>NW_022196906.1:57571028-57590903 GCF_008632895.1 Mastomys coucha | reverse complement strand
GGGGGAGTTAAGAGCAGTGATCTTCCACTCTTCCTAGCCTTGGATTGGTGCCACAGGATGGTGCCACGACTTCAAAACCACTGTGCTTGAGGGTCTCGGGACTTCTTGAAATTGTAGACAAACTTTCTGTGTGTGCCTTTTGTCTTTTTTTTTTTTTTTCTTTTTTTTTCTGGAAAGGCTGTTCATGGTTTATCAGATTCTCCCTGAATTGCCTTTAGAGTAGAGATTAGAAGTCTCCTTTGAAATAGGGAATGGTGGCTGTGGACCATCCCCTGAGGAGTTGCTAGCAACTTAAAACCGATGTCAGGCCCCAGAAAACCGATGTCAGGCCCCAGTTATTCCCAGGAGCCAGGAGTCCAGACGTGCAAAGTAGTTTGCACCTTCTTGAATGTGAACACCCTGGCAGCACCCCCTAGGCCTTCATCTTCCATCCAAATCTTGGACCTCAAGTGAGACAGAAAAGCCAGAGCATGGAAGGCCTCTGCTCAGGTGTCAGGACTGTTGACCAGGACCTTGACCTGGATGGGTACCCTGGATTGCCTCAGTCTCCCCCTTTACCTCTCTCCCAACCTTCACAGAAGAATTGCAGAAATTGCTTCTGGAGCAAATGGAGCTTCGGAAGAAGCTGGAGCGGGAATTCCAGAGTCTCAAAGGTACTTCCTTCCCCACCCCTCAACAGCTTCCCAAAACTGCTCCAGGAATTGGGTTAGGGCAGCAGCCACCACTTGCGGGAATTGGGGGGTGGGGGGAGAAGAATTCCAGGTCCCAACTTTTCCAGCTAGGTGAAGGACTGGATGGGGGTGGGAGCAGGGGTGAGGATGGGAGGGAGCGGGAAGTGGAGCCAGGAGAGAAGGCTGTGCTTAACAGCTCTCACTTAATCAATTTGCACAGATAATTTTCAGGATCAAATGAAGAGGGAATTGGCTTATCGGGAAGAAATGGTGCAACAGCTGCAAATTGTCAGAGGTAAGACGGGAGTCAGGTGAGCGCATGCACGGCCGTAACTGCCTCTCGTCTGGCAGGAGCCGAAATGTTGGCTCAGTCATTTGGATTTAAATTGAAGGTAATTTAACAATTATTTTTTTTATTTAATATCCTTTGTATAGTCTGATTAGCCTCAGAATGGCAAGCGAGCCCAGCAAACGGCTTGCAGGCATCATTACGTGGAGTGATTGAACTTCTTAGCGCTGCAATTTCCACGGTTTCTAAATTAAAAATCGAGGCGTAAAATTACCTGGGAAGTAATGCCTAAGTTTGCTTTAATTTTGGTTAGATCCGTCTGCCTTTAAGCGCCATCCCAGGCCATTTCCTCCCCCAGTCCCCCAGCCTGCAGTTTGAAGTGTCAGTGTCCCCTCCTCAGTTTCCGGGGTGGTTTCTGTAGGGGAGAGGCTGTGCCCAAGCTGTGACCTCAGCCATCTGGCCAGAGGGTGGTCTACAGTTCCTCACAGAACGTCCATGTCTTCCAGATACCTTATGTAATGAGCTGGACCAGGAGAGGAAGGCCCGCTATGCCATCCAGCAGAAATTAAAAGGTGTGAACCTAGAAACAAAGATGTGTGTGTGTGTGTGTGTGTGTGTGTGTGTGTGTGTGTGAGAGAGAGAGAGAGAGAGAGAGAGAGAGAGGAGAGAAAGAGACAGACAGACAGACAGACAGAGACAGACAGACAGAGACAGAGACAGGGTCAGGGCTGATTGTACTATTGAGTGGGTGAATGGATGGATAGGTGGATGGGTGGGTGTATAAATGAAGATGTTTGGAAGAAAAGCGGTCTGGGCCCAGGTGACTCAGAAAGGAACTGGGGGAAAATGGGGGGAAATTTTCTAACTGTGATGTGGAAAGGAAAAGCCCATTGAGCTCTGAGAATCCAAAAATTTGCTTTCTGATCTAACCCTAGCCTAGGACAATTAGACCTCTTTGTGCCTCTGTTTCCCCGCCTGTAAAATGGGGCTAATGGGCCTAAGAAAGTTCTGACTGGCGAGAGCCTCAGTCTTGTTCCACCCCCCACCTTCCTTCTGCTCCATTGAGAATTCCTGTGCCCAAAGGACTGGATGGGGCCTGCGAGGGGGAGGGGGAACTGGTGGAACTGGGGGCCAGGAAGGCAGGCAAGGCGGCCAACGTGGTTGGTGCGACTCTCTCTCCAGAAGCTCACGACGCCCTGCACCACTTCTCCTGCAAGATGCTGACACCCCGGCACTGCACAGGCAACTGCTCCTTCAAGCCTCCGCTGTTGCCCTAGCGCTGGCTTGGCCGCGCCCACGCGCCCTCAAGCCATGCTGCCCCTTTCTGTAAATACCCGCTGCAGTGGCGGCCCAGAGCGAGGAACAAGCCATTAGGACCGTTGTAAATACAGCCGCCCGCCCGCCGGTCCCCAGCCGGGCTCCGCTGGGTTTCCCACTGTAAATACTGCTTCGCCCCTCCTTTGAACTCCAGGGCATCAGACCTCAAGGGGTAAACTGGACCCACCGGGGAAAGAAAGGTGAGAGGGGAGACCTCTTCCACGACCCCTCCCACTCCAGCCTGGGACCCGGAATGTGAATATAATGTAGCATCTTCGCTGGCTACGGCCGGCCGTGTGCTCCCCGTCCTGTCCACTTCTGAAACTCTTGTTCCTAACGACAACGTGGCTATGTGCAATGGAGATAAACGGACTGTGAGTCTCTTGGTTCAGTATTAGGTTCACTTTATTTATACTGTAAGTTATTTTACTTCCCCCAGGCCCCTTTCCAGTCCTCGTTTTACATTCATTCCTCTTTGGATTTGCTTTGTGATTTTGTTGTTGTTGTTGATGTTGTTGTTGTTGTTGTGTAAAGTAACAGCACTTTAAAAGGGCGACAACTGACTCACGAGATGGTGACCATCTTGAGCCTATTTGGGGAGACCTGTATCCGTGACTTTTGTTTTTAATAAAAAAGAAAAAAAAAATCTGTTACTCCTTGGGGCTACGGAGTTGGGAGTGCACCCAGGTGGTGAAGGAGGAAGAGGGTGGGGAGGGTGGAAGATACTGCCACTCAAGATGGGGCTCGCGGATGCAAGTGAGGACCAGTGGTCAAGGTTAGAGCTGTAGTGCTCTCGAGAGATCTCATAGCGCTCAGGGACCACTCTTACAGACACACCTAAAACACACTCATTTTCCCCCACAGGCGTCAGAGCCAGGACCTCTCCCGGGCTTTAAATGGGGAGGGAGATTACTGCCTTGTCCTCTGGACAGTGGTCCCTTCCTTCCCTCGATTCTGTACAGCCAGAAAGTTAATTTCTACCCCTTTCATTTCCTTTGTGTGAAGTCACCTGCAGGGATTTGGGGTGCGCTCAGCAAGAGAGCCTCTCCAGGCTGCTAGGAATCCAGAGTTCGATCGAAATTGCTCTGCTTGCTGGAGCGGGCATCATAGACCAAAAATGCTGGCCAGGTAGAAATGAGGAGTAAAGAGCTAGAAAAGCAGCTTAGCGGGACTGATCTAGAAAAGATGCTGAGAGTTTGAGGTACCGCCCTGTGGTGCACCCTCACGGAGCCTGCCTCAGTCCGGAAGGAGGAAGCTCTGTCCTCATTTTAATAATCTATCCCTCCTAGTCCCAGGGGATTTTTGGAGCTGGAGAACCCCTGTGAGGAAAGTGAGGCCTACTGGCCGCAGATGCAAGGGCTAGGACACTCCCCGGGCTGCAGCCCGGAAGTGCGAAGCCTTACCTAGTGGCCATTTCATCAGTTTCTACAAGTCTCCTGCTGGTTGCAGCTCAGACAACCTAAGTAAACTGCAGGAAACACATTCTTCCCCAAGCAGTGTGGAGGATGGAACTGAAAAAGCTCGTCCTCTTAGGAATTTTTTAGCCCAGACTGGCTTTCGTGCCCTCCTCTGGATAGCAAAGGTCCTGCGAGGTGCCCTTTATTTTTTTCCAGGGCCTCTCTTTCCAATCTCCATTAAATGACGTTCGTCTGTCTCTGCCCCGAGGCCCAGGGAAACACTCCAAGAAGAAAGCCCATCTGCAGGCTGCTGCCTGGACCATCGCCTCAGAGACCCCGGCTCTCAGACTAGCACCCCAGGCTCTCTCCAAGCACTCTCTAAAGGGACCTTGGAAGCGAAGTCGGGTCCCGCAGTTCTCCTGAGAGTTTCAGGCCAGGAGTTTCACTGCAGGCTTTTGTGATGCAGGCGAACTGGAACACAGTCTGGGCGATGGGGAACTGAAGCAGATGCTGAGCCCCTTGCGTGTGAGACCCAAGACTAGTCCCTGGGCTGTGGCTGCGACCCTTCAAGCCTCGGACACTGAGAGGACAAGATTGGTGTGGAAGCAAGAGTGGTGGGGAGCACCAGGAAAACTGGGGCTCCTTTTTGCTATCCTCTTTCTTGGAGTTATTTATGTAGGGGTGAGGTGAAAAGGGCGTGGTTACCCACCTCACTTTTGGGCTGCACCCACGGTGAAAGTAAGATCCGCTTAGGAAGTGACTTGGTCCCAGACAGGACACTTTGCAGATTGCTTTAGAGTCTTCCACGGGATCTAAAAGCATCATCGTCGGAAGCCTCACAATCCTTTTCTGTAAAATGGGCAGAACAGTTGTCACCTAAGCTGGAAGGTCCCGTGGCTGCACACCAACTGAGGAGACTGGCGAACATTCAATTCTCTCGCCTTTTCCTCCAAACATCCCCAAAGTGGAAAAAAGTATACAGGGACTGGCCAGAAGAAGAGCCTCGGGTGGTAGGGAGCCTCTGGGGGTTGGAGCTGTTGGTGGACCCGACCTAGAAAGTTAAATCGCGCAAAAAATAAAACAAACTACAGAACACAGAAACCCTCCTGGGCTCTGCATCACTTCGAAATGGCTTGTTCCCCCCCCAAAAATGTTAATAACCAAACGATTGGTATGGATGTAATTATCAATAATTATACGAATTATTGCTGATTGCGGGGCTCGTAGCTACTTTAATTAGCTTACCAGATTCTAATTAAGTTAAATGAAACATTAATAGAGAAAATATGCTTTAAAAAAACACCCAGGATTTTTAATGTTTATTTCTCGCCACAATGTTGCCACCTTGCGACGAACTTTAGGCATTACAGCTAGCGCGAGAGGCCCAGACACCTCCGCTCTAGCAGAGAAAGTGTGTTTGCGGAATTAAGGGAGACTATAGACACAGGACGGCTCACAGGAGGTTTTCTCCGTGTGTTTGGTTTGGCAACCCTGTTTCCCTGCGTCCCCTACAAGACTCTGGCTCAGGAATACAGGTCTGGAGATAGGGAGCTATGTAAACATGCCCCTTCTACCTCCCCACCGCTTTCTCCAGAGGAACTCCATCCCTTTTGGGAGCTGCGTGGGACAGATTGTCGCTCTCCACCAGTGAGCGACTGAGTAGAGAGATATTTTATGCCCATGAGACACCAGTAAATTGCGCCCCACCTCCGTTTCCTCTGCCAATGGGTTCCTCATCTCCCTGGCACAGCTAACTTCTGCGTTCTTCAGGTTCCTGAGCCTAGCGGGGCACTTGCTTTCTTGTTATCTTTGGCTGTATGAGTCAGATTCCCAGGGGACCACCACTACCTCCACAACTAAGGTCACATCTTATTTTTTTCCTCCAACGGTCCACGGTGCCCATGTGGAATGTCCACGGGAAGGGATAGTTCATCTAGGTGCTGGAAACGTCTGAGGGACGGAATGCCCAGGTACTGCAGGACCACAGCCACTGAGATGCAATTACGCTCATTTACATAAGGTTAATTAAGCCGGAGCTTGGGGCTCACAAAGAAGATCCTTCATCAACAGAATTAGTGTTGGGGTAGGGTGTCAAGTAATTTATCACCAACTTAGGAAAGAAAAACCTTCCTCCTGTCCCACCTGTGTTTCAAAAATACTACCTCCACATTTTGCAAGTCCATGGTCCACACATTCCCAGCTACCCAGCCATACAGTACACCTTAATCCTTTGTAGATATGCAAGTCCCACCTAGAATCCAGGTAGTCAGTAGAAGCAAAACTGCACTTCATGACCTCCTCCATGCTTCTGGTCATTCTAAACAGCCTCACCTGCCCCTCCCCACCCAGAGGCCACAGTGGTGTGCTAAGAACATACATTCTTTAACCGAGTTCTCCACCTGTCCTTGTGTGGTAGGGGGCCCGTCGTTGGAACTCTATTTCTGCTTAAAACACGACTTCATGCAGGGATAAGCTAATGCAGGTAAAGCATAGAAGACAGTGTGGGTGAATGAGGGCTAGCACATCTGGGTGTGACAGAGTCAGAGCTAGCACATCTGGGTGTGACAAGAAAGGACACCCCCCCTGCAGGGCACTCTCCAGTCTGTGGGCCTCCGCTCCTCTAGGGCCCAGGAAAGGAGACAAGCAGTACTCTCTCCAGCCTGGCCTTCTGAACTTTTTGAAGACACTTGAAAGCAGCCATAAAAACCCAGGTTGGAAAGATATCATAAGGTGCCAATGTTGGTTGGTTACAGGTGGCCAATGAGGCAAGAGATAGGCCCAAGTTTTTTTTTGAGCAAGTTAGAGCAGAGCCAGAAAAGACAGTTCTAGAATTTTTTAATTTTTATTTTTTAATTTAATTAAAAAAATTTTTTTTTTGCCCTAAGGATTTCATACCCCAACAGAATGCCAGGTCATGTCCTTAAGAATGAGGGGTTTCAGTTGGGCAGTGGTGGCACACACCTTTGATCCCAGCACTTGGTAGGCAGGGGCAGGCAGATTTCTGAGTTCCAGGCCAGCCTGGTCTACAGACTGAGTTCCAGGACAGCCAGGGCTACACAGAAAAACCCTGTCTCAGGGGAAACAAAACAAAACAAAACACCGAGGGATTTCCTTCCATCCGTTGAGTTCCTATACCACTCCATTCCAACTAGTGACTTTGATTGACAGCACTTAAAAATGTTGACCCAAATGGGACATCTCAACAGAATTGTAGTTCTATGCCAGAGGGGAGCCGAGGTGCAAGGAGTCCCACAGATCTGGATCTGGATTCGCCACTGTGATCAGGAAAGGGTCACATCACCTCCACAAACTAAAACAGAAATAGGTACAAAGTGGTACATTGCTCTACAGCCAGCAGAGGCACGTAGAGTCCATCCAGTCCGCCCAGTCTTCCGGGCCGATCACAGATGTCGCTGGGGCGAGCCCAGGAGCCGCCAGCGTCCCAAGGGTTGCAGAGCTCACAGGGGTTGCAGAGCTCAAGCGCGGGCTCAGGAGCCAGGGAAGCACATACTCCATCATTTTTCTTTGAGGAAGAAATTGGTATGTCAGAAAGCATTGAGTAAAATGCACAGGAAATTTGAACTTGAGGAGGGCGGTCCTTCCTTCCTTCTTCATCTTGATGGTTAGGATGTATGTAGCATTTATTTACTAGTTATTTGGCAATTGAATAACCAGGAAAGTCCACTTCCACAGCCAGTGTCTCTTCAAAGGTATCAGACCTTTCAAAGGCTTGCTAGTCTCGCCCAGGTGACACTACGTCACTGCTGCTTGGGTCTCGAAGTGAAGTGAACGGCTTTAGTAAAACCGTTCCTTAGGGCTAAAGTGAAGAAATAGGTTATTGAGAGGGAAGAGATGAGCGGGAGCCAGTTGGGGTAGGCACGCCTGTAATCCCAGCAATGGGGAAGTGAAGGCAGGTAGATCTTAAGTTTTAGGTCTTCCTAGACCGCATAGCAAATTCGAGGTCATGGTGGAATCTGTAAGACCTATCTCAAAACTTAAAATAAATCACAAAGTACAACTGAAGCCCACGGCTAAGGCACGAGGCAAAGCGATGGGTCACACTTCCCAGTCCTTCCTTGAGCACTGTGGTTTGATTGAGTCAAGCAGAAGGTAAAACCGAAAGCACTGGAGCTGCTGTGAACTTCACGAAATTTCTTTTTCTTTAAGGTAGGAAAAATATGGAACGCTTCACGAATTTGCGTGTCATCCTTGCGCAGGGGCCATGCTAATCTTCTCTGTATCGTTCCAATTTTAGTATATGTGCTGCCGAAGCGAGCACGAACTTAGCGCTGTCTAAGGAAGTATATAAGGGCAAAATAATGACAATCTTTTATATTGTGGTGAGAGGTTTCTGCATTGTTTTCAAATTCAATGATTCTATAAACTAGTACCTTCTGATTTTATGTCGCATGTTCGAATTTTTTTGTTTAGACTCAGAGTAAATTCAGTAATATTCGAAAACTCTTTTCTACATCGTATATGCAAATGAAGGGACGATGGGAAACAGACCTGTTCCGGACTGAGCTGTGCGCAGCCCCGAAGTCTCAGTTCGCCACGTGATGCGCGCCGTGCACGCGCCGGACCGCGGCGGAATGGCGCCCAGCCACGCAGGGCGCCGGTGTGTCCTAGGGACCAGGTGCCAAGGGTGGAGCAAAGGTTGCGAGCTGCTCATCCAGCCCGCCCGGCTTCTGAGACTCTCCACCCAGGAATCGGCCGCCCCAATGGCCTGCTCTGGGTGTATGGGATGTGTGGGCCATCTTGGCCTCAGTTTCCCCGGGCTGGCTGGAAACAGCGCCCTACGGTTGCTGGCAGAGGTTGTCGGGGAAAGGCCCTCTGCTCCTGGTTTTACTAAGGGCCGGACACTTTAAAGGATATGGTTCCCCGCACCTCGCAGGTTAGGAAACTAAGGCTCTGGCAGGTTAAACCAAGTGAGCCTGCGCGCCGTGAGAGAAAGTGAGATCTGAGTGCAAGCCTTGGTTCAGAGGCCGGTCTTTTCTCCTGCACAGTAGGACTCTGAAGAACGAGCAGCCTTCCTCACCTGGGCGGGTTAGACTTTAACCTCAAACTCTCTTTCTCTCGTCCTTGCTCTGACAAGCCCAGAGTGCCGACGGGTCGCCCCCAACTCTTTAAGAAGAGACAGTGAGCAAGGAGCTCGGGTGCCAGCGAGGGACACACACACACAGCGAAGAGACTCTGTTGGAGGAGTCACTGAGCGACCTTTAAACAGTGACTTGATACACAGGCATCCCTGAGAAGACAGGGACAGAGACTCCCAGGCAAAAGCCACTCAAGTCAGTCCCAGTCACCAAAGTCGGTGCCACAAGGGAGGCCACGAGCGAGGCCCCAGGGGCTGGGTGCTGTAATGCGCCTGCACGCGCTTAGACGGCAGGACCGTGCACAGCCTAGGCAGAGAAGCTCCAGGCCTGGCTTTTGGAGCTGAGCCTCCCACCCCCTCCTACCTGTTTTCAATAAAATGGAAATCAGGTGCAAGCTGCCCAGCTCCTCACGTGACCTCCCTCTAAATACGCAGTAAACAACTGCAAAACTCAGAATGCTAATAATGGCCTTTATTGAGTGAAAAGAACTAATTTGGGCAATGATGTTTCCCTCGGATTTACAAAAGGGAATTGCAAATAACCAAACCGTAATAGCGTTGATGGGAGATGATGCTAAACTTCAATCAGCAGCCACGTTTGATTTTCACGGATTTAGAAGGAGAGCCTTTTCGACACAGTGGCTGCTCACACGTGTCACGGTGACAGGTACAGCCTGTGGGTTCATAACTGCCTTATTGTGCAAGCCAGCAGGAGTCAGACCTGGTTCTTGTTCACCGTTCCTGACTATTTGAAGCTTGGTTCTGTTATCTGTTCGTTTTTTTTTTTTTCTTGTCCAGCCGTTGTGAAGCAGAGGAATAGGGGTTCTAGTTCCACTCTTTCTGGCTCTGGCCCTGTTTTAGCTTGTAAGAAGCAACCTACAGAGGACAGTTAACTGCTAAGTCTTGTTCAGCCCTGATGTGCTACGATTGTGTAACTGAAAGGTTTTCCTGAGAGAATATAATTAGCAAGATGTGAACATTTCAAGGGGGCTCAGTGGGTAATCATGTTATGTCTGATGACCTGAGTTAGATCCCTGGGACCCACATGATGGAGAGAGAGAGAACTGACTCACTCTCAACTTGTCCTCTGACCTCAAATTGTCCTCTGACCTCCATACACATGTGGCATGACACACACTCAACAACACACATAGGCAAAATGAAAGATAATAAACTTTTGAATCCGGATACTATTTTTGTATTCTGTTTACAAAGGTACAAACATGCTGGGCATCCCTCAGATGTGCCTGCTGCAGCTGTTGTAGACCTAGTTCTCAGGCCTACTGAGGATTGCCGTGCTTCCCTCACTCCCCAAGGCCACACAGGGAGGTGGATGCCTCTACAGTACTTTGTGCCTAGAGCAGAGGTGGGACCGAGTGGAGGGTAATTAGTTAGGACACAGGGCACCACTCGTGAAGATTGATTTATTTATTCCTTTTATTTATATGAGTACACTGTAGCTGTCTTTCAGACACACCAGAAGAGGACATCAGATCCCATTACAGATGGTTGTGAGCCACCATGTGGTTGCTGGAAATTAAACCCCAGACCTCTGGAAGAGCAGTCAGTGCTCTTAACCCCTGAGCTATCTCTCCAACCTCACCATGTGATTTTTCATTGCAGCCCATGGAGGCCCTCTAAAGGATGCCAAATGCAGTCCTCCCTGTAGGGATGTAATCAAGTACGGTCAGCTAAGACCAAGCACATGGGGCTTCGAAGTTACAGACTTTAGCCCTCCGAAATTGTAAGCTGTATGAACCTCTTTTTCAGTATAGATTCCCGACCTTGGGTGTTTCGTTATAGTATCAGAAAACAAACTAAGATAATGGGTAAATGGAAGAGATAAAATGGATAGGGTATGAGGCTGGAGGAGAGATCACATGATGGAACCCCTTAAGGACAAAGAGTACCAAGTGGATCATGACTGCACAGAAAGTCCCAATCCTCCAGGATTTAGGCACTTTATAAAGCAGAAGTGTGGATGCTATTGAGGGATGGCTTTGTAACCTTCGGGGTCATTGGCTTCTCTACACAATACAGACTTGAGGTGGCCTGAATGTAGATAGTCTCCCCTGAGTGTCTTGGGCTATAGAACCCCAAGAGACAAGATTTGGTCGCTTGATCCTGTTGAGAGTGGAACTTCCCACCACCTGAGTGAGAGAATGCAGACCAGGTTTGATGATGATGATGATGATGATGATGATGATGATGATGATGATGATGATGATGATGATGAAGATATGACGACAACAATGATGACGATGATGATGATGACAATAATGATGATGATGATTTATATTGAGACAGGGTCTTTCTACATACCTATGTCTGTTCTAGAACTCACTTTGTAGACCAGGCTGGCCTCCAACTCACAGAGATCCTCCGACCTCTGCTTCCTGAGGGCTGGGATTAAAGTCATGCACCACCAAATCTAGCATTCTTATTAAATTTTAATTTAGTGTGTAGATCATACTCAGTTACACAAGACCCTGTCTCAAACATCAGGAAGAAGTGGTGTGGTAGAGAACTATTGAGATTTCCAGCAGGAAATGTGCTTGCCCCTGAGACTGCCAGCCCAGGTTTGAGCCCTGGAAACCACATGGTGGAAGAAGAGAACTGCCCCACAAAATTGCCCTCTGACCTCCACATGTGTGTTATAGCACATACACAAGCCCCCATAAAATATGCACAATGATAATAAATGATTTGGGGGGTTTTGTTGTTTTTGTTTGTTTGTTTGTTTGTTTTTTCGAGACAAGGTTTCTCTGTATAGTCCTGACTGTCCTGGAACTCACTTTGTAGACCAGGCTGGCCTCGAACTCAGAAATTAGCCTGCCTCTGCCTCCCAAGTGCTGGGATTAAAGGCTTGTGTCACCACGGCATGGCTGATAAGTTGGTTTTTTTGTTTTTTGTTTTTTGTTTTTAAAAAGAGGAGCCTGAATCTAAGGGCAGATCTGCTAGCCTCTCTCTGCCTATGTGGTTTTGCAAGGGCTTGAAGAAACACAGGGCACTCCTCCAACTTTGGCACCCTGGCCTCTGACGTCACTTACCATGGGCTATGCTTACAGCGCTGTGGTACACCTGGGAAAGCTGCAGCATGTGAGTCCCAGCAGCCCCTCTGCTGACTCTGGATCACCAGAAGCAAGCCATTTCTACTTTTCCAGGTGCCAAGCTACTGATTTTTCTTCTAGGATTGAAGACATATTTCCTGCCCCTTGCTATCCAAGTTTGGGGACATAGGGAACAGATAGGTAAGGTCACTGGGAACTCCAGAGAGATCTGGGCCCTTGTCCAGGGTACAGTAGTAGCTGCTATTCCCCTTACCTGGTGACTGAGACACTTGCCCCCATCAGGAAAGACTCGAAAAACCAGAAAATGAGAGTGCCAAGATGAACCATCACACTGCGTTAATATTTTCACACCACTTAACTCTCATTAAAATGTACTTTGCTGAATTTAATATGTGATTTCAAATGACACAACATATTAAGTGCTTAATATACTAGAAATTATGAAACTATTATAGTCGATGCCATATGAAATAATTAGAGTGAATTAAACTTTAGCAGCCGAGTGAAGGAAAAGCTTCAACTTACAATGTCTGCAAGTCACTTAAGCCAATGCTGTAACCCCCCAAATAAATGTCCAGAAATTAGGCTCTTTAAATAAAAACTGAACTTCATGTGTACTTACACCACAAGGTCTTCTGGGCTTTGGTGACATGGAACATGGCTGCATTGGGCAGGAGGTGAGAGGCCCTGGGATCCCCTCCCAGGCAAGAGCTGTGGGCTTTACCTGATTTTGCCCCAACGGCATAACTCAAGTGACATAAGATGTCAAGATGAGAAAGTTGGCTTTATGTCAGACCAGTATATTGCTGAGCTAAAAGTAGAAACACGCCTTCTCAACTGGCAGGGTTGTACTTTGTGCCAGCTGTTTTCTGTGCAGTTGATCCCTTAGCCTTATAGCACATCTGTGCTGTAAGCTGCCATTTTCTGCTGAAGAAACTCGCTCTGAAAGAGAATCATCAAGGTCTTCAATCAGACCCATTGTTGGCCCGCATCTCCTTTGTCTGCCTGTAAACTCTTGAGACTTCTCATTGTATGTGAGCACCAGTGTATGAACACATGCGTGTGTATGTGTGTGTATGTGATATGCACATGTATGTGGAGGTGAGCACCAGTGTATGAACACATGCGTGTATATGTGTGTGTGTATGTGATATTCATATGTATGTGGAGGCCAGAGAAGGATGCCCTCCGTTCCTCTCCAATTCCTTTTCTTTTCTTTCTTTTTTGTTGTTGTTGTTGTTGTTGTTGTTGTTGCTGTTTTGTTTTGTTTTTCGAAACAGAGTTTCTCTGTATAGCCCTAGCTGTCCTGGAACTCACTATGTAGACCAGGAACTCACTCTGTAGACCAGGCTGGCCTTGAACTCAGAAATCCACCTGCTTCTGCCTCCCAAGTGCTGGGATTAAAGGCATGTGCCACCACCGCCCGGCTACAATTCCTTTTTTAAAAGATTTTATTCATGTGTATAAATGTGTGTCTGTGTGGGTGTGTGCAGGTGCTCTTGGAAGCAAGCAGAGGGCTGTACATCTCCTGGGGATGGAGTTATTGTGAGTTGCCCAACTTGGGCACTGGGAACTGAATGCTGGTCCTCCAGAAGAGCAGTACTTGCTCCTAACTGCTAAGCCATCTCTCCGCATTATTCATTTAAGGCAGAGTCTCTCACTGGACTGATGTGGCTAGATGGGCTGTCCAGCAAACCCCAGGCATCCTCCTGTTTGCATCTCCTCCACTCTGGGATTACAGGCACACTCTGCCATGCCTGAGTTTTTACATGGACGCTGGAGATCAAACAGTGAGCTCCCTACCCACTGAGCTGCCTCCCAGCCTGAACATCACTGATTTTTTTATTCTTCTCCTCCTGCTCCTCTTCCTCCTCCTCCTCCTCATTCTGTTTTTGTTTCTTATTTTTGAGATAAGATTTCTGTGTAGCCCTGGCTGTCCTGGAACTCTCTTTGTAGACTAACTGGCTTAGAGCTCACAGAGATCCACCTGCCTCTGCCTCCTGAGTGCTAGGATTAAAAGGCATGCACTGCCTACCATGCCCAGCTTATTTGTTTATTTTAAAGATTTGTTTTTAGAATTATATGTATGTGTTTATGTCTATGTATGAGTATGTACATGTGTGTGCAGGAGCCCATGGAAGCCAGAGGCATCATCAAATCTCCCCGGAGCTGGAGTTACAGACAGCTATGAGCTGCCTGATGTCTATACTATAACTCAGGCCCTCTGCAAAAGCAGCAAGTGCTCTTCATAGCTTAGCCATCTCTCCAGCCACCACACAGTCTCTTACTGAACCTTAAGCCTATTCATTGATTTAGCTGGCTGGCTGGCTAATGAGCTTCACCTGTCTCCACCTATTTCCACCCTGCGGGCATTATCAGTGTAAACCATCATTTCCAGCTTTTGTTTGTTTGTTTGTTTTATTGGACATTTTCTTTATTTATATTTAAAATGTTTTCCCCTTTCCAGGTCTCCCCTTCAGAAATCCCCTATCCCATTCCCCTTCCCCCTGCCTCTATGAGGGTGCTCCCCACCCACCCACCCACTTCCTGCACTGGCATCCCCCTACACTGGGGCATCGAACACCCTCAGGCCCAAGGGCAGCTCCTCCCACTGATGTCCATGATGGAGACACATTTCTGGCTTTTTATGCGGGTTCTGGAAACCCAAACTCCGGCCCTCATTCTTGCGTGACAGTAACTTTATTGACTGAGTCACACCCTGAGCCCCATACATTTTTGATCCATGTGAGTCTATTCTCTCATTCTTGTTTGAACTGTTTGCCATCCTGTGTCACGGTCTGATCTACTGGACAGGAGAACACAAATATGTACATGTAATAAGATCAGAACTGTGTCCCACATACATGGAGAAAAGACTGAAAAGGACATGTAAGTGTGCTTTGATATTTTTCTTTAGTGTATTTCTGCCTATTTAAAACCCTATGGGATGGTTCTGCAATGTACCCATAGGCTCATGACTGTCTTACGATGTAAAGTACATCCAACTAAAAAAGTCCTGATAGTCAAAGATGGTTCAACAGTTTAAGAGTGCTTCTTGCCTTTACAGAGAACTTCATGGTTGTTCACAGTTATCCAAAACTGCAGTTCCAAGGGACCCTCTTCTTTGTTCAAAACAAGCTACATACCTCCAACATATAATGGCACAGAGTGGGCATTCTTTTTCCTAAAAGAGTGTTCGTGGATGGGACCAGAGCAAGACTAAAATCCATCCTAGGGACACCAAATCCTGCAGCCCCGTGTTGGCCTCAAACTTGGAAAGAAGTCTTTGTCTCACAGGCAGAATCTAGATTTTTGAACGTGAACATATCTGGTTCACGTTCCATCTCTGAGTCCAGATGGGCAGCACCACTTGGGATTTTATGCATTGCATAAAGAAACAGAAAGGGGACTGCTGGGGGAGGCAGGGGGCCAGCATGAGAGGGTTGGGGGACAGTAAAGTTTAACTATTGAGGTGAATATAGGCAAAGTACAGTGACAAACAGGCATGGAAGCATCATAACGAACCCCATTATTTTATATACTAAGGGGAAAAGTCAGTGATAAAATCAAGTCTGGACAGGGGCTCTGCGGGCCAGAGTCAGTGCAGTGGGAGGGGAGTGGAGAGGGTCTGATCAGGCTGCCATGCTGCCTCTGCTCCTTGGGCCATCCAGACCCCCTTTAGTTAGCACCTCTCCTTGGGCTTAGTTAGCACCTTGTGGAGCTGAAGCTAGGAGTGTGAGCAGGTAGTAATGCTCAGGGCACGATGCTGTTGCTAGACTGGTGCCACAGATTTAGCCTCTTCATCCTTTTTTTTTTTTTTTTTTTTTTTTTTTGCTTTTTGGTTTTTTGGTTTTTTCGAGACAGGGTTTCTCTGTGTAACCCTGGCTGTCCTGGACTCATTCTGTAGACCAGGCTGGCCTCAAACTCAGAAATCCGCCTGCCTCTGTCTCCCAAGTGCTAGGATTAAAGGCATGCGCCACTATGCCTGGCTCTCCTTCATCCATCTTGATGGGGCTCCTCTTGACACTCTTTAAAAGGTTAAAATTTTGTTTGTTTTTGTTTTCAAGACAAGGTTTCTCTGTGTAGCCTTGGCTGTTCTGGAACTCACGCTATAGATCAGGCTGGCCTTGAACTCAGAGATCTACCTGCCTCTGGAAGTAAAGGTGTGCACCACCACTGCCCGGTTTATTTTTTATTTTAATTATGGGGTGGGGTATGCATGTGTAAGTGAGCTGCCCTGGGAGGCCAGAAGAGAGCATTAGACTCCCTGAAACTGGAGTTGTAGGCAGCTGTGAACTGTGCTGTACGGAGGCTGAGACCAGAACTCAGGTCTTCTGCAAAAGTAGTTTGTTCTCTTAACCACTAGGCCATCTCTCTAGTCACCCCTCCTTTATATTTTTTGAGAGGGTTTCATGAGTCCTAGGCTGGCCTCTACTTCACTGTGTAGCTGAAGATGACCTGATCCTCCTTCCATCTCTGAGTCCAGATGGGCAGCACCACTTTATGCATTGCTGGAGGTCAAACCCAGGGCTTTGATAACCAATAGAGCTACACCCCCAAACTCTTGTGGGACTTCCAGACACAACAGTTTTACTTGGAGTCCCTATGCAGAGAGCATGAAAGCTCAGCTCTCCTCACTGGCAGGACCATGGGCCAGAAGTTGGATAGAGCAGGGTGGTCTGGGCTTGAAAGCTCAGCTCTTAAGAGGGTCTTCAGAGATCCAGGGAAAAGCTGTGGGACCTGTCCCAGGGGCTGTACCATAACCAGGCGTGTTGTGGGAAACAGTAGGAAAGATTATTAAAGATGTAATAGCTGAACGACTGGGGGAGAACATTCGGGGGGATGTCCCTCTCTGAACGATCTTTATCTGCCCCCCACCCACAGCAATCTAGCTATGCCACTATGTAACCTCGTGCAAACCCAGCCCTCAGCATGTCAGTCTGGCCCTGACTTGACTTCGGGTGTCTGCGCCTAGGAATCTCCCTTCTACCTAATAATAGGGGCCAGTATCCCTTTCTTCTCCTCCTTTAACATTTAAAAAAAGTAGGTGTGTGTGTGTCTGTGTGTGTGTGTCTGTGTGTGTAGGTGGTATGTGTGTATGTATGTGTGTGCACCCGCGGACTGGGCGGACTCACAATGCCCATCCCCTGGGGCTGGAGTGGTGAGCTGGATTCTGGGAATTGAACTCCAGTTCATCTGGAAGAGCAGTAAGTGCTCTTAACCCCTGAGCAGTCTCCCCAGCTCCTCCTCCTTCCTCTCACAAATGACAATATCGCGTTGCTGTTTACAGTGTTGGCAAACGCAGCCTGAGCAGACAAACACTCTCACTGCTAAATTTGGGTTCCGGGAGAAAGCTAAGGAATCGACCACATTAATGTGCATGTTCCGAGAAAGGGACGTCTCCACACTTACTTCCTGTTCCTATGGTGCTCTCTGGTGACTCTCTTTGCCCGCCTATCTAGTACTCCCCCCCTCTTCCCTTTTGTTTTAGACATTACTCATTAACAACTATTCTCCTTATTGCAATAGCCTGAGTCAAATCTTAATCCTGGAACGCTTATTCCTCATAGTTTCTAGAGGTCCTTGTAAATGTCAGTTGAATGGAGAATTTGCCTCGAGTCCTAGATTCCAGTCCTGGCTCACTTGGGTCTGGCTTCCCTTTCTAGCAAGGGAAGAGAAGAGTGGGCGAGAGGAGAGTGGGGCCCAGCGAGCAGCGGTATATCTCGCACGCTGCCACCAGAGGGCGACGGCTCCGCACAGGAGGGCCCTCGCTGCTCCGGCTGGCTTTGGCCGCCTGCAAGCGAGCTCGCCCTGGGTGCGACGCCCTCGAGGCGCCTCCTACTGCTCTGCACACCGCCAGCCCTGCTCTTCAGAGGCCCTTGAGTGGGTGGGAACAGCCTTCCAAGGCCAACCTCCTCCCTCTGCTGCTAACGCTAGTCGGTGACAACTCCCCTTCCCTGGCCTCTCCAATCTAGGTGGAACAGACTTCGAAGGGACCCGATTCAGGGGGAGATGGGGGGGGTCGGGGTAGAGGGAACCCAGGAGCTTCGGAACCACCTATAAGTGCACCAGCTAGCTAAAAGATGGAGACGAGGGAACATGAAGGAAAGATGAAGGAAAGATTTCAGAACTGAAACTGGGGTTTTCGCGGCCCAACTCCCAGCTCTTGGGCTGGAACCGTCTGGATCAGAGATGGTGTCCTACTAGGGAGTGGGGAGGACAACAAAACAAACAACCAGCCACTGCTAGAGAAAGGGGCCTCTCTGGACAGTCAGCCCCACACCAAGTGCGCTTTCTTAAAGAACTCCAGCTAAGGAGTTTATTGACTTGGGAGGAGGGTGGCATTTGCTTGAAAGTGCCTCTGTCCCCAGACACATTTTAAAACGTTAAGCAGAAAGCTGGACTTAAGAGCCAGCTCTGGCAATTGGATTAACCTTGAGGGAAAGGTTTCATTTTCTGTGTGTGGTTCAAATTCTTCAACACTAACATCTGTAATACCAGAAAGCAATCATTCACTTCAGCTGGCAAAAACGATACAAAAAATGCAAAATAAATAACAAAATAGAAACAGGGAAGGAACAAATGAAAATCTAAAAACCACACTCACAAATAAAACCTCAAATAACAGAAACTTAAAGCCAAACGACAAAGCCAAGCACGATGGCACATACCTATAAATCCCAGCCCTCTGGAGGCAGAGGCGGGTGGATCTCTTTTTGAGGCCAGCCAGGGATACACAGAGAAATAACAATCAAACAGACAGAAAACTAACAAAAATCTCCCCAAACCTAAATGAAACAAAACAAAACAAAAAACACCTTCAAGAATTGGGAACCAGGACCTGGAGAGGTAGCTCTGTCGTCAAGAGCACTGGCTGCTCTTGCAGAGGACCTGGATTGGATTCCCAGCATCCATCCAGGCATCTCACAACTTCAGCTCCAGGGCTTCCTAGTGCATCCTCTTCTGGCCTCACCAAGCAACTGCATGCATGTGATTCAAGGGCAAAACACTCATCCACACACATTTTTTAAAAATGTTTTGATGCTTTTAAGAAGGAATTAGGCCGGGCAGTGGTGGCGCACGCCTTTAATCCCAACACTTGGGAGACAGAGACAGGCAGATTTCTGAGTTCGAGCCCAGCCTGGCCTACAGAGTGAGTTCCAGGTGGCACACACCTTTAATCCCAGCACTTGGGAGGCAGAGGCAGGTGGACCTCTGTGAGTTTGAAGCCAGCCTGGTATACAAAGCGAATTCCAGGACAGCCAAGACTATACAGAGAAGCTCTATCTCAACTCCTACCCCCACACACAAAGAAAGAAAGGAAAAAAGAAAGAAAGAAAGAAAGAAAGAAAGAAAGAAAGGAAGAAAGGAAGAAAGGAAGGAAGAAAGAAAGAAAGGAAGGAAGAAGAGAAAAGAATGGGAAAGTACAAAAGAGGATAAAGAAAATGTTCCCACATGTCTCCTCCCCGCCCTCCAAGACATTGGTGCTGTTCATTCTCTACAAAATGAAGATAATGGTGTGAACAGGACAGGAATGTCCTGAGTACTCAGAGAACGTATGTAACAGCAACAGCAGACATTCCAGGAGTATGAGCTAACTTTATATGGAAAGAGCCCAGCCCCAAACCGTACAGATCAGCCACTTATGCAACTTTCCAGTCAACTGTTCTTCCAAAATGGCATTTTTACTGATTGCACGATATTTCATTCCATTTTAGTACAATTTATTTAAGTTAGCCCCTGCTGTGGAGCCTTTAAATTGTTTCCAGTTTTTGCTGTTAAAATAACAGTGAGATTAACATCTTTAAACATCTGCCCTTGTCAGCGTTTCTGATTATTTCCTTAGGCAGATTTTTTTTTTTAGAGGTAGGATTACTGGGACAAAGGGCACAAATATTTTTCAGGCTTTTGAGTCAGGTTACAGAATTGCTTCCCAGTGAGATCTTGCCAATTCCCCCTCCCACCTGCAGTGTGAGAGAGTGCCCGCCACACAAAGGGGGAATCTCTTGGGGAGGGGTGGGATCTAAGGATGCCG
>NW_022196906.1:57570643-57571018 GCF_008632895.1 Mastomys coucha | reverse complement strand
TTTCCAGAGTGTGCATTTTAGGAGAGAGGGAGCCTGTGGGAAGAATAAGGGAGACTACAAGGATTTATAGAGTGTGATGAGGTTCTTGTTTGTTTTGGTAGTTTTTTAAAAAATGTTATTTATGTATGTATATGTGTGTATGTGCATCTGCATGAGTTTCTGTGCACTACCTGCTTGCAGGAGCTCTGCAGGCCAAGAGAGGGTGTCTGATCCCTTGGAACTGGAGTTACAGGCAATTATAAGACATCATGTGGGTGCTGGGGACTGAACTTAGGTCCTCAGCATGATCAATACATGCTCTTAGCCAGCAAGACATCTCTCCAGCCCCAAGGAACAAGAAAGAACTTTCTTTTTTTTTTTTTTTTTTTTTTTTTT
>NW_022196906.1:57549609-57569227 GCF_008632895.1 Mastomys coucha | reverse complement strand
GAAGGCTCTTCACTGCGCCCACCACCGCCTGGTGCTCCACGCCCAGCTGCGAAGCCAACTCCAGCCGCCGCAGCAACAGCTCCAGAACCGGATTATCCGCCATGGCTACTCCCAGCGTGCTGAAAGAACTTTCTTTCCGTCTTTGTGTGCACATGCATGTGTGTGTGCATGATCATGTGTACGCATGTGTGTTGTTGTTTTTGAGACAGTGTCTCACTATGCTACTCTGGCTGGCCTGGGAGCCACAGAGACCCACCTGCCTCTAGAGCCCTGGGATTAAATGAATGTACCACCATACCTGGTAGAAGTATGATGGTTTTAATTATTGACTTGATACAAGCTAGAATCATATCGGAAAGGAGTCTCAATGAGGGATTGTCTATATCAGCCTATGGGTATGATTATAGAGAGTAGTGGTTCTCAGCGTTAGGTGGCAACCCCTTGGCAAATCTCTATCTCCAAAAATATTTACATTATAAGTCATTACAGTGGCAAAATTACAGTTATGAAGTATCAATAAAAATAATTTTATGGTTGGGGGTCACCACACCACGAGGAACTGCATTGAAGGATTACAGCATTAGGAAGGTTGAGAACCACTGCTGTAGGGGGTTGAGTTGGACTGCCCTCCATGACTGGGAAGATTCACCCTGTCAGTGGGAGCCAGGACACCCCCGTTTTGGCCTCTGGGATGTTTAGGAATAGAAGTAGCCACCGGTTGCCGCCGTGCACCCTCATTGTGCCTCCACTCTTTCGAGGATGTGGTGAATACATGTTCCGAATTCCTGTATCACTTCCTGTGGAGCTGCACCCTGGGCTCATGAGCTGAAACAAGCCCATTCCCTCTAAGCAGCTTTCTGCCAGGGCATTTATCACAACCACAGAACAGAATTAGACACTCGTTTGCTTTGGGCGTTAAGGAGGGAGATCTCATACTCTGAGGCTGCTGGAAAGAGGTGTGGATTTAAGGTCAGTGTAAGTAGGAGGCAGTACTCAAGAGGCTGATAGTGAGAGTCGGCAGTCCATTGAGGCCGAGAACCTTCATACTTGGAGTTTGCATTCTGCAAGGTGAAAGACGTGCTTTCTCTTCAGCATGCAAGCACCTGAGGCACATGAACACCAACCAATTCTTTCAAAACATGTGGTAATGCAGGGCTGTGGGTGGCACACGCCTTTAATCCCAGCACTTGGGAGGCAGAGGCAGGTGGATTTCTGAGTTTCGAGGCCAGCCTGGTCTACAGAGTGAGTTCCAGGACAGCCAGGGCTATACAGAGAAACCCTGTCTCGAAAAACCAAAAACAAAAACAAAAACAAGCAAACAAAAAATGTGGTAAGCAGTCAGAAATACCATGGTGGGGTAGTTCATTGTAGTGACAAGGCTGTGAACTTCTACAGGTGGACCATACTTGCAGGGAGCGTCCTAGCTCATATAAGTTGTTCTGGAAGGTTACATAAGAGCTGCCAGATCTTTGCTGACGCCAATGCATATCAATTGGAAATTGCTCAGGCAAGGGCAATGGAAGGCACAACCTTCATTCACCCTGAAAGAAGACACAAAAGCCCTAAGTAAGGTATCAGTTGTGTTTTTAAAAACACATACTTGCCACTCAGGTTTATCCCAGGAACTCCATACTGCCTCCACATCCGAAGGTTGTGGATTCCCTCAAATGACAAGAACCAGCAGTTAATAAAGTTATGATTTAAAAGTATCTTGGTGAACCAGAAGAGGTGCCCTGACTCAAAGGTCGCAGAGCAAAACCTTGAGACAAATGTGATACATAATACAGAAAATGTAGATTCTCCCCAAGTGTTAGAACAAAATGAGGAATCCAGCTTCTGCTACCAGTTAACGGAGAGTAACGGAAGCTTTAGATAAAGAAAGATGTGAGGGAAGAAAAAGACCAATGGGCTACGGGGGTGGGGGGGGCGGAAATAGGTTACCATGACAGGAAGATAACTTTGTTTTAAATTTATTTTTATATGTAAGTACACTGTAGCTGTCTTCAGACACACCAGAGGAGGGTGTCAGATCTCATTACGGATGGTTGCGAGCCACCATGTGGTTGCTGGGATTTGAACTCAGGACCTTCGGAATAGCAGTCAGTGCTCTTACCCGCTGAGCCATCTCTCCAGCCTGAAGATAACCTTTTTAAAGATTTATTTTATGTATATGAATATTTGGCCTGAAGGTACATCTGTACACATGGTGTGTGCCTGGTACTAGAAGTCGGAAGAGGACGTCGGATCTCCTAGAACAAGAGTTACTGATGGTTGTGAGCCACCCTGTGGGTGCTGAGAATTGAATCCAGGTCCTCTGGTAGAGCAGCCAGCACTCTTAACTGCTGAATCACCTTTCCAGCCCAAGAAAACTTTATTTTTAAAGACTTATTTATTTATTTTATGTATATGAGTACATGTTGCTGTCTTCAGACACTACAGATGCCCCAGAAGAGGACATCGGATCCCATTACAAATGGTTGTGAGTTACCATGTGGTTGCTGGGATTTGAACTCAGGACTTTTGGAAGAGCAATAAGTGCTCTTAACTGCTGAACCACCTTTCCAGCCAAAGGAAACTTAAAGAAAATGTGTGTGTGTGTGTGTGTGTGTGTGTGTGTGCCTGTGCATATGTGCACACATGCATGCATCATGGCACATGTGTTGAGGTCAGGGGACAACTTGTGGGAGATCAGACAATAGGAATTCCCAACATTGGAAAAGAAGTAAACAAACAAATAACAACAAAAATAAATCCCCAGCTCAAACTAAACAATAGACTTGACTACTGAAGAGCTCTGAGAGCCAAGAATGCTGGGACGGACGCAGTGATGGCAATGGCGGGAAGGAAAAGGAAAAGAAAAAAGAGCAGGAACAGGAAAGGGAGCTGGAAAAGGGAAAGAAACAGGGACAGGGTCAGGGACAGGGACAAGAGACGATCTGAGGGCCTGCAAGAGGGCTAGGTGGGGAGAGTGCTCCCCACAAAGTCCTGATGACCGAGTCTGATGATCAGAACCCATGTAAAAGAATAAGAAAAGGACTAACTCCTCTGGCTCCACGCCTGTATCTCTGGCATGTGTGGGCAAGCACATGGACATGTATATACACACCATGTGTGCATACACAGATGCTAATCAATCAATCAATATATTTTAGAAAGAAAAAATTTGAAGAAGTAGTTATTGAGACAATCCCCTAAATTCATGTCAGACACCAAAATATAGGTCTAAAAAGCTAAAACAAACAAACAAACTCATACTCATACTCATACTCAGTAAGAGGCTGAGTATGGCGGCACACACCTTTAATTTCAGCACTTGGGAGGCAGAGGCAGGTGGATCTCTATGAGTTCCAGGCTTGCCTGATCTATATAGTGAGTTCCAGGGCAGTCAAAGCTACATAAAAAGATCTTGACTCAAAAAGTAAAACAAATAGTAAGCAGGGTTAAAATACCAAATAAATAAATGAATCGGTGTTCTCAACCTTCCGAATGCTGTGGCTCTCTAGTACAGTTCCTGTTATGGCAAACCCCTAACCATAAGATTATTTCCATTGCTACTTCATAACTGTAATTTTGCTACTGTTATTTAATTGTAATATTAAGTATCTGTGTTTTCCAATGGTCTTAGGCGGCCTCTGTGTAAGGGTTGGTTGACACCCAAAGGGGTCTCTACCCATAGGCTGAGAAATGCCGAAACAAACAAAATCAATCTATGCCCAGACATCTATAGTCAAACTCCAGAAAATCAGAGTAAGGAAAAAGTCTGAGGACTAAGTGTACGGTCTGAATGATCAAAGGCACCCACAGCCTCAGGCACTTGAAGGCCTGGTCCCTCATGTGTGGTGCTGTTTGGTGAATCTCAAGAGAAGTGGCCTTGGAGGAGGTCAGTCACCCGAGGCAGACTGTGAGAGCTTAAAGGTTTTACCATTTCTCCAGGCACTCTCTATGCTTGTGCTTGCGGTTGTGATGTGTGCCGTCAGTCTCTGCTCCAGCCATTCTGTCAGCTGCCCCCACTCTACCATCGTGGACTCTAACCCTCCGGAATTACAAGCCCAACTAAACTCTTTTTATGTTGCTTCCATGATGGTTTATCATAGCAACAGAAAGTTAACTCTACAGCTACAGTGGAGCAGTGGCCGGGATGCCCCAGATGCAAGTCTAGTTACTCCCAGCATGACAGAAAGAAGGAAGGAGGGAAGGAGAGAGGAGGAAGAAGACTAAGAAAAAAGACCTGCTAGTTAGACATGACAGTCCACGGCCAGACCAGACAGATAGACCGAGACAGATTGTCTCAGCTGCTCCGACAGAAGCAGGAGGCTCGTGAAATTGAGGCCAAGACTGGGCTACAGAGGAAGACCTAGTCTCAACACCCAAAGTAACAAAGAACAAAAGGAAAGTTATAGGAAACAATAATAAATATGGCTAGCATTAATTCAACTATTCTAACAATTATGTGACATGTCAGCCAGTCTAAATGAAAGTGAAGTAAGACCCATTTATATGTCATCTCTCTGACATTTTATTTGCTTTTATAACAGTTATTTAGTTTTTATTCATAATCATAAATTTAACTCTGCAATTTGGCTAAATTTAGAGGGGAATGAGGAAAATATGGAACCCCAAGAACTTCAGTGAGAGCAGAGATTACAGGGCATTGAGAGCAGATGGGGGCGTGGCTCTCCTGAGCTGCAGAAAGGAATGGTCTGGTAAGATGCTGCCTGCCAGTCCAAAGCATTAGAGTTGCCCACAGTCGGAAATGGTGTTCTTCTTGCTGGCCTTGCCATTCCTGGATCCTGAAACACTCCTCGGCTTCCACAATGAGCATGCCTTCTCTCCCTTTCCCAAAGACAACACGCCGCCATCCAGCCACTCAGTCTGGGCAGTGAAGATAAAACAAAAAACAAAAAACAAAAAACCATAACTGGGAACCATTTGTCTCTGGTCCAGCATTTGCTGAGGACAAGATACCAGGACCTGTGTGCTTCAGAATGAAGGTTCATCCTCAAATTTCTCTCTGGAGATGGACCTGCCGCCCATGCCATTACAGCGTGTGAAGTCACCATCCTGGCCCACGAATCCTGGAATGATCCTGTAAAAGGAGGAACTCTTATAACCAAATCCTTTTTCCCCAGTGCTCAGAGCAGGAGTTGTCTGCGTCTTTGGAACTTTGTCTGCAAAGAGCTGGAAGGAGACTCGGCCTGAGGGCTCGCCATAGGCTGAGATGTTAAAAGTGGGGCTGACGGTGGCTTCAGCAAGTGGGACAGCAGCGTCTGCAAAGCTGACACCCACTTCAAGTGTGGACACATAGAGACTGCGCTCTAACACTGATCACAAGAAAGTGGGAGCTGGCTGTACTAATGCCAGACAGAGCAGGTTTCAGGACAAGAACGGTTATCAAAGACACAATGGACATTATGTGGTGATCAAAGGGTGAACTCTTCAAGGAGACACAAAAACACTTCAGGTGTATGTCACTGAAAATAGAGGGTCAAATACAGGAGACAGAGGCTGAAAGAGCTGCAAAGACAGGGAATGGCCCTGTATTGAGGCTGGAGATGCCAGCTTCCTTCTATCAGCACAGATCCAACGGGGCTGGAGAGATGGCTCGGTGGTTTAGAGCACAGACCTGAGTCCTGGTCCCAGAACCCACATAGCCATCTGTAACACCAGTTCCGGGAGATCTAACTCTGTCATCTGGCTTCTGAAGGCACCAGACATGCAAACCTGTATGTAGGCAAAATGTGATGCACTGGCTGGTTCTGTGTGTCAACTTGTCACAAGCTGGAGTTATCCCAGAGAAAGGAGACTCCCTTGAGGAAATGCCTCCATAAGATCCAGCTGTGGAGCATTTTCTCAATTAGTGATCAAGAGTGGAGGGCCCATTGTGGGTGATGCCATCTCTGGGCTGGTAGTCTTGGGTTCTCTAAGAAATCAATCTGACCAAGCCGGGGGAAACAAGCCAGTAAGTAGCATCCCTCCATGGCCTCTGCGTCAGCTCCTGCTTCCTGACCTGCTTGAGTTCCAGTCCTGACTTTCTTTGGTGATGAGCAGCAGTGTGGAAGTGTAAGCTGAATAAATCCTTTCCTCCCCATCTTGCTTCTTGGTCATGATGTTTTGTGCAGGGATAGAAACCCTGACTAAACATGAGTTGTTGTGGGTTTTTTGTTTTGTTTTGTTTTATTTTTTTAATTTAAAATAAAACAAAACTCAACAGATCTAGCAGCCAGCAAATCAGTAAGGACTTAGCTGAACTCAACACCATCATCAATCAAGCAGACATCTGTAGACAACTCTATCCAGCAACCATGTAATAGACATTTTACTTAAGCAAAATGGACTGTTTGCCCACATAGACGACAATCGGGGCTATAAAACACATTTAACACACGTCAAAGCATTCAAATCGGAAAGTCTGCTTTCTGAATGTGATGGAGTTCCACAGAAAGAGAGCCAGGAAATCCACAAATACTTGAAGTTAAACAGCAGACTTTGAAATAAAGCCCGAATTAAAAGAAGAAATCTCAACTGTAATTAGAAAATATTTGCGACCGAGAGAAAATAAAAACAAAACGTATGAAGATTTGTGAGCTGTTCCAGGAGCTGTGCTTACGGGGAGATTTACAACGTCGGATATGGGCGTTTGGAAAGAAGAAAGCTTAAGCCAATAATTCAAGCTTTATTCTTAGAAAGGGGGTCGGGAGACAGACTGGACTGGACGGACAGGGACGATTGGGCTCTGCAAGGTGGGGGTGGGGATGACACGGGGTCGGGAGGAGGGGGCGGGGCAAACTAAATGCAAGATGAGGGAACCTGATAAAATGGCTTCTAGGTAAAGGTGCTTGCCTTGCCTGAAGCCAGATGATCTGAATTCAATCCCTAGGACCCACGTAAAGGTAGAAGAGAGTTGACTCCTCCGAGTTGTCCTCTGACCTCCCCAGGTATTCTGTGGTGGTTTGAGTGACAGTCTTCCCTCTCAGGCTCAGGCATTTGAACACCTGGTCCCACCTGGTTGATGGAGCTGACTGGGCAGGCTTAGGGGCTGCAGCCTTGCTGGGGAGGATTAGGGGACGCTGGGAGCGATGTGACACAACCGGTAAGTTGTTCTCTGACTTCCACAGTGTAAATTCGTGCACAACCACACATATCCTATAAACCTATAGACAAATAAACAAACCCGCGTAACTTTAAAGAAAATCATTTAAGGGTAAAAAGAAGAAGAAAATGCAAATATCCCAGGCACCAAAGTCATTTGTAATCCCCATGACTATGTGGGAAGGAGGGGGACTCGCCGGGGAGGATAAATGAACTGTGGGCCCTCTGAGACCTGGGGTGATCAGGAAGCAGATGTCCTTCATCAACCAAGATCACCTTTCCAGGGAGCTCAGGCACACCTTGTTTGTCACATTCCTCCTTGCTGTGGCAAAATATACCTGACAAAGCAACGTAAGTAGGAAAGGTTTATTTGGTCAAGGGCATAGTATGTATGCCATGATAGGGGAGTTAAGGTGTTTGCAGCAGGAGGCGGCTGGTCACATGGCATTCAGTTAGGAAGCAGAGAGAGATGAGTGCCTGTGCTCAGCTCTCTTTCTCCTTTTTATTCAGTCCAGCAGGACCCCAGCCCATGGGATGGCACTGCCCACATTTAAGCTGGGTCTCTTGCAGGCATGCCCAAGGGTAGTCTCCCAGGTGATTCTAGATCTGGTCAAGTGGACAATCAATATGAACCATCACGAGACCTTAATGAACTCGGGGTTTTCAACTAGACAGTGAATTAATTTTCAAACGGTAAGTACTTTGGGAAATGAACTAGTATAGTGAGCAAGCAGCTTAAAAGGCACAACGCTAGTCTCTAGCTAAAGGTCTGACCAAATAGAACAAAACAAGCCCCTCCAACCCCATTTTTATCAATGTATAGCCTATACCATTCATTTTTTAACAAATTTGAAATTCAGCTCTTGAATCATCAATCAGAAAGCATTTAATTTGGGGCTCATGGTCTGAGAGGGTTAGAGTTCATGATCACCATGGTGGGAAGCATGGCAGGCAGGCAGGCAGGCAGGCAGGCAGGCAGGCAGGCAGGCAGGCAGGCAGGCAGGCATGGCGCGGGAGCAGTAGCTGAGAGCTCACATCTGATTTGCAAGCAGAAAGCAGAAAGAGAGCTCACTTGGAATAGAACGGGCTTTTTTAAAACTCAAAGCCCATCCCTAGTGACACACCTCCTCCAACAAGGCCAGACCCAACCCTTCCCCAACAGTTCTACCAACCGTGGACTAAGCATTTAAATATATGAAAATATATGAGTCTACAGGAGTATTCCCATTCAAACTACCACAGGTGTTTTTAGTTTATTCCCATTGTGTAAGTTACTTCAGGACTGCGGCAGAGACAGCTCATCAGTTAAGAATGCTTGCTTCTCTTCCAGAAGACCAGTGTTGTTTTCTCAGCTCCCACCTTGGGCAACTCATATCCACCTGTTACTACTCCAGCTTCAGGGAATCTGATGTCCTCTTCTGGCCTCCACCCACACCTGCTTGTATGTAGACACACACACACACACACACACACACACACACATACATAAATAAGTAATAAAATAAATCTTAAATTTTTTTTAAAAACTATTTTACTTTGTGTGTATGGGTGTTTTGTCTCTCCCAGGCCCAATAAAATAAATCTTTTTGTTTTTAAAGCTGTTTTAACACTTTTCCCTGGTTGGATTATATAAGTGTAAACAATTCAATATTAAAGCTATCCGAGAGTATACATGCAAACTAAGTCCCTTGTCCATCCCTGTCCTCAAACCATTTATGATTTCTTCTAGGAAGCAGCTGTAGCTAGTTTCCTGTGTACTCTTCTAGGGATATTCTACAGACACACACAGACATGCATGCACACGCACGCATGCACGCATGCACGCATGGGCAGTGGCAAGTTCTCCTGAGTTAGCCAGGATCTCCCTGCTAAGAGGTCTGAAGGTAGGTATTCAAGGTGAGAGCAACCCAACCATGACACCCTTGCCATGACACCCTTCCTGCTGTGACTGGCCAATTGGCTCATTATGCCTGTTGGTCACAGGTAGCCTGCTCCACAGTCACCCTCACACTTGAAGTTTAGAAATGAAAAAGCAGGAAGATAAAGGGCAAGTATGGCCAGGCTGAGACACAAGGGCTCTCAGGTGTCTCCCGATGTCTCCTGTTTATATCTAGTGACCACAATGGCGTCATGTAGCCAGTTGGAGAGAGCTGGGAAAGTGGAGTATTTTATCTGGACTCATTGCTATTCCAAACAACATTTTTCTAGTAAAGAGTAACAGTAAATACATGAACACTCCATCTGCCCATTTTATTTCTTAAAGTGTACACCTCCAATGTCAGTTAGATCCTTTTACATTTAATCAAGTAAGAACATGGCACCTATTTTTGTGGTACAGATTTATTTATTTATTTACTTATTTACTGATTGTGACAAGGTTTCTCTGTGTCACTCTAGCTAGTGTGGAACTCACTCTATTGACCAGGCTGGCCTCAGACTCAAAGATCTGCCTGCTTCTGCCTCCCCAGTGATGGGATTAAAGGCATGCACCACCACCCAGCTTGTTCCAATTTTCTAAAATTATGTTGTTGTTTTTTAAGATTGACATAAAGCCTCCCAAACTAAAACTGCATTTCCAAGCATGCTTTCAGTTAGGGATGAGGCCATGTGGCCGATCTGGACCTGGAGGCCAAAGGAAACAAAGGTGATAGCTGTGTCTCTGTAAAGCACACTGTGTGCCTTCCTCTCCTTCCATGTCTTCTTCCTTGAGTTGTTCAAAGTCAAATAGATTCTGTTTTCTTCCATGGCAGTCTACATCAATGGGACTCAGCCTGTGAGCCACTTCGTTTCTGAGCTCAGTCGCCTTTTCTCCTTAAATAAAACACAGAATCTCAGCTTTGATGATGCTCTTTCCACAAAAGACCTTTTCTTTGTAGTTAGGAGGAGTTGACTCTTTTCTCACTTCCACGGGCACGAGCACACACACAAATACATGCACAGAGGGAGGAGGACAGGGAGAGAAGGAGATTATAAATCTTAAAGGGAGGGGCTTTGAAAAAGTGTGAATGGCCCCAATAAGCACAAAGATCCATCAAATATTCACAAACGGTTTGCTCTAAGTATATGCATTTTCTTTTTTTCCCAGTGCAGAACTAGTTTCATCAAAACATCAGCAGACTTCACACTTACGGGAAGAAGGTGGACCGTCATTCATGGCTTCCCAGTCCTATGACAGAGGATGGTAAGTGGACCTGTGACAGCACACAAGTGCCCCTTGACATCAAACCCCCATTTGTTTATAATGTACAGCAGCTGACCTACAGCCATCTATGCCTTCTGCATGCAGTCTGTGTGTGTGTGTGTGAGTGTCTGTGTGTGTGTATATGTGTGTGTGTGTGTGTGTAGGCAGTTGACCTACAGCTACCTCTGCCTTCTGCATGCAGTCTGTGTGTCTGTGTGCATGTCTGTGTGTTCAAGGTCACATGTGTGTGTCTGTGTGTGCAGGTTCACATGTGTGTGTCTGTGTGCATGTCTCTGTGTGTACATGTGCACGTGCACATGTGTGAGCAAGCAGGAGTTCCACAGGCACAGTGCAGGAGGTGGATGAACTCCAGGAGAGAGACTCCACAGCTGGTGTGACATGTCATCTGCTTCTCATTATATCCTCACAGCTTGAAAGCTCCTTAAATTACCAAAGTTGGCTCCTGTCCTTCAAGGCTAGCCTGTACCATCGTCACTGGAGGAGGCCATATTCCTAGGAAATACAACCAAAGGAAGCAATCCTTCTGGGGGATGTAGCCACATGAAAAAGCATGCTTGAGCCAGGCGGTGGTGGCGCTCGCCTTTAATCCCAGCACTTGGGAGGCAGAGGCAGGTGGATTTCTGAGTTCGAGGTCAGCCTGGTCTACAGAGTAAGTTCCAGGACAGCCAGGGCTACACAGAGAAACCCTGTCTCGAAAACAACAACAACAACAAAAAAACAAAACCAAAAAAAAACCAAAAAAACCAAACAACAACAACAACAAAAAAAGTATGCTTGCCCGATTTAACATGCAAGAACACACACACCCTTGCATGCACACACATATGCACGGAGTATTAAGAGGTATTTTGAGAATGGTAGGCCTGAGATGGCGATAACCACCATTCCTTAGTAAGGAGTATTAGTAACAGTCCTTCCTCAGAGAGTGCTGTGTGAGGGCAGGACTGTCACTCTCAGCTTCTCCTTACTTACTCATTTGGATTGCTTCTCTTCTCTTTTCTTTCTTTTTCCCCTTTCCTCTTTCTTCCTTTCTCTTTTTGAGATCCTTTTGAGTACCTCTGATTGGCCTGGAAATCACAGCAATTGGCTTGCATCTACTTCTAAGTGCTGGGGGGGCCTAGCTTTATTTACTTTTGATTTTTATAAAAATGTATGTATTTTCCATTATGATGGAACATGCCTTTAATGCCGGCTCTTGGGATGCATAATCAGGCAGACCTCTGAGTTTCAGGCCACCCTGCCCTACATTAAAAGTCCTGGGCCAATCAGTCTACATAGTGAGACTTTCTCAAAAATAAATATAGAAATAAAGGAAGGAAGGAAGGAAGGAAATAAGAAAGTTATTAGTGTGTGTGTGTATGTGTGTGTATGTATGTGTATGTATATGTGTGTATATGTATGTGTATATCTGTGTGTATGTGTGTATATGTGTGTATGTGTATATATGTGTGTGTATGTGTATATGTGTGTGCATGTGTATGTGTGTGTATGTATGTGTGTGTGTGTGTGTGTGTGTGTGTGTGTGTGTAGGTCTGAGAACATGCAGGAATTGCTTCTCTCCTCCCTTCATGGATTCCTGGGAAAGAACTCAGGTCCTAAGGTTTATGCCTGCTAAGCTGTCCACATACAAACTTTTCATATTTTTGAGACAAAGTCTCACTTTATAGTTCCACCTAGTTTTAGACTTAACTGTGTAACCCAAGCTGGACTCCAACATACATTCATCCTGCCTCGGCATCCTGAATGCTGAGAGTACAGGTGTGTGCCACTACACTGAGCCTGGAATGTCTGAATAAGTACATTTATCTGAATGTGAAGAGCCTCCAGAACCCAGCGTAGGAAGGCAGTATTTGCGTTTTAAGAGCTGGCAAGCCTCCAACTGACTGTTTGGGTTTGTCTGGACGGCGGAGCCACTTGGAAACGGTGGTGTCATTCCACAAGTGACTTACCTGTGCTTAGCTTCTCTGTCCTCATCTTTAAAGTGAAAATAATAGTACACATTTTATTACCGGGAGGAGGCTGGACCAACCAACCTTTCAGTGACCAGAACATCTGTGATGTTCAAAGGGTGTGGGCAGCCAGGGAGAACGATAATTACCTTATTACGTTAACAGCACCTACTTCAAAGGGATATTCGGAGGAAGGTACACGCAGAGGACTTCACGGCAGAGCCCGGTAGTGTGTGCTGTCAGCATTATTCAGATCCCTATTTTTCAGATGAGGAAATCAAACCCCTAATGCGGAGCATGAAGCTAGTGGGTGGCAGGGCTGGCCCTGGCATCCAGGCGGGTCCAGTATCCTCCAGCTGCCCAGCTGGGATGCAGACAAACCCCCGCCCCCGCCAGAAGGCACCCTGGGAACGGAAAGCTGGCCGCCCTCCAAGTCCTAGGGCGCCCTGGAGCTGAGTCCTGCTGCCCCTCCCCCACTCGGGAACAAAGTGCACTTCTGCAGTTGGGGGAACATTCCAGCAAACCGAAAGCACTGCGGTAATGACCCAGTGGCTGCTTCCCGCAAAGGGGCACGAGAACATCGTGGGCCCTAGACCGGGTTTCGGGGACCGCCTGCGCTGGCCGGGGTGTGCACCCCAGTTGCACACAAGGAATCCTCTGCTGGGTTAGTGATGCTTGGCCAGGACAGGCGCCCCGCCAAGCGCACAGCTCGCTCCCTGCAGCCCCTAACTCTTCCTGTTCTGGAAAATAAGGACAAGGAGAGCCTGCAGAGTGAGCTCCGGTGATCCCACTGTAGACGGCAGCCTTTCATTTTGGTTGTAACCCCTCCATCGCCCCCAATACTTTGTTCAGTATTTGTACTCATGGCCACATGAATTAACAATAGGGTTCCACCGTTGTACAGTTGATATTTAATCCACTTTTCAGAGCAGTTTTATGTTAACAGAAACTTGTAGGATTCCCTTTCGGGCCTCTTTCTCAGCATCCCTAGCTCCTCTGGTTTGGCCCTTTGCGATTCTAACCCCTGTTCCAGAGAATTCCTGCATTTCTATTCACTACTGGGTTGAAGGACCGATCTGTACTGGAAAGGCACTGACTTTTGGCAAATGCAGCATCGTCATGCAGCCTTCACTGCAGAATCCTGCTCCCCTTTCATCCTGTGCTGGTTAGTGTTAACTGTCAACTTGATAAGCTCTAGAGTTACCCTAAGATGGGCCTCTAGGCATGCCTGTGAGGACTTATCTTGACTTTTAAAATGGAGGTGGGAAGACTCGCCCACTGTGGGCAGAACCATTCCCAGTGCTAGGATCTTGGACCTAGTTCATGGAGAACCAAAGCGAGGCAGCAGATGAATTGACTTCTCCACCTTGAACCGTGAGCTAAAACACACTCTTTCCTTCTCAAATTGCTTTGTTAGGGAGAAAAAGAGGTAAGACACAGCCCCAGAGCATCATGGGGGTTTTCTGGTTTTGTTTTTATTTCTTTATGTCTTCATCTCTATGTTTTTGTTTATTCCACATTGCCCTATGTGAACTTTTCAGAATGGCTTCCTTCACCACGCAGTATGTTCTTAAGTTTCTTTCATGTTTTTTCATAGTTGAGAGCTCATTTACTGTTTGAATCTGCTTAATTATATCCCATAGTATTGTTGAACCGTTGAACCTCAGTTTACTAATTCACCTTTTGAATTGTCTACAACTGTTGAAAATTATGGTACTTCTGTTAATTTTGATTTTTTTTTTAACTAAATTTATGTGCTGTCTAGTTTTTATGTCAACTTGACACAGGCTAGAGTAATTTTGATATTGGGAACCTCAGTAGAAAGAATAGCCTCACCAGACTGACTAATAGACTAGTGCAAAGGTGCATTTTCTTGGTTGATGGTTTAAATGAGTGGACCCAGCCATTGTGGATGGTGGCACCTGTGGACTGATGATCCTGGATGTGGTAAGAAAGCCGCAAGGGACAAGCCAGTGATTAGTGCCCCTCCATGGCCTCTGTATCAGCTCCTGCCTCCATGGTCCTGCCCCGTTTTAAGTTCCTGTCCTGACTTCTCTGTGATGGACTGATATGAAAGTATAAGCTGAAATAAATTCTTTCCTCTCAAGTTGCTTTTGGTCATGGTGTTTTATCACAGCAATAGGAATCCTAAGAATAATTAGTTAATTAATTTTTTGTGAGGGAAAGGTGTGGATGTACCGTTACTCCATGAGTAGAGATTAGAGAACAACTTGCAGGAGGAGTTTTTGCCTTCTACCATGTAGGTTCTGGGGATAGAACACAGGTTCCTAGGCTTAGCAGCGAGTGTCTTTCCCTGCTGAACCATCTTGCTGTCCATTTTGACAATCATGAATGAAACTTTTTGTTGTTTTGGGAAAGGAGGCTAAGGCTGGTCTTGAACTCCCTATGTAGTTAAGGACAACTTTGAACTTCTGATCTCTTGTCTCCACCACCTAAGGACTGGAGTTTCTGGAGTTTGCCACCATGCCTGGTTTATGTGGGCTTCATGTATGCTAGAGAAGAGTTCTCCTAACAGAGCCCCATCCCCAGCTACAACTATGAAATGAAATGTCTACAAACATTGTATGAGGGTTTATGTTAATGTGTCCCAGCTTGTTCCTTTCGATTATGCTCTGAATGGCTGGCAATCGTCTACAGATCCATGTCATCATGTTAACTGCTTCATAAGACACTGCTGTGCTTTCTGTATTGTCGAATGCTTAAACAGCTTTTCTTGTCAACACTTGGTGTGGTGGTTCGAATGAGAATGGTCCCCATAGGCTCAAATATTTAGATGCTTGGTCCACAGTTGGTGGAACTGTTTGGAAAGGACTAGGAGGTGTGGCCTGGGGCTGGAGGACCTGAGTTCAATTCCCAGCACCCACATCAGGTGATTTACAACTGTCTGCAACCCCAGTTGTGAGCACTTGCATCCATGTGCACATACTGCCCCCCCCCATGAACATAATTAAAATAATAAAAGTAAGTCTTTAAAAAAGGAGGTGTGGCCTTGGTGGAGGTGTATTGCTGGAGATGGATTTTCAGTTTAGAAAGCTTTGGCCAGGCCCAGTGATCTGCCTTTCTGCCTCAGGTTTTCTGATCAGATGTAAGCCATCAGCTGCTTTGTTCCAGTACCCTTTCTGCCTGCCTGCTGCTATGCTCTCTGCCATAACAGTCATGGACTAACTTCTGAAACTGTAAGCAAGCCCCCAATTACATGCTCTCTTTTTTAAGTTGCCTTGGTCATGGTATCTCTTTACAGCAATAGAATAATGATGAAGGGGCTGACGAGATGGCTCAGCGGATAAGAGCACTGACTGCTCTTCCGAAGGTCCTGAGTTTGGATCCCAGCAACCACATGGTGGCTCACAACCACCCGTAATGGGATCTGACGCCCTCTTCTGGTGTGTCTGAAGACAGTTACAGTGAGTTATGCTGGAGCAAGCAGGGGCTGGAGTGAGCGGGCCGGCAGAGGCCCCGAGTCCAATTCCCAGCAGCCATACACATGATGGCTCACAGCCATCTGTTCAGCTACAGTGTACACATACACATAAAATAAATAAAATAAATCTTTAAAAAAAAAAAAAGGACAGTGATGAAGACATTTAAATCCCTGTCTTTTTATTCTGACCTTGTAAACCAGCTGGTTGGTCTACACTTGATGCTATCTCATACCTGCTAAGGCCTTTGAGTGCCTACTGTACGTTCTTTCTTTTTTTTTTTTTTAAGATTTATTTATTTATTATATGTAAGTACACTGTAGCTGTCTTCAGACACTCCAGAAGAGGGCATCAGATCTTGTTATGGATGGTTGTGAGCCACCATGTGGTTGCTGGGATTTGAACTCAGGACCTTCAGAGGAACAGTGGGTGCTCTTAACCACTGAGCCATCTCTCCAGCCCCCTACAGTGTGTTCTAAAGCAGGCATTGTGGAACTTTACCAATGACTAAATGAAAATTAATATGCTTCACCATAGGGGTCTGTTCTCCTGTGCTGGGCTGTATGGTCCTCAGAAGCATCAGGACTACAATTTGAACACAGGCTCTGGTTCTAAAACCCACACTATCTCTCTGTGCAAGTATTCCCAGTTCAAAACACAAAGCAAGGTGGGTCTCAACCAATGAATCAGAAAAGCTTTGAGAAATCAAGGGACCCAGTGACAGCTTGCTGCTGGGAAAATGCAGGAATGTGATATTAAAATTCATCCATGCTGGGCAGTGGTGGCGCACGCCTTTAATCCCAGCACTTGGGAGGCAGAGGCAGGTGGATTTCTGAGTTTGAGTCCAGCCTGGTCTACAGAGTAAGTTCCAGGACAGCCAGGGCTACATGGAGAAACCCTGTCTCAAAAAAGCCAAAAAAAAAAAAAAGAAAAAATTATCCATGAAGCTTGTATGCATTAGATACAGCCTTAAGCACTGGAGAAAAAAGACACAAGGCAAATTAATGAAGATCAGATGATCTAGCCAGAGAAACAGAAAATAGACACAGTGAGAAAATGCTTATGGGAGGCTACGGCCCAAACTGCCAAGGAAACCCAGGCATCAGTGATGGGTAGCATTCTGGGATGGACAGCAGAATAGGCTGCTGCCACCCAAGTCAGGCTAGCCTTGAAGGAAGTGACTTTGAACCATTGAGAATTTTGGCATGAGAGCCAAACATGGTAGGAGCTATGCAGAATATTCTAGTAGCTAGAACAAGCAAAAGCTTGTTAGAACAGGTTCTTGCTATATTCCAAATGCTCTGGGGAGTGTGGGAGGCCACAGGAAGTCACAGAGAGTAAGTAGTTCAAGTGAGGTTGCAGTAAAGCATGATGGCACATGCCTGTAATCACAGAGCTAGGGAGACAGGCAAGGGGGAAAGCCACAAGTTCTAGGCCCTGACTACACAGGGAGGCCCTGTTTCAAAACAACAACAACAAAATAATAATAATAATTACAATAAAGAAAAGGCAAAGTTTCAAAGTAGATACATCTTGTTTCCAGGAACTATCTAATTTCAAAGAACTGTCTCTGGAAGTGATAAAGAAGGCTGGGAAGCAAGGTCAAGGACGCCTGCTGCGGGGTGCACCCGTTATAGGCCAGGGCACCTGCTCTGGGGTGCACCTGTTATAGGCCAGGCTGGGTGCAGGCTGCTCATACCATGTGGCATTCAGTCCTTCCACAAATTACAAATTACAGATGATGAGACAGGCTTGTGTTTCATTCAAGTGCAAAGCATTTTAGGAGAGGAAGGTGTAACAGTCCATTTCCATGTCAACTTACCCCAATCCAGAATCACCTAGAAGACAGACTCAGGGAGGGAATGGCTGGGTCTGGTTGGACACATCTATGAGGCATAGTCTTAACTGTGCTGGTTGATGTAGGAAAACCCAGTCGATTGATGGTGGTACTATGCCTAGATTTGGGTCTTGGACTTTGTAAGAGTGGAGGAGGTGGGCATGCATCCATTTCTCTCTGTTCTTGACCACAGATGTGACTAGCCACCTCAGGTCCCTGCCTTGACTTCCCCACAGTGAAGGTCTGCAACTTGGAACTGTAAGCCAAACGAACCCTCTTCTCCCCCATGCTGCTCTCTGTCAAGGTATTTGTCACAGCCACAAAATAAACCAAGAACCGCAGTATCCAGCTGGACCAATACTGTAAAAAATATCCTGCCGGGGCTGGGGGTTGTCTAATGGTGGAGCACTTGCTGAGCGCAAACCTCATCCTTGGTCCCAGAGCTGAAAACAAGAGAGGAAGAGTGAAGATTTGACTGGAATGATGCCAGTGAACACAGGGAATGCTGGCTGGCCTTGAATTTTATATCAGAAATGATGCTGGAAAGAACCACTAATGGATGCCAGAGAGGAAGGAAGTGGAGACATGTCCATTTTACTTATTGAAGGGGGGTGGTCTAGGATTCCAAGCCAGGGCCTCACATATGCTAGGTAAGTGACCTAGGGTTTCCATGGGAAAGAAAATTCAGACTGAACAGCTCTAGACTGGTGAGGGCGAATGATGTCAGAGGGCTCTGGGACACAGGCTTGTTCCTGGTTCCTAGCTCTGGGTTGGGTTAGAACCAGATGACTATTGCTTCAGTTTAAGAGATTAGATCAGAAGGTGGTTCAAAGTATGAACTTTGGGTACAAGGAAACATAAGCATCTTGGCCATCAGTTTACCCAGTAATTATTGGATGTCTTATGGGTCCAGAATCTCAGAAAACTCAGCTAGAGCAGCACCAGTAGTCCTTCAGGGGGAAGTCAATGCAGAGCTGAGTAGAATTCTCAGTGTTCTCCACTGAAGGGGTTCCAAGGGTCCAGGGAACCAGTGGACACTGGGCAGCTGCAACAATACAGAGATGGGCTGAGTTTCAACCATATACACATGTGTGCATGTGCGAGTACATACAAACACACACACACAGAGAAACAAAACACCAGTACTTGCCAATCTGTCTGCTAACAAAAGAGACAGAGACTAGGATGATGTAGGGTAGACTCCTGGGACAAGCTTCAAACGGCTGGCAAGTGGGTCTGATTCTAGAATTGCAAAAAACACAAATGGGCTCTGAAAGGAACAGGCACTTACTCTGATCTGGCCTTTGCATGTCTGGTAGAAGATACGGATGCTCAGAATATGAGAAAAGAATGGGGGGCCAGAAGGCACTATATTAATATTGTCTTTCCAAGTCTTATTTATTCAGACTAAGGAATGTACTTCCAACACAGACGGGCCAACAGTGGGCAAGAGATACCGCCTCACAGTGATGGCCTAGCAAAGAGTTTTGGTTTGGTTCAGTTTGGTTTCTCAAGACAGAGTTTCTCTGTGTAGACCTGGCTATTCTGGAACTCACTCTGTAGATCAAGCTGGCTTCAAACTCAGAAATCCACCTGCCTCATCCTCTCAAGTGCTGGGATTAAAGGTGTGCACAGCCACCAACCAGCTTGTTTTGTTTTTTAGTGTGTGTGTGTGTGTGTGTGTGTGTGAGAGAGAGAGAGAGAGAGAGAGAGAGAGAGACTTTTCTGTAAACACCATGACCAAGAAAGAATTTATTTTGACTTATGGTTCCAGAGGGATAAGAATTCATTCTGGCAGCAAGCATGGCAGCAGAAGCAGATGCTGAGAACTCACATCTTGAACAGCAAGCATGAAACAGAGAGAACAAACTGGAAATGGCATCAGGCTTTTACTCTCAAAGCCCATTCCCTGTGACATACTTCCTCTAGGAAGCCTGCAACACCTAAGCTTCTCCAAAGAGCACCGCCAACAGGCAACAAAATCTTCAAATGCCCAAGATTATTGTGGAACATTTCTCATTCAAACCGCGTGCGCGTGCATGCGTGCGTGCGTGCGTGCGTGCGTGCGTGCGTGCGTGCGTGCGTGTGTGTGTGTGTGTGT
>NW_022196906.1:57548859-57549592 GCF_008632895.1 Mastomys coucha | reverse complement strand
GTGTGTGTGTGTGTGTGTGTGTATGCGCGCGCGCGCGTGCGCAGTTGTGCGGTGTCATTCTCCATCGTTCCTTGGTGAGTCAGGGTCTCTCACTGAGCACAGCACAGTCCTTACACAGGTATGCAGGTACCTGTGGAAGCCAGAAGAAGGTATTGGATCCCTGAAGATAGAGTTAAACACAGTTGTGAGCATATGTACAGCATAGGTGTTAGAAAGCAAAATATTGTCCTCTGCAAGAACAACAACTGCTCTGAACTGCTGAGCCATTTCTATAATCCCTTGTTTTAGTATTTTTGAGGAAAGGGCTTTACTAAGTAGACCAGGCTAGCCTTGAATGTAAGCTCCTCCTGCCTCAGACCCGTGAGTGGTAAGGGTCCATGTCCAGCTCTAACAGAGACCGGGAATGAACCGTAGGGTTGTTGGAGTCCCGCATCCATTCCATCACAGGAATCCGCTGCTCAGGGAGGCAGAACACTCGATAAGTTTGACCACACTTATCCTATACTGTCGCCAAGCTGGAGGTGCAGGATCAACCGGAGTTTGTGGGGGTGGGCTGAGGGGGGGGCCGGGCCTGCGATGAGGTCGGGATCATCTAGTTCTCAGGCTCTTGGGCACCCAGGAGCCACTGGGAGCTGTGGAAGAGCTACGAATGGAGTGGGGGCCTAAAGGCTGGATCTGGCCTGGGGTAAAGGGAGTGAGGGGGGTGAGGGAGGAGCTCCTGCTGGTCTCCTGC
>NW_022196906.1:57544925-57548849 GCF_008632895.1 Mastomys coucha | reverse complement strand
GGTGGTCCTTGGCTTGTCAGTGGTTGGCTTGGGCTTGGCTTGGTGGTCGTGGCTGGGAGCACAGAGAAGCCTTCTACAGGAGATTAGACAGCGGCTCTATAGGCAAAGACCTCCATGGCTCCTTACAACGGATCCCAATGAAAAGAGGCAATCCATGGTTTTAAGACATTTATTGTCATGGCAGAAAGTCATACTCTACTTCTCAGAATGGGCCTGAGAATACCTTTTGCAGGGAGGAATGTCTGGGAATGAAAGCTTATTGACTAAGCCCTTCATGCCTTTAGGTACCTCATTAAAATCGAGATCTGTCTTGAGCCTTCCTACAGATCACGTCCTCTACAAATGGAGTGGCTTATAGCATTGCCCTTATGTGACTGATGACCATAAATCTATGGAGGGACTGTGGCTAGTGAAAGGGGCCTAGTGCCCGGGAATCAGGCAAAGCGCCTACTGTCCCTTCAGGGTCACAGGGGTTTCTAGCCTTAGTTCACCCAGGAACCAGACTACCTACCTCTCAAGGTCCCACAATGAACAACCAAAACACTGCTTGTTTAAAACAATAAGCAAGCACACTGCTTCCATACCTTTTGATGTGTGCCCACAGTAAGCATGGGGAGTACCATTCAAGTATCTCCACTGGGCAGATTGCTCTGCTTTTTGGGGAACACAAGATGTTGGAGAAGACACTTGGATAGTTAAGCAGTTCTTTCCAGTGAGGTTGGGGATAAACTACTGAATAGAAAAAGCATTGAGGTAAAGATGACTACTATTTTCTTTCTCTCCTGTATCCTCTCAGTTTCTCTCTGTTGATGTGGTGAGCCCAGGGACAGGGATTCAACAAGTTCCACCTAGGTAATCCATGACTATAATTTTTAGACATCTATATCAGAAATCCCAAGTGTCTGGAGTTACCAACAGTTGCTAACCACAAGATGTGGGTGCTAAGAATTGAACCTAGGTCCTCTGTATGAGCAGCAAGCACTCGTAACCACTGAACCACCCCTCTACCTAGGGTCACAGCAGTAAACTGAATTCTTTCATGTCAGGCATTTGTTAAGGTTGAGTTAAGAGGCAGATCGGTTGGAAGCTGGAGCTCACTGCACAGCCTCACTCTTCCTCTGAGTTCTGGTGGGATTATCATCAGTGGGCTTGACTAAGCTCCAGTCTACCAGCCGGATGCTTTCCTTCGTCTGTCCAGATTTTTGTAATTGTCCTCAGTCTGGATCATCCAGTCTACCCTTAAGAGAGCACAAATCCCTCTTCTTAAGGAATTCTTTTTCATGGTGGTTAAATATACATGACATAAAATTTGCCTGTTAAAACTATTCCATAGGGCCAGGGCGATGGCTCAGCGGGTAAAGGCACTTTCTGCCAAGCCTAAGGATTTGAGTTCACTTTCCAGCACACACGCCCACACTCATCCTGACACAGAGGTATATAAATAAATGTAGAAGTAAATAAATAAATAAAACTATAAAGCCATTTTATAGTGTAGCTTTCTGTGTTTGTTTGAAAACCCCCACTAACTAGATCCAGAACATTTCCACCCAACCCAAAGGAAAACCTCAGATCCACTAAGCTCTTCCCTGTCCCTCCCCACTCCAAGGCAGCCGATAGTCTGCCCTCTCTATGAACCTGTCTCTCTAGATAGGTCATAACGCTGGAGTCTACATTAAGTGGTCTTTTGAATCTGTATTCTTTTGCTTATCATGTGTTCAAAGACATAGTTCATTTATTTATTCACTCATTTATTTTTGTTTGTCGGGGTGTGTGTGTGTGTGTGTGTGTGTGTGTGTGTGTCTGCTTATCAGCATTCACATCATGCTTGTGCAATGCCTGCAGAGGCCAGAAGAGGGCATCGGATCCCGTGGCACTGGAGTTACAGAAAATTGTAAGCCAACTGATCCGGGTGCTGGGAATTGAAATTAGGTTCTCTGAAAGAGCACTAAGCCCTCTTATCCACTCTGCTATCTCTCTAGCCCCTTCCACACATGTTTTTCAAAACGTAAATAAATATAACACACACACATGCACACACAGCCCACTGTTGCAATCCCAGCACTTAGGAAGCTGAGAGGGGAGTCTGAAATACATTGTGAAATCCTATCTCAAAAAAAAAAACAAAAAAAAAAACCAAAAATCCATGCTGAAGCACACCCTCACAGTATCTCAGGAAGGGCTCAAGACTGCAGGAGCCACTGACTCTGCTTTCTGAACCTGCTGCCCTATAGCAGGCACACAGAGTCAAGATCACGGTAAACAAGTCCATGACACTTGACAGTCCATTACGCTTGAGTTCTCTGCTAGAGCAGGATGTACTCTTAACTGCTGAGCTGTCTCTCCAGCCAGCAGTGTGAAAGTTCAGTGCTTACATACAGTGTGTACCAATTGAATCAGGATAATTACTGTTTCTCTCTCCTCATCATTACTTTGTGTTTGGAGCCTTTGAACTCTCTTCTAGTTATTCATAAAATATAGCATAAGTTATGGTAGATTACAGTCACCCCATGAGCCTGTTACTATTCATAGGCTCTTGTTCACTTTTTGTTTAAATCCGTCTGCAATGTGTTGGCTTCTCCATTAATTTCAACCTCCCTGGCTTCTCTGCTTTGTGTCTCTTGATAATAACATAACTGGCTTTCATTTTCTTTTACAAAGTGTGTTTATATCAGCTTTACTTGTGCTCAGAACGAGCTTAGTGTTGTTCCAGTTTGCTTTCTGTTGCTGTGATAAACACCATGGCCAAAAGCACCTTGTGGGAGGAGGGGGTTTACTTGGCTTAGGCTGTAGTTCCTCCTAGACAGAAGCAGAGGCTGAACTGAGCCAGATACCACAGAGGAATGCTGCTTGCTGCCTTGCTTCTCCTGGCTCCCTCAGCTTCCTTTCTTATCCTTATCCCAGGCTTACCTGCCCAGGGATGGCATCACTCACAGTGAGCTGCGCTTCCTCCCCAACATCAATTGACAATTAAGAAGATGCCTCACAGATATGCCCATGAGCCAATCGGATGGAGGCCATTTCCCAGTTGAGTTCCCTCTTTTCTCAGGCGTTTCAGGTTGACAGCTGAAGCTATGCATGACAAATGTACTTCTGTCTTCTTTGGTGTCCCCCCACATACATTTATTTATTTGTGTGTGTGTGTGTGTGTGTGTGAGAGAGAGAGAGAGAGAGAGAGAAAGAGAGAGAGAGAGAGAGAGAGGGAGAGAGGGAGAGAGGAAGAGAGAGAGCATGGACACACATGCACTCACATACCATACATTTGTGTGGAAGTCAGAGGACAACTTGTGGGAGTTGATCCTCACCTTCTACCATGCATCCTGGAGATTGAACTCAAGCAGTAAGGTTTGACAACAAGCTCCTCTGCACCATTTTGCTGGCCCTCTGTTTTATTTGTTTCTGTATTTTTCTTTCTTTCCTACCATCTGGAAGCTATTCAGACTATTTTGAGTTCTGCTAGTGGTTATCTTTTTAATTTTAAGTACTGCATTTAGCCAATATGTCTTAGCTTATCATCTGAGAAAATAAACAATATTACTGGGTGCTCTAACATGCCCAGGATCAGAAGTGAGGAGGACATAACATCTGTCCCAACACTGGGAGTAACTGGGACCAGCAGGACCAGGCACACAGGAAGTCCGCCAGCCCAGTGGCTCAGGTTACTTCCAGTTCCACAACACCCAGAGGAGGCTCCACTCCCAGGTGCTCTAACAAGCCCAAGGTCACAGGATCCCAGAATCACAGGCTCATAGAGACAGCATAACTCTGAGGAGTTCTGACACAACCAGGATCACAGGAAGGACAAGCTTCAGTCAGATTTAGCAAGGGCAGGTAGCACTAGAGTTAACCAGATGCCGGAGGGGTGAGGGGGGCAAGCGTAAGAAAATAAACAACACAAACCAAGGTCACTTGCCATCATCAGAACCC
>NW_022196906.1:57522983-57543958 GCF_008632895.1 Mastomys coucha | reverse complement strand
TGGAAAACATCAACATAAGGAGCAAAACTATACCCTAGAAGAAGCAAGAAAGTAATCTTTTAACAAATTCACACAAACCTAATTCTACCTCTTACAACAAAATAACAGGAGGTGGCAATTACTTTTTCTTAATATCTTAATATGAAAATTAATATTACCAGCATATCCTAATCAATTGAAATCCAAAAATATGAGGAATTAGAAATTTATTGACTGTCATCCAATGGTCTCTCTAATTTGGTAATTGAAGAAACAGGTCCAATATTATACAATCCATATACACTTTCAGCTTGTTTGTTCATGACAGTGTCTTGTTGTATACAACATAATGGTCTTGAGATCTTGTTTCTCCTATCTCAGCCTCTCTATTAGTAGTATTGTTTATCTCATGTTTTTATACTATACTATGGTTTTCAGAACAGCTTACATATTTTAAAAGTATTTATATACCCAAAAGAAATGTAGACAATTAACTTGGGATGGGGTTTGTAAGAGAACAACAAAGAGTGAGACTGAATGCTTTGCCTGACGTTTGTAACTCTTGTATCAAGTTACCACAGTAAGAGCCAAGATTTTAAGCTCTACTAAATATAAAACAAACAAACAAACAAACAAACAAAAACACTTTATATATTTATGGTCATTTAAGCAAATATTAGTAGTGATGTATTATTTTGAAATATACAGACAAGACGTTTGGAGTTATTTAAAATTTATATTGAGAAAAATGTATGTATTTTCAGTATTGCTGTAGACAAGCATCTACATAAGACTGTTAAATTGATTGTTGTTTTATATCAAACAACTTTTATAATACTCATTTTTATTGTTATAATATTTTATAAATTTTAAAGAATATGACAAAAAAGATTATAGGTATTGAAGGGGGGGATCTCTGGAAAAAGTTGGGGTACAAAAGGAAAACAAGAATATGGTTTAATTCTATTTACTTAAAATATGTTTTTTACATGTTAACAAATTCAGATAAATTGAAATCATGCAACTTTTGTCATTATAATGCAATAAAACTTAAAAAAAAAAACAATATTACTTACTACTTAGAGAAATAGAAATCTGATGATCCAAGCTGCTTCACGGGCACTATTAAAATACATACAATGCCTCAAAAAAGTTTTAAAAAAAAAAGAATGGTCCTGCTATCTATCAATTTCACCCTGGGAGTGTAAAATTAAATGAAAACAGAAGCTTAAACAAATGTTTGCACACCTATGTTCATGGTAACCTTATTAATAGCAGCCCAAAGGTGGAAAGAGTCCATGCATCCTTCAACAGATGGATCAGCCTGATCAGGTCTATTCATAGAATGAAGTATTACTCAATTTTGGAAAAGAAGGAAATGCCAAACCAGGCTACAACATGGGTGAGCCTTGAGGATATCAAGATGAGTGAAATAGGCCAGCCAGGACAAGATAAGGGCTGTGTGAGTCCACAACTGAGCAGCTAGAGTAGTCACATCCCAACACACACAAACTATAGGTGATTCCCAACACCATAGGACCAAACACTTAGAATAGGTAAAATGGTAAATGTGGGCTGTCAGCATGACACAGAGGGTGTATTAGTGAGGGTCCTCTGGAGTCATGGAACTTATGGAATGTCTCTCTATATGAAGGGAAATTACTGGAATGACTCACAGTCTGCAGTCCAACTAAGCCAACAGTGGGCAGCTGTGAATGGGAAGTCCAAGAATCTAGTAGTTGCCCAGTCCTACGAGGCTAGTTGTTTCAGCTGGTCTTCTGTATAGGCTAGAATCCTGAAGAAGTAGGTTCCAACAGATGTGCTGGCAAGCAAGTACAAGCAGGCAGAGAAGGAGGAAGCCTTCCTTCTTCCATTGTCCTTATGTAGGCCTCTAGCAGAAGGTATGGCCCAGATTAAAGGTGTGTACCACCATACCTGGACCTAAGCTATTCTTTACTTGGAACTTGCTCTGTCCCAGGCAGGCCTTGAACTCAGAGATCTGCTTGCCTCTGTCTCCTCAGATTAAAGGCATGTACTACCTTGCCTGGGCCTAAGCATTTCATGACCACTATGCCTCACGATCTGAATTACAGCTGTGCTCTCCATTTCTGGATTGTGGTTCATTGCAGATGCAGTCAAGTTGACAGCTGGGAATAGCCATCACAGTGGGACTAGCCATCACAGTAGCTTAGGGTGCCTGCTGCCATCTTGATGGCCTGAGTTCTAGTTCCTGGGACTCACAGTAGAAAGAGAGAACTAACTCCCAATAGTTGTCCTCTGACACACACACACACACACACACACACAGGGTCACACCATGGCAAGCTCATACCTACCCACACAAACATACATAAAATAATAGCAGTAAGATTGTAAAAGTTATGTTATATGTATTTTCATACACACACACACACACATACACACACACACCAACTAACCAAAAGTAATCAAGCATACTGGCACACACTTTTACTCCCAGAACTCAGGAGCCAGAGGAGAGCAGAGATCTATGAGTTTGAGATCAGTCTGGTCTACATAATGAGTCCCAGGACAGCCAGGGATACACAATGAGACCCTGTCTCAAAACAAAACCACCACCACCACCAAAAACCAAGTCTCCCTTTGCCTCCATTTCCTTTCATCTCCTGTTTACTTGCATGCATGTGCACACCTGAAGTGTGTGTGTGTGTGTGTGTGTGTGTGTGTGTGTGTAGCGAGTGAGTACACGAGAGGCTATTATTGCTGGTTGTCTGCCTCAATTGCTCTCCTTTTTTTTTTTTTTTGGTTTCACTTTGAAAAATAAAATCCTTTTTAATTTATTCTCTCATATATTACATTCCAATTACAGTTTCTGCTCCCTCACTAAAAATAAAATCTTAATGTTGTCTTGAAAGCTTTGTACATGTGTACAATGCATTCTGATCATATTTCTTCCTATTCCTTTTCTTCGACTCCTGACCTTCCCATATATATCTCCATCCACCTTCCTGTCCCCTTCTCTTCCTTCTTCCCCACTTTAATAGCTTGATGAGTCGAGTAGCTGCCTGTATATGCATGGGTGTGGGGCTATCCATTAGAACACAGGTGATCTACCAGTGATCATACATCCGAAGAAAAAAATGATCTCCTTCCTCCAGCAGCCACCAAACAAAACAGTCATTAGCTCCTACCACCAGGGGGCCTGCCCAGGCCCTCCCCAGCCCATGCTAGAACGCTGAGTGGCTCGATCTTGGGCACCTCAGATGCAGTGGATTCATGAGCCCTGTAGCCATGTCAAGTCCCAAAGATGGGGTCTCATGGCATTTCTTCCTGCTCCCTAAACATTCAAGGGGAGTCATGGAGGCACTTATATAGATCTCTGAAGAACCGAATTATTATAAATTATTTATTATGAAGTCATTAATTCTGAACACTCTGACCAGTTGTGAGCCTCTGCATTAACCACTGCCCACTGCTAAAAGAAGTTTCTCTGACCAGCACAAACCTGTGCATACAAACACAGGCATTTAAAAGGTAATGTGACCGTTTAGCAGAAACAGTTGGGCTTATTATCTTCCCACCCATAGCTTTTTTGATCAACCACCTGTTCTTTTTAGACAGGTTCTCTGAGTGAACCCGGAACTCACCTGTTTCGTTGTAGCTTTTGCTACCCTGCCCAAGCTCTGGGAATGGACTGTGTTATAAGGCCCTGCCCAGAGAATATTGGATCTGCGGATGAAAAACACAGACAACATAGTTGTTCAATTTCAACTTGCTGTATTGGCACAGTTGTTAGGCTCTATCTATCTCCTGCCTGGAGAAGCGGACCCTTATTAATCTCTTAGCTTCATACCTCTTGACCTGTCCTCAACTTTAGTTGTTCAGTTACATCTAGTTCCAGCTCAAGGTCCCCAACTGCCCTCCTATAGAAGTGGCCTTTGGCTGTCCCTGTCCAAGATCTCACATGGCTTTTTGGCTTTTTTCTTTCCAAAGCATGGTCATGATGATCTCTGACCCTTCCACCCACCACCTCTCCTCTCTCTTGCGTCTGCCTCTTGCCCATGGGGACCCAAGAAGTCTTGCCTGTTCCTTCCGCCCAACAATTGGCCCATGGTTTCTTTTCTGATAAATCAAGAACCAATTGGGGGACAGGACCTGAGCATCCACACTTCCCCAGCACTCACCAGTTTGGCTAGGTTGACTGACCAGCAAGCCACCCATCTCTGACTCTCAGGTATTGGGACCATACGAGTATGTTGCTGTGTCTGTCTTTTATGTGGGTGTTGGGCCTGGGAATACATGTCCTGGGGTTTACATAGCAACCTGTGTCCCTACACTAACCTGTTTTCAACTACAGTTGACAAACATTTTCCTACTCTTTTCAATAATAGTCATAAGTTTCATTGTGATCTGGCAAATGTAGTCATTGTGGATAATTGTGTTTGAATGGATGTAGTGTTTCCCCCCAGCCTGTTTATAACTCAGTGTTTTTTGGTCTTAGTTCCCCTTTTCTCTTTTTGAGACAGTGTCTCATATGCAACTCAGGCTAGCCTTCAACTTACAATCTTCCCATCTCTGCTTCCAAGTGCCAGTTCTCTCTTTTTTGTTTTTGTTTTTGTTTTGTTTTGTTTTGTTTTTGAGACAGGGTTTCTCTGTGTAGCCCTGGGTGTCCTGGAACACACTCTGTAGACCAGGCTGGCCTCAAACTCAGAAACCCTCCTGCCTCTGCCTCCCAAGTGCTGGGATTAAAGGCATGTGCCACCACTGCCCAGCCACCATTTCTCTTTTTAAATTATTTTAGCTATTGTTTTTTGAAGATTTACTCTTATTTATGCATGAGTCAGTGTATACCATGTATGTGTGGGTACCCACAGAAGCCAGAAGAATGAATCAGATCTCCCAGAGCTGGAGTTACAGGTGATGTGAACCACTTGACATGGGTATTGGGAACAGAACTTTGGTCATATGCAAAAGCAGTAAGCAACCTTAACCACTGGGTCACCTCTCTAGCTCCTATATCAAGTTTTTGTTGTTGTTGTTGTTCTTTCTTTTGGGACAGGATCCCGTTGTGCAGTTCCAATTAGTCTGGGATTTGTGATCCTCCTGCCTCAGTCTCCTATGTGCTGTTCTAAATTGGGATTTGTTTGTTCGATTTCATTTTTTTTCTTTTTCTTTTCTTACCTGCCATCACCACCCAGCTTTCTTGTTCAATTTCAAATGAGTCTTCAGAGTGATGTGTTTCCAGGTGATAAACAGAAAGGATAAGAAACCAAGCATGGCCGTGTGGTGCTGGCACACACCTTTATTTCCAGCAGAAGCAGGGACAGGTGGATCTCTAAGCTTCAGGCCAGGCCAGCCTGGTCTACAGAATAAGTTCCAGGAAGTCCTGAACTCCTGAAAAATCAGGGGGAAAAAAAGTAGAAGGAGGAGGAGGAGAAAGAGAAGTGGAGGGAGAGAGAGAAAGAGAGAGAGAGAGAGAGAGAGAGAGAGAGAGAAGCCAAGCATGGTGGTGTGGTCTTTGTAGCCCCAACACTCTGAAAGCTAATACAGGAAGAGATTCCATTAGGGTCCAGATCCTGCTCTACTTGGTTCTTTTGAGACAGGGTTTCTCTGTATAGTTCTGGCTACCCTGGAACTCACTCTGTAGACCAAGCTGGTCTCAAATTCAGAGATCTATCCACCTGCTTCTACCTCCTAAGTGCTGAGATTAAAGTCATTTGCCACTGCCCCACAAGACCCTTCCTGTCTGCATAGACACACACACACACATACACACACACACACACACACACACACATCCTCAGCTGGAGACATGTCTTAATGGAAAAAAAAAAAAAGCACTTGTTAATCGATCTTGAGGACCGAGGTTGGGATTCCCACACTTACTCACGTAAGAAGCTGGGAGTCCCAAATATACTTGTACCCTAGCTTACAGTGAGGCAGGGATAAAAGGCTCGCTGATGCTCACCCCAGCTAAGGTGAGCCCTGGGTTCAAGAAGATACCTGCCTCAAAGGAAGAAAGCTGAAGTTGACAGAGGAGCACCTGACATCTCCTTTGGGCCTCTGCATGCACACAGGCACACACAGCTGTGTGCACACACACATGTGCGCACATATTCATAAACAGACACATACACACAGATTAATTAAATAAACAAACAAAAAGAATGCTAAGGAGCCGGCCTTCCTGAGAGCCTCTTAGAAGTGGATCTTCCTGCCTGGGCTCAGGGACAGCTCTTTACTGCTGTAGGCTCTGGGGCCAGCTCCCTCCCTTCTACTCCCCTTCCCTCCTGCTTACACCTCCTCAATAGTGCCTTTAATAAACTCTCCTCGATTATCCAGCTTAGAGTGGCTTCTGTTTCCAGCTGGGACTATTTCAGCTGGAAGACAGCCTGCCCCACCCCCACCTTCCATCCCTCCCTCTCTCTTCCCCCTTCCTCCTTTCTCTTTTGGAGCTGGCGGCAGTGTAGGTTCTCCTATCGCACTCCTCATCTGCTCTGTGGCTGGCCTTGTCCCTGGGTGGTCAGGAACAGAATATTCCTTCTTCTGGAGCCGCTGGAGTCCTGGCTGCTTTTCAGAGTGCGCTGCTCATCCCCCAACCTCTCAGCCGCTCCACCCCGGCTAGCAGCCCACACAGCTCCCTCTGGTCCTCCTACGCTTTCTTCCTTATAGAAGACCAGTTTCATTTCCCAGTCTGACATCTTGAGACGGTGGATGAGAACGAATCTGTTCCATCAGTGTCTAGAAGGAGTATTTATCCGGGCAGGCCAACACATTAGGAGCTAGGTTTTATTGCTTTCTCAATCTGTGTGTGCAGATTTTATTGTGTTAGTAGTTAAAAATGTAATAAACAAGGATGAAGAAGAAGGAAAAAAAATCCAAAATAACAAAAAACCCCAAACCTCAAGTCACTTGCTTAACAACAACAACAAAATTCCTTACCAGACCCTTTTAAGTCTCGTTGCTGGGTAATATTGTTCCAACGGACCTGAAACGGTTTATAAAAAGAGTGGGAAGTTTGGTTCACGTTAAAGAAACACGATGATTCTTCATGTGGCTCTGGGAGAGACCAAAGCCACCGAGAAAAGAAGAAAAAAGGGAGGGGGTTGAACATTTTTGCAAACAAATGATAAAACTGCTTTTTAAAGAAGAGTTGGGGCGGGTGGGACCCTTGTCCAAACAAGACATTCGCAGAGGTAGGAAATCGGTTCAGCAATTGTTTACAATGTGCAGGCCGTCCGTCCAAAGTCAACAGGGCCAGGAGCGTTGCCCTGGAGCCTCCAGGCTCTGCCAGTGCCTGCCATCTCGAGCTCAGCTATTTCTGGGACATAGTTCCCTCCCTTGAAAAACAAACTCTGTCCCCACTGTCGTCCCCAATTTTTTTTTTAAACCAGTTTCTGCAATCTTAATCATGTTTTCCAGAACGGCTATCCAAATGTGGGTCTGGATGCACAGTGTCTGGGGGGAGGGGTTTCATTCGCCAAGTGCCAAGGTGGAAATTTCCATTGCACTCGAAGATGGCTTCACCTGTGGCCAAGGAAACCTCCTCCCTCTCATAGAGATTTTTGACTAACGAACAGCCCTTGACTTACGGTCTGTCCTACAGTAAGTTGGCTCTGTAAATCCCAAGCGAAGTTTGCTTTTACTAAAAAGCTGCAGAGATTCCCATCTGGCTATCAACAGTGGCCTAGAAGTCAATCCTCTTTGCTTATTTGTTCCCACCATGAGAACCACACCACTAATCCTGCTTTTCAGTTCATCCATCCATCCGCCTCTTTAGTTTGTGTTGATAATGCAGTCACGTGGTTTGAGACATTTAAAAACACAGGGACTGCCACAAGGCAGTGGTGGTGCACTCCTTCAATCCCAGAATTTGGGAGGCAGAGGCAGGTGGATTTCTGAGTTCGAGGCCAGCCTGGTCTACAGATGAGTTCCAGGACAGCCAGGGTTATACAGAGAAACCTTATCTCGAAAAAAACAAAAACAAAAACAAACAACAAAAAACACACAGGGAAGGGGCTGGAGATGTAGCTCAATTGGTAAAGTGCTTGGCTCGCATGCACAAGGTACTGGGTTCAATGACAGACATACAGACCGAGAGAAATAGAGAGGCAGACAAGAACACAGAGAGAACAGTACAGTGAATACTTTCTTCTTGGTCTCCATCTTCACCTGTCACTGTTGCTAGCTTTTATGGTAATCTGTCCAAGGATGCTCTGCTTATATCTAAGCATCAGGAAGAGCTGCAAGGGCGTATTATCGCCAAGAGACAGAAGACTCCCTGGCACCAGTCCTAGCTGGCTCTAATCTGCATGTGACATTGTGCATGTCACTTTTCCTGCCTGGATCTCATCTATGACAGCTGTGACAAATGAAAATAATAGCTAGTATTCGTTGGGCCTCTGTGTCTCTGCCACTGTGCAGGGTGTTTAGTGTACTTGCAGAAATAAACTTATGACCGACCTGTATAAGGAGGCATGGTTTACCCCAGTTTAGTCAACTGCAAAAGTGGAACATAGAGACATTAAATATCTCTCATAGTTCATACCTACTTAAAGGAGCGATTGGATTGTATGAAGCAAGGCAATCCAAGAGTGGTGTTCACAGTCACCAAAACCACTCTGCTAACCTTCTGGGTCTCGGGACAATGTGGACAGTATCCAACGTTGGCTTGAGACAGGATGCTGGCCCACGAGGTTCCCCCTAAATCTGGGGGTCTATAGTCCCTTGTCTAGTGCCTGTAAAACCCTGGCCAAGCTGCTCTGACTCATGCAGCCCCTTTTAGTTGGTACAGTGACAGGTGGCAAGGAAAAGGGGCCGCAGGGAAAGCTGAGGTGCCCAAGCTGAATGTTAGCTAGACGAGCGCCTCCCTCAGCAAAGCGACCAGGGAAAAGTCAGATGTTCTTATTTTTATCAAACTAGTAATGCACATAGTTTTATTTTATTTGTTTGTTTTTGTTTTTTGAGACAGGATTTTATGTGTAGCCTTGGCTCCTGGAACTTGACTGTCCTTGGAGACCAGACTGGCCTTGAACTCACAGAAATTCATCTGCCTCTGCCTTCCAAGGGCTGAAATTAAAGGTATTCACTACTATGCCCAGCAAAATTAAAATTTAAGTATATGTATTTAGTATTATATGAAATTTATATATAAAAATCATATAACTAACTAAATATTTTTTATAGCTAAGCTTTTTGGCTCATGCCTTTAATCCTAGCACTTGGGAGGCAGAAAACAATGGATCTCTGTGAGTTTGGGCCAGCCTGGTCTACAAAGGGAGTTCTAGAACAGCCAGGGTAGCAAAGAAACCCTGTCTCAAACAAACAATCCAGCTAATGTCAGTCTTTGTTTTTTCTTTTGAGACAAGGTCTTACTATGTAGACCAGGCTGGCATTGAACAGGTGGCGCTCCCAAGTGTTATTACAAACCTGTGCCACTACAAACCTGTGCCACATGTCCTGTTTTTAAAGGCTAGGAAGATAACTTAGTTGGAAGAATGTTTAGTTGGACAAGTTTGAGGATCTGAGTCACACACACACATACATACATACACACACACACACACACACACCCTGTACCCACATAAAAGGCCAGGTGTGGTAGCATGTTTTTGTGATCCCAGTACTGCAGAAGCAGCCCAGAGAGAGCTGAGAGATGCCTCAGGGATTTGAAGTGCTTGGTGTGTAAGTTTGAAGACCTGATTTTTAATAGCTAGCTCCGTGTAGGAGCTGAGCATGGCACAGCACGTCTGGACCACAAGAGCTGGGATAAGGAGGCAGAGATAGGAGGATCCTGGGGGTGTGCTGTCACAAGACAGGGTGGCTGTGTCCCCGAAAACTTACTTACAAACATAGGCTTAACCATGGTATGTAGTTTGCATACACTTGTTCCAAATATCGCTTAAATTTCTAACCCTTTGTTTTCTCATTTTTCAAATTCTGATTGATTTTTCTCTTGCAGTAGGTAAGCCTATACTCTACTTCAAAGTCAGCTCCTCTCTCTAATTGTTTCTCCATAATTCATGCTCATGGAGTTACGTCATTATCGTTGGTTAAATGAATACTCAATATGTACATGACAATGACTGGGTAGCTACTGTTCTCCACAGGCTCGAGAAGACATTTGTGACATTTCTTTTCTTCGTGGCCTTTACTCTAACATGGATAGTTGTCTTGATCCGTTTCTGCTGCTATAAGAAAACAACCTAGCCTGGGCCATTATTGACAGAACAGGTTTCCTCAGTGCTCAGTTCTGAGGACTGGGAAATGCAAGAACTCGGTGCTGATGTCTGGTGAGACAACACAGAGGAAGACCTTCTATGGCTAAGAAGAGCAATATGCATCAACATGGGCCTCAGACTCAAGTCCATGGGGGAGGAGGGTCCATTCTGATAACCACATTTAGTCTTAGTCATCTCCGGAAAGAATACCATCAACATGTACTTTGAAGGCCACATTCAAATTATATACTGTTTTTTGTTTTTTTTTTAAAGATTCATTTATTTGTTTTATGTATGTGACTACACCGTTGGCTGTCTTCAGACACACCAGAAGAGGGCATCAGATCCTGTTACAGATGGTTGTGAGCCACCATGTGGTTGCTGGGAATTGAAATGGGGACCCCTGGAAGAGCAGTCAGTGTTCTTGCCTGCTGAGCCATCTCTCCAGCCCGTGTGTGTGTGTGTGTGTGTGTGTGTGTGTGTGTGTGTGTGTGTATGTGTGTGTGTATGTATATATATATATATATATATATATATATATGTATATATTTTAGCTTTCCTTAATGTTCCCCATTCTCTCTCAGACAGTTTTCTACATAATTAAACAGTTTATCAGAATTCCTGTTCCCTCCCCACTTCTCAGTTCCCCCCCTTCCCTCTCTACTCTCCCTCTCTCCCTCTCCAGTACCACTGTTCTACTGTGCTATCTCCTAAAGCCTGCCCCCCACCCCAAGTCTGCCCCACTGTGGGCAGGACAATCCGAACATATTTTAAGATCTTTTTTTTTTCTCTTTAATCTGTTATCTTGGAAATCCAAGTGATCTGTTTTCTGCCCCAAGTTTCTTTTCCTGGGGCCCATGTCCGCCCCAGTTCACTTGTCCTTTTGCTGAGTTCACCCTTCGGCAGCTTCCACAAAAGGCGTATGGGAGACAAAATTGTGACAGTCAACAAATCTGAAAACATCTTTAACCTTCTATACGCTAGAGTTTTAAAAGAGTCTAGAATTTTGGTAGGATTATCGTCTGGAAGCTAGGGTTTTTCAATGTTTTCAGGCATGTAGATAAGCATCTAATAGCTTTTCAGTTCTGAAATTTTGTTTTTTAATCTGTTTTCTTCTCTAAAAGCTTTTTATGATCTTATATTTGCTCTTAATGTCCTGGAATTTCAGCATGATGTGCCTTGGCAAGGCCTAACTGCTGGTTCGTCGGCCAGGCACACAGTGGACCCTCTCCATTTGAACATCACATTCTTCAGCTCTGAGAAATTTCTTTGTAATATTTCCTTTCTTACTTCCTCATCACTACTTTCTCTGTTCTGAACTGTGATTTAAAGCCCTTTGGGATAACTACTTTAAAGATATTTTCTTTTTAAAATAATATTTATTTATTTATTTATTTATTTATTTTGCCTACATGTAGGGGAGGGAGTTACACACGGTAATTGCACATCACAGTCAGTAGGCAGCTTGTGGGAGCCGCTTCTCTCTTTCCACCACATCTTCCTTCCTGGGGATGGAGCCATCTCGCCAGGCCTAAGAAGTATTTTCTAACTTCCATGTTTCTTGTTTTGGTCTACTTTTAAAGGAATTTCCTAGAGTGTATCTTCTGATCTACTTAAATTTTTTTTTTCCTGGCGGCCCCTGCTTTTCGCTTCTCGGATCTCCTTCCCACTGGCTTGTTTTCTCAGCCTCTCCTCGTTCTTTTTCTGCAGTGATTGTGACTTCTCTTCATCCTTTGAGAACATCGAACATTGAGCTCATTTACTTGTCGGTTTTATTCTGCTTCCCGCATGGGTTTTGTTTCCTCTGGGCTCCTGTTTCCTGTTCGTTTTTCTTTCTTCCTATATTAGAGGCTTTTCTTGTCTCTTTTTGTAATCTTGTCTGTTTTTATGAAAGAAAGAGATGTTTAAAGCTTCGTGGATGTTCCGTGTTTACAGAGTGTCCAGCTGAAGGAGATACAGCTTTGAGAGTGTCGGGGGAAACCCCAGTGTCATTATCAGTCAAAACTCTGGGTTTGTTGTTCACAAGATCCCACTACAGAGAAAGACAAGAAGGGCTCCTTCTCTTCTCATTTGACCCAGTCCTGAACCTCCTCCTCAGCCCCTTCAGGAGTTTATTCCAAGATTGCTCACAAACACATTTGACAGTGGGCCATGATTTGATGCAGATTCTAAGGGAAATGGTATTGCCAAAAGATTCTAAGGGAAAGAGTTTTAACTAAGTAGCCTTTCTCTGCAGCTGGAGTGATGGCTCATCAGTTAAGAATACTTGCTGTCCTACCAGAGGACCTGGGTTCGATTCCCAGCACCTACATGGCAACTCACAACTATCTGTAACTCCAGTTCGAGGGAATCCAATGCCCTCTTCTGGGTTTTGAGGGTACCAGGCACACACAGTGAACACACTTGTATGTTGGCAAACACATATGTAAGATAAAAATTATATAAATCTTGGGGCTGGCGAGATGTCTCAGGGCGGGTAAGAGCACTGACTGCTCTTCCAAAGGTCTTGAGTTCAGATCCCAGCAACCACATGGTGGCTCACAACCACCCCTAATGAGATTGGATGCCCTCTTCTGGCTCGTCTGAAGACAGCTGCAGTAAATTACACAGGAGTGAGCAGGGCCAGCAAAGGTCCTGACTTCAACAGCAGCCACACACATGATGGCTTATGGCTGTCTGTACACATAAAATAAATAAAATAAATCTTTACAAAAAATTTTAAAAATTATATAAACCTTATAAAAAATAAAGTAGTCTTTCCTTCAAAACATTCTGTGGCATCAAAATAATGTGCTTTGGTTCTATTAACAATTGGTCTGCAGGGCTGGGGAGATGGCTTTGTTGGTAAAGTATTTGCCTTGCAAGCATAAGGTCCTGAGTTCAATCCCAGTACCCACATTAAAAGAAAACCTGATGTGGGCTGCATGTGTTGGTCCACAGCTTTTATCTTAGCTCTCAGAAGGCTCTCTGTAAATTTGAGGTAATCCTGGTCTACAAATTGAACCCCAGGACAGCCAGACTTTATGTACTTATATGTCAGACTCTGTCATTGAGAAATCCTGTATCAAAAACAAACAAACAAAAAAAAGCAAAAACAAAACAAAACAAAACAAAAACAAAAGCACAAGAACAAAGGAAGGAAGGAAACCCTGCTGTGGTGTTTTGTGCCTATAATCCCTGCTCTGGGGAGGAGGAGACAGATCGCTAGGGCTTGCCAGCCGGCCAGCCAGCCAGCCTAGTTACATGGCAAGCTCTGCACTAGTAAGATGCTTTGCCTCATAAAAAACAAAAACAAAACAAACAAACAAAAGAACAAAAGCAAGATACTGGTTGATGGTATTCTGTCTGGACTCCATCCCCACAGTTACCTGGCAGCAGCCAGGTATACTCCTTCCCACAGTTACCTGGCAACAACCAGGTAGGCCTGGCCCATTATAAAAGGGGCTGCTTGGCCCCGCCTCCCTCTCTTACTCTCTTGTCTCTCTTACTCTTGCTTCCCGTTTGTCCACTCTCCCCATTCCCTTCCACATGGTCATGGCTGGCCTCTACTTCTCTACTACCTGGGTCTCCACAGACGTGTGTATTTGTACACACACACACACACACACACACACACAGGTGTATAATGTGGAGTTTGGGGCATGTCTCTAGAGGGTTCTTGCTAGGCAACAGCATCAGAGTCTGAAAGTACACAAGATCGCAATACCACCATTGTCAGGCCCCATGCCAACCTTTCTTGGGGTAACACAGGAAGTTCTAGGAAGCTCTCCCTCCACTAGGAAAGACACCAGTATTGTGATCATAAAAAGATAGAAAGGTATTAAAATATGCTCTAAGGTGTGTGTGGGGGGAGGGGATGCCAGCGGACCCATGCCGAGGCATCCCTTCCCCCTAGAGACCAGTCACACGACTGTATAGTATAGAATAGAGTTTATTCAGGGCATGGGAAGGGGAATTTAGAGAGTAGTAGAGGCAGAGAAAGGCAGAGAGGAGGAGGTAGTAGAGAAGTAGAGGCCAGCCATGACCATGTGGAAGGGAATGGGGAGAGTGGGCAACCGTGAAGCAAGAGTAAGAGAGACAAGAGAGTAAGAGAGGGAGGAGGGGCCAAGCAGCCCCTTTGATAGTGGGCAACAGCCAGGTAACTGTGGGGGTGGAATCCAGACAGAATACCATCCACCAGTATCTTGCTTTTGTTCTTTTGTTTGTTTGTTTGTTTGTTTTGGGTTTTTTGGTTTTTGTTTTTGTTTTTGTTTTTCGAGACAGGGTTTCTCTGTGTAGCCCTGGCTGTCCTGGAATTCACTCTGTAGACCAGGCTAGCCTTGAACTCAGAAATCCACCTTCCTCTGCTTCCCAAGTGCTGGGATTAAAGGCATGCGCCACCACTGTCCGGCTTTTGTTCTTATTCTGTCCCCAGCTCCTGTTCTTGGACCTTCACTCAATCTTTAGAAAGTATTTCTGGATAACAAAACAAGTAAGGGGTACATGAGTTAGCTTTCCAAAGCGTCAAATGTTCCAAGACACCAGAGAGAACTACTAGTGGCCTGTCCTAGCCAAGAGGCAGGGTGGGGTCGTCTGAGGGTATGAGGCTGGGATGTAGCTCCGTGCTAAGTGTATATATAGCTGGACAGCAAAAGGCCATGGATTTCATCCCAGTATTAGAAAGAAGTGAGAAGGGAAGAGAAGGTAGAAAGGAAGGAGGGAAGGAGAAAAGAAAGAAGAAAGGAGGGAGGGAAGGAGAAAAGGAAGAGAGAGAGGGACAAAAGGGAGGGAGGGTGGGAGAAAGAAAGGAAGGAAGGAAGGAGGGAAGGAAGGAAGAACAAACTAGCTGGAGTTGGCTGCTTCGCCTCCTAGCTATACTGACATGCAAGAGACCCACAGTGCAGTGGATTCTGAGCCGAAGAACTATAAAACTAAGCAGAATTATAGATATATCAAGAATCTCTATAATGCCCCGCCCCTACATAAGAACAGCCCCCAGCGGCGCAGAGGAGTCCTGCATTAGAATAACAGCAGAGGCTGTCCAGAGGCTGCCAGAGATAAACGTTGGGAGTTTGGCTCTAAATGCTAATGTCCTTAGCCAATCTAAGCAGAGCATGGGCCGGAAGAATTCCTGGCTGGAAGCCGGGTGGAGTCACAGAAAGAAACTCTGAAGAGCAGCGGGCATCCTCTGAGCAGGAGACCCAAGCGCACAATGGGAAATATAACATTCAACTCCAAGGGGTGTCTCCGCAACAGGCAAGCTGTTAGGGGGCCTCGGGCGGGACACAGGTCGTTTTCCACCCTGTGGTTTATCTGTTTGGGGCAAGAACAGCCTTCTAAGTCCAGACACCCAGGTTAGAAGTCCACCATACTTTTTTGTTGTTGTTTGTTTTTTTGTTTTTTTGTTTTTTTGTTTTTTTCAAGACAGGGTTTCTCTGTGTAGCCCTGGCTGTCTTGGAACTCACTCTGTAGACCAGGCTGATCTCAAACTCAGAAATCCATCTGCCTCTGCCTCCCAAGTGCTGGGATTAAAGGCGTGAGCCACCACTGCCTGGCCCCTTCCACCATACTTATTAAAGAGGCCTGGAAGGACTGTCTTTAGGGGAAAAGATCGCTCCCATTGAGCAGGAAGCAGGTCTCTGACATGCAGGAGTTTGTTAACTGGCAGCCGCCTGAGAGAATCTCACCTCTGCTTCTCACCCTCATCTCCACCTCTCAGGAAATTGAAGCCAGGAATAGTGAAACAGAGATACAAAGGTCACACAGCACTTTTAAGATACTTAGATTTCACTCTTACTCCTGCTTCTCTCCCTTGCCTCTTGTCCCTTTGTTCCCCCTCTCTCCCCATTCCCTTCCCCTCTCTCCACATGGCCATGGCCAACCCTACTTCTCTACTCTCTCCTTCTCTCTGCCTTTCTCTGCCTCTGCTACCCTCTTAATTCCCTTCCCCATACCCTAAATAAACTCTATTCTATACTAAAACAAACAAACAAACTTAGATTTCAAGAAAACGTTTAAATATCAATAATAGATCCCCTGGAATTTCATGAATTCTTTTTTTAAAAAATTACCTGCATTATCTTTTTCTTGGGTGTTTTACTAACTGATTGAAAAAACAAAAACAAAAACATTATGCCTTTAGTGCCAACACTCTGGAAACAGTAGAATTTTGTGAGTTTGAGGCCAGCCTGGTGTACAGAGTGGGTTCCAGGAAAACTCTGAGTAGGAAAAAAAATGTTTATTTTTATTTTATATGCATGGGCATTGTGCCTGCATGTATATCTGTGCACTAAGTACATGTCTAAGACCTGAGGAGGCCAGAAGAGGGTGTCATATCCCCTGGAACTGGCTATGGGTAGTTGTTCTTTGCTATGCAGATGCTGGGAATGGAACCCCAGTCCTTTGCAGGAACTACACATGCTCTTAACTGCTGAGCCAGTTTGAATCCTTCTTAATTGTTCTTATCAGATTAAATTGTATGAAATTGCTACATTTATGGAGCAAACACGGTGTGCTAGCTGGATTTATGTCAACTTGACAAATTGTAGTCATCTGATCGGAGGGAACCTTGATTGAGAAAATGCCTCCATAAAATCAGGCTGTAGGCAAGCATTTTCTCAATTAGTGAACAATGCAAGAGGACTCAGTCCATTGTAGGTGGGGCTACCCCTCAGCTGGTGGTCCTGGGTTCTGTAAGAAAGCAAGCTGAACAAGTCATGGGGAGCAAGCTAGTATGCAGCACCCCTCCATGTCTCTGGGTCAGCACCTGACTCTGGGTTCTTGCCCTGCCTGAGTTCCTGTCCTCTTTTCCTCCCTTAGTTGCTTTTGGTCACTGTGTTTTGTCACAGCAATAAAAACCCTTACTAGGACACATGGTTCAATGTTAGCAGCTTTGGATAGCTTAAGTTAAAAATTATTACATAAATCATAGCTACTGTTATTGTCATACATAGTCACTTAATGACAGGGTTTGTTCTGAACGGTGTTCCCTGAGGCTGTTTAGTCGGGTGAATGTCAAAGATTGTGCTTGCCCACACCTGGGCTCTGGCAGAGCTTACTGCCTCTAGGGCGGAGACCTGGGCAACATGCCTCTGTACTGGTCCCATAGGCAGTTATAATAGCTTTGCAAGTGATTGTGTATTTTAACACATCTAAACTCAGGGAAGGTCTTATAAAAAAAACCAGGTGTGGAGCTGGGCAAATAGCTCAGTCTGCAAAGTACTTGACATACAAGAATAAGAACCTGAGTTTCACCCCCAGCACCCACAGAAAAAAGGCCACACGTGGTGGTACACACTTGGAATCCTGAGGCAACAGAGACAGAAGAAGGGTCCCTGAGGTTCTCTGGACAGCCAGCCTAGTCTGAACTGCAAACCAGCGAGAGATCCTGTTTTTAAAAGAAACTAAGCTCCAAAGGAACACTTGTCTCCCAGAGTGGTCAGAACTCGCCTGCCTCTGCCTCTGGAGTGCTGGGTTAAGGCCTCCACACTTGGTTACGGTTACTGAATTCTGAACACATGTCCTCTCACTGGGTTCTCATGAGCGTTGACGAGATGGGAACATTCTGGATATTATAATGCATCTTTGGCATCCCCCACTGTCATCAGAGCCTCATTTGCCTGGTGCTCTCAGCCTGTAGCTGCTGTAAGAGAAAACACCGAGCTCACATGACCCTTGAAAGCACTGAGCTCACATGACCCTTGCTCCTTCCAGGGCTCTGGCTCCTGGGCTAGACAATAGTTGGAATTTTCTCTTCCTGCTGGAAACTGAGATGAGGTGGGGGTGGGGAAGCAGGGACCTGGGGACTCCATTAAATCATGCACTTGCAGTGGGGTCTTTTTAATTTTAATGTCGTTGATTGATTGATTGATTGATTGATTGATTGAAGCAGTATGGCCTGGAACTTGCTACACAGACCAGTCTGGCCTTGAGCTTACAGAGACACCTGTGTCTATCTCTTGAGTCCCCAGAATTAAAGCATGTACCACCACACCCTGCCTTAAGATTTGTTTTATTTAAATTAGGTGTAAGTGTATGTGTGTGTGTGTGTGTGTGTGTGTGTGTGTTTGAGTACTTGAGTGTAGGTGAACTGAGAAACCAGGGACTCACCCAATACTCTTGGTGTTGAAGTTACAGGAGGCTGTGAAGTGACAGATGTAGGTGCTTCGAACGGAATTTGAGTCTTCTACACTAGCAGTGTTTTCTTTTGAAAGTAGTATCTAAGTGCATTTTTATTTTTCAAGATTTTGTGTGTACAAGTGTTTTGTCCACATGTATGTTTGTACTATGTATGTGGCAGAAGTGGGTGTTGGATCCCCTTCACCTCGAGTTACAGATGGTTGTGAGCTTACCATGGGGGAGCTCTGCCAGGCAGCACGTGCTCTTAATCAGGGAGGCTTTTGAAACTCACTTTATAACCCCACTAGCTTTCAGTTCATGGCAGTCCTCCTGCCTCCGCCCCCCCAAGTGCTAAGATGATCGGCACAAGCCACCACATGGGGAGACAGTCACAGTCTCTACTCAGTCCTGTGTTACTTGGTGTTTGAGGAGAGTGTGTCTTGAGGATTCTCTGTCTAGCTGTTGCTGGGGTAGGGGTGGGGGTTGTTTTGAGGTGAGGGGCGTTGAATACAGGGCCTCTTTGAACAGAGCGTGTAAACAAGAAATAAGCTTAGGACCCAGTAGGATGCTCCTGCAAGCAATGAGCGGCCAGCTGTGTAGTAGATAAGAGTTGGATGCCACAGTGATGAGCAGCCAGCTCATGCCAACTGTGTGCAGCAGTTACTAATGAAGTAATAACCCATGATATCATAACCCATGATGTAGTGTTAGAGAGTGATTGGCCAGAGCGTGACTACACCTTTGTAGCAAATAAAAGCAGAGGCTCGCATCAGGCAGACAGAGCATTTGACTCTGAGACAGTAAAGACTGTTGTGTGTTATCTTGCTCTCCAACCAGAGGATGACTGGGCATGCCACTCTTGCTGTATCAAGATGGAGGATCCAGGGGAAGGAGCTGCTGCCCACCCCCCACCCCCAAACACACACGCCTGAGCATCAGTCAGATCTCAAGCCTTGCCTGTGAGCCTCTCTGCCTCTTGATTCTGAGTCAGGTACTCCTTGCATGTGTTATGGACTGATGCTCATCATTGTACTGAATAAACTTGAGATCACATGGTATCTGGACTCCATCTCTCCTTCCCAGCCTTAAGCTGGATGTGACTCAACATTCTTGTATGTCAAGCCAATGCTCTACTGCTGAGGCACAGCCCAGGCTCCTCACCTGGCTAACAGAATACCTTAGAGTCAAGGCCTCTGGGTCAGTGCTTACCTTGGCCGAACTTCTCTTGTCTGGTATTTTTCAGTATGGTACTGTATTAGGTATTTTCTTGTAGCTATGAGAAAATTTACAACAAATAAAGTAATGAAAGAAGGGTTTCTTGTGGCTTGTAGTCGAGGGCACAGAGTACCGGAGTGAGGTCGCTGTGTAGATTGACAGACATGTGAAGCGATTAGTTCCAGGAGAGCTACAGTCAGGAGGTAGAGATGCATGCTGGGGATGCTTAGCCGACTCTCTCCTATGTGTTCAGTCCAGGACCCCAGCTCATGGATGGAGTAGTGATACCCACAGTTAGAGTGAGTCTCCATCTCAACCCAATCTAGAATATCCCTCACAATTATCCGGAGACTTGTCTCCAGAGTGATTCTAGATACTGTAAAGATGACAACTGATATAAGCCACAAGTTTGTTCTAAGAAAATTACTGGAGTCTACTTTTCTTGGTTGCCACCAAAGATCCTGACTAATATAGCACCCAAGATCACTTAGATCTTTGAAGTGCCCCCAGTAGCCTGGACTTTTGCCAGTGTGAGTGTATATGTGGTGCGTGTGAGCGTGAGTGTAAATGTGAGTGTGTATGTGAGTGAGTGTGTGTATGTGTGAACATGTGTATGAGAGTGGGTGTGGGTGGGGAGCTGGAGAGATGGCTCAGTGGTTAAGAGCACAGACTACTCTTCCAGAGGTCCTGACTGCAAATCCCAGCAACCACATGGTGGCTCACAACCATCTGTAATGGGATCCGATGCCCTCTTCTGGTGTGTCTGAAGACAGCTACAACATACTTATATACATAAAATAAATAAGTAAATCCTAAAAAAAAAAAAGTGTGCGTGTGCATGTGATTGTGTGTGTGTGTGTGCGTGTGCGTGTATGTGTGTGTGTTGGGGGATGGAAAACCTAGCAAACTCTTGTGGCATGTTATTTATGGTGATTCCTTAAGCTGTGTCTGTGCAGTGGGCAGCCAGCGTAAGGGGCTGGGAGAGATGTGAACTGTGAGATTTGGATCCTGTGGTTGGCAACCTGGGATGCATGCAGCCTTGGAGGGGGACTAAAGCATAGATGGGACAGAGAGGAAGCCAAATCTCCTGGAGGCAATTTGAAGATTTTTCTAGCAATTGAGGAGACATAGTGGTTTTGTTTTATGTTTTCAATTTAAAATTAAATGAGTATATATTTTGGAGCCAGATATAAGAATCTGCATTTTTTTTCCCCACTGAATCCAACTTTTTATTTATTTATTTATTTATTTATTTATTTATTGTTTTGTTTTTGAGACAGGGTTTCTCTGTGTAGTCCTGACTGTGCTGAAACTCACTCTGTAGACCAGGCTGGCCTCGAACTCAGAAATCCGCCTGCCTCTGCCTCCCAAGTGCTGGGATTAAAGGTGTGCACCACCACCACCCAGCTGAATCCAACTTTTTTTTTTAAACTTTTATTTCATTATGATGAGAAAAGTTACATGATTTCAATTTATCTGAATTTG
>NW_022196906.1:57507916-57521267 GCF_008632895.1 Mastomys coucha | reverse complement strand
CTAGCTTTCATAGTCTCTGGTGAGAAATCTGCTGTAATTCTGATAGGCCTGCCTTTATATGTTACTTATCTTTTTTCCCTTACTGTTTTTAAAATTCATTCTTTGTTTAGTGCATTTGGTGTTTTGATTATTATGTGATAGGAGGAATTTCTTTTCTGGTCCAGTCTATTTGGAGTTCTGTAGGCTTCTTGTATGTTCATGGGCATCTCTTTCTTTAGGTTAGGGACGTTTTCTTCTATACTTTTGTTGAAGATATTTACTGGCCCATTACATTGGGAGTCTTCACTTTCTTCTATACCTATTATCCTTCTCAGTGCGTCCTGGATTTCCTGGATGTTTTGGGTTAGGAGCTTTTTGCTTTTTGCATTTTCTTTGACTGTTGTGTCAATGTTTTCTAAGGTGTCTTCTGCCCCTGAGATTCTTTCTTCTATCTCTTGCATTCTGTTGGTGATGCTTGCATCTACGATTCCTGATTTCTTTCCTAGGTTTTGTATCTCCAGGGTTATCTCTCTTTCTGATTTCTTTATTGTTTCTATTTCCATTTTTAGGTTCTGGATGGTTTTGCTCATTTCCTTCACCTGTTTGATTGTGTTTTCCTGTAGTTCTTTAAGGGATTTTTGTGTTTCCTCTTTAAGAGCTTCTAGCTCTTTACCTGTGTTCTCCTGTATTTCTTTGAGGGTGCTATTTATGTCTTTCTTAAGGTTCTGTATCATCATCATGATAAGTGATTTTATATGAATCTTGCATTTCCGGTGTAATGGTGTGTCCAGGACTTGCTATGGTGGGAGAATTGGGTTCTGATGATGGCAAGTGACCTTGGTTTGTGTTGTAGTGCTACTTACCCTTGCTAAATCTGACTGGAGCCTACCTTCCTGTGATCCTGGTTGTGTCAGAACTCCTCAGAGTCAAGCTGACTCTGTGATCCTGTGATTCTGGGATCCTGGTATCCTGGGCTTAAGTCACCTGGGAGTGTGGCTTTCTCTGTGAGTTGTGGGACTGGCTGCAGAGCTTATGCCCAAGTTCTGCTCAGAACACTAACCCAGACAGACCAGAAGGAACTGGAGTCACTGGGCTGGCAAAGTTCCTGTGTGCCTGGTCCTGCTGGACCCAGTTACTCCCAGTGTTGGGACAGATGTTGGTTCCTGCTCACCTCTGATCCTGGGTGTGTCAGAGTGCCTGGGAGTGGAGATTCCTCTGGGTGTTGTGGGACTGACTGCAGAGCTTGCGCCCAAGGTCTGCTCTGGACCCCAGCCCAGACAGACCCGAAGGAATCCGAGTCACTGGGCTGGTAGAGTTCCTGTGTGCCTGGTCCCGCTGGTCCCAGTTACTCCCAGTAACTCCCAGTGTTGGGACAGATGTTGGTTCCTGCTTACCTCTGATCCTGGGTGTGTCAGAGCACCTGGGAGTGGAGCTTCCTCTGGGTGTTGTCAAGAATCTGCCTTTTTAAGAGAACACAGCATAATTTAAAAAATCCCCAGCTGACAGAGCACCAGCCTGCACACCTATTTACACCTTTGGCCAGGAAGTATTTTCATTTGCAACTAGAAAGGAACTTGGTAGAAATGTAGAGAAACGCAGAGCCTGGTCCAAATGTAGATGTTAGTGTTAGGATCCAGCGCTTCACCCCTGTCTACACTCAGGTTCCTCTTAGGGCCAGGCTAGTGTGAGCCCTTTCTGCCTTTGTACGGATTCTAAACACTGCTATTGCCACAGTCAACCTTGTCTTAAAAAATAAAAATCACTCACCATGGAAGAAGACCCTAGATTTGTGAATAGATAGAGGAAGCTTAAAACTAATGTGGCAGTTCTCAAGATGGTGGAAGAGGAAGAGCCAAGAAGGCCTACATCCCAGGAGGAAGAGTCAAGAAGGCCTACATCCCAGGAGGAAGAGCCAAGAAGGCCTACATCCCAGGAGGAAGAGCCAAGAAGGCCTACATCCCAGGAGGAAGAGCCAAGAAGGCCTACATCCCAGGCCGCTGCAGTGGTTCTGCAGGTGGAGATGGCTGCTGGGGAGTCTGACATGGTTTAAGCTCCAGAACCTCATGGTGGAAGAAGATGCTTCTGCAAATTGTCCTGTCTGACCTCTACATGCGTTCAGTCGCATGCCTGTCCTCCCCCAAATAAATAGCAAAAGAAAAATGTTTAGAAAGAAAGAAGAGAAAGAGAGAGAGAGAGAGAGAGGGAGGGAGGAAGGAAGAAAGAAAGAAGAGAGAGAGAGAAAGAGGGAGGGAGGGAGAAAGGAAGGAAGGAAGGAAGAAAGAAAGAAAGAAGGAAAGAAAGAAAGAAAGAGAAAAGCAAGCAAGCCTGACTCTCTTTTGGCATGCTGGACAGTCTAAGACAAGGAATCCTCTTATGAGTTAAGCATGATAAGGATAAACATTGTAGGTGCCATGGCTGATACTTGCCATTCCAGTACTTAGGAAGATAACACAGGAGAGTTACTGTGACTTCAAGGACAGCTAGGACTATACAACATGGCTCTATCTCAAACACACCAAAAGGAAAAAAAACTCTGACCTCAAGGCAAGGATGCTATTCTATTGCAATTCCATGATACGACTTGAGTGTTTGTATGTCCATAAAATTCGCATTTTGAAATCCTTACCCCAATGGGATGGATTAAATGGAGACCTTTGTGGGGTAATTAGGAACTGGGTATGGGACCCTAATGAACTGGACTTGTGCCCTTATAAAAGAGCTCCTAGCAGAGGCTGAAGAGGTGGCTCAGTGGTTAAGAGCACTTTCCGCTCTTGCGGAGGACCCGGATTTGGTTCCTAGCACCCACATGACAGCTCACAACCATTTGTTCTGGAGGATCCATTACAATGCCCTTTTCTGGTCTTCTTGGAAACCAGTCATGCACACAGTGCACTTATATACCTGCAGACAAAAAGACTGCCGGGCAGTGGTGGTATACACCTTTAATCCCAGCACTTGGGAGGCAGAGGCAGGCAGATTTCTGAGTTTGAGGCCAGCCTGGTCTACAGAGTGAGTTCCAGGACAGCCAGGGCTATACAGAGAAACCCTGTCTCAAAAAAATCAAAAACCAAACCAAACCAAAATTAAAAAAACCTCACACACATAAAATCTAAAAAAAAAAAAAAAAAAAAAAAAAAAAAAAAAAAAAAAAAAAAAAAAAAAAAAAAAAAAAAAATTAAATCTTAAAAGGGAATGGAGTCACAACAACTCCCTGTAATCCTAACGATCAGAGAAGTGAAGATAGGATAAGTAATTTAAGGTCAACCTTATTACATTAGTGAGTTAAAGACCTGCCTGGGCTACATAAATCCTTAAATCAGAACTCACCATCAAGACTAATGACCTAAGTTTGAACCCCAGGGCCCACAGGGTAGAAAGGAATAACTGATTTCTGCAAGTTATCTTCTGGCCTGCACAGACATACCAACACACACACACACACACACATGAGTGCACACGCACACAATTAAGAAAGGAAGGAAGGAAAGAAAGAACAAACGGACCCCAGAGAGTACACTAGTGCTCTTTCTACCTTGTAAGATGAACAAAGTTGGCAGTCTGTAACCCCTTCCAGACCCTAACCACACTGGTATCCAGGTCTCAAACTTTGTTGAAAAGCCACAGAAACCGACTGTTTCAGTTACTTGTCTCATTGCTGTGATAAAAATCCTGACTAAAGCGACTTAAGGAAGAAAGGATTTGTTTTGGCTCTGAGTTTGAACTCATAGTCAATCATAACAAGGAAGTCACAGCTGTGTGAGGCGGCTGGTCACACTGCATCCACAGTCAAGAAGCATAAAGTAATAAATGCTTGTGCTCTGCTCACTTTTCCCTCTTTATACAGTGCGGGATCCCAGCCCAGGGAATGGCGCCACCCACAGTAGGCAGGGCTTCCAACCTCAAAGAACCTAATCAAGTTTCCCCCACAGCCAGTCTCCCAGGTGACTTTTTAAAAATCTCATCAAAAGACAATTGAGACTAGCCATCACCTTGACTGAGACAGAGAGACTGGGGCTCACTGGTAAGAAGCACAACGTGACACAGTGTAGTCATTTATCTTAGTCATTTTCTACTGTTGTTGATGCTGCTCTCTGCTTGCTCTGCTACTGTTTGCCCATTTTGTTTTTGAGATGATGTCTCTCTTAGAACTTAGAACTTGCACTCTTGTTAGTGCTTCGACCCACATCCTGGCCTGAATGAGGATCACATTAGATTGCCATACCTTCAGCGTGAGTAGATCTATTGTCTGCTCCATCAAGAGTGCTGGTGCTGGGACTCTAGGGAAAAGCAGAGAGAGGCCTAAAGACAACTACCCCCTCCCAATCCATAAGGCTGTATTGAGGGTTAAAATCATGGGCTTTGAGGATTGTTTGAGTCTGTCCCTGGAAGCTCCTATATTAAGGATTGTCAGGAGGTGAATGGACCAGGAGGTTCATGGGTTCATTTTTTTAAATTCATAGTTGAATGGACTTTAAAAGGTGGGATCTGGCTAGACCACTATTAGTGTGCCTTTGAAGGGTCTGCCTTGTCCATAGCTCTATCTTTTCCATGTCACTGCCTCCTAAAGGTCAGAAATAGAACAACACACACACACCATGGTATCTACCTCACTCGCAAGACTGGAATCAATAGCTGAGTGACCATGCACTGAAATATCTGGAAGCATGAGTCTAAGACTTTCCTCTCATTTCTCTCAGGCATTTGTCACAGCAGTAAAGTGGCCAACACAAGAGCAGAGCTCAGACTGGGTTTGTGGCTCAGTTGGTACAGGGCTTGCCTGGCATATGCAAAGCCCTGGTTCCATCTCCAGAACTGCATAAACTGAGCAAGGTGGCACACACCTGTGATCTTAGCCCTTGGGAGGTAAAGACAAGAAGATCAGAAGTTCAAAGTAATCCTTGGAGTTTGAAGACAGTGTGAGATACTGAGACCCTATCTAAAATTATAGCAGGGAGGAAAGAAGGAAGGAAGGAAGGAAGGAAGGGAGGGAGGGGAGGAGGGAAGGAAGGGAGGAGGGAGGGAGGGAGGTGGGAAGGAAGGAGGGAGGGAGAGAACCAGGTTGGAAACCCGGCTCTGCTCCTTCTCAGCACAGCGTGAAGGACAGATGAGGGACATGGCAGATAGAGAGAAAGTTATTCAAGCATAGACTCTGGGTCTCAAACCAGCTGCGTCCCAGTGTCTTTACAAACCGGAACAGCAGCTGCCCCACCTCTTACATTTGTCCAAGTATTCTGTGGGATGTCACAGGTCACAGAGAAGCTGAGGGCAGAGGTGCTGCAGATCACTGGCATCCCAGCCCTGGCCAAAATCCTCTCAAAAGTCTGCCCAAGGACACTTGCTCTCATGACCAACTCATTCAAAGTGTTCTACTAGCAGGCTCGCCAGACTTGCCCCTTAAACCCCAGCCTGGGGGCCCAGAACAGGCTAGAGTTGCCTAAAACCCTTCCTTGATTCCTGGCTTGAAGTCTGTTGGTGACTGCTCCTGTGGACGTCCCTTTGGTGGAAAGAATGTCACTAGCCTGCCTCTAGCCTTCCTGGGCGTCCTGTGTGGCCTAAAGCCTAAAGCCAATCAGAGTGTGTACGTGCAGGCCCTTGGGCCAGATGCCTTCTTGTTGCTAGGCACCGGATGCTCTGATCTGGAGCCTGGGATCAGCCTGTTGGATGAGACATAGAAGAGGCCTTGGGGCACAGAGCTGAGGATCCTGTTGCCTTTACAGGGAGGAGTTGGGTCAGCTACCTTATTGCTGATTTGTTTGTTTGTTTAACTTCCTTTCTATCCCATGCTCCTCTGATGGGAAGAAGATCTACTTGTGGGCTCCTACTTCACGGGGCTTTTCAGTCTTCCTGGGCCAAAGCACACATTCCTGAAAATCACTCAAGGAAGAGGGTAAAGGTGTCACTGGGGTAGCCATGGAGTTTGAGGCCTGAGTTAGCAGCTCATGTGCACGTATGGGTGCGGGTGGGTGTGCTCCTAAGCACGAGTTCTTAGGGATTGGAATCCCTCCCACCACATTCCCCAGGGCGTCTCCCCAGCCACTGCGACTATAATCATAGCCAGCCTGGGACTTTAACCAAACAGCACATTCCACCACCCTAGACAACCTCTTTGTTTGATCTTCTCTCTAGAGACACAGGTCAGGAGGAAGGTGGGGCGGGGCAGCGAGCAGCAGCATGTGGGACACATCTCTTCCTTCTCTTGATTTAGAAGCCGCAAACATGGGTGCAGGTTCTCAAGCCGTACTTCCCCAGTTTCAACATCTCAAACCTAAGGACCTCGGGCACAAATTTCTGAGAATCGGGGCCACCTCAAAGTCACTAGTCCAACCGATTACAGACCCCTGGAACACTGACTTCTTTACTGTGACACACACACACAGAGGGACAGCTTTGCAGAAGCCCAGGGATGAAGCCTTCTTCCACATCACAGTCCTCTCTACCGGTTAGCCCCTGAGTGACACCTCAGTTACTCGCTTAGAACTCTTGTCTAACAAGCCAAGCAACCGGCGGGAAGTGTGGCGGCCGAGACTTATTTATGCTAGAGTGTGGATGACTGACATCGGGCGTCTTCAAACAAAGGAGATTTAGGTAGAAAGCAGAAATGATAAAGATCAGGAGGGCACTAGATTATGTAAAAGCCGAAGGTGACTGAGATTAGCTAGTGGGAGGAAGCCATCAAGCTGCGAAGCTGCAAGCACCAGAGAGAAACTTCACATTAATACATGGCTTATGGGTCCAGGTCTGATTCTTTCTTCTGCACAGGGAGCTGTGGGAATTTCAAAGTGTCAGATCCCTCTATGCATCTAATCCTGTTGCTCTCCAGAGAGAATGTGTTTTCGATTTATCTTCAAACTGCCTCGAAGATCCGTGGGTCATTCATTTGGGCCACCTGGGGCCTCAGCTTTGGCTCAGCTTCCTTCCTGCCGCACAGTGGGAGAGCAGCGATTCCTCCCGGCTGGGTTTTGTTTGTTTGGTTTTGTTTTAATAATTTAAGTTCCCTGTTTTATGTATCTAATCTCTTCATATTTTCAAGATAAAATTAGTTCTACAGGGCACGTTAAATTCTCTGTGTGTATTGGAATTGTTGTTTATCATTTAAATTTAATTTAACCTTTTTCTTTCTTTAGTGTTTTTAATTACTTAAGAAATACACACCCCTTGTAAAGATTCATAAAAACAGCGAAAGATGTGGAAGCAGACGCCACCTAATCTCTTTCACTGCTCTTGGGGTATGCATTTAAAACCTTAAAAAATTATTTAATTTTTGAGGCAGGGATTCACATAGCCCAGGCTAGATTCAAACTCCATGTAGCTACTAAGGGTGTCCTTGAACTCGGGCATCTATCTGCCAATAGCTGGGGTTTATAGGTGGGTGTCACCAAGCATGATTTTTATGAGGTGTTTAACCCAGGGCTTCATGTGAGCTACACCAGTGCTTTACCAACTAAGCCACATCTCACATCTCCAGCTACTGGTGTGCTTCTGTGTGTGTGTGTGTGTGTGTGTGTGTGTGTGTGTGTGTGTGTGTGTGTGTTATGTGTCCTACGTGTGTGCTAGTGTCCTCAGAGGCCAGAAGAGGATGTCATATGTCATATCTTTGGAACTGAAGTTAAAACTGTTGTGAGCTTCCCAGTGTAGATCCTGGGAACCAAACTCAAGTATCCTTGAAGAGTAGCAAGTGCTCTTAACTGCTGAGCCACCTCTCTCTCACCACTGAATACATTTTTGTTTATTTATTTGTTTGTTTGTTTCTGTTTCCACCCTCCCCCCAAGACAGGGTTTCTTGGTGTAGCCCTGGCTGTCTTAAACTTGTTCTGTAGATCAGGCTGGCCTTGAACTCAGATCTGTCTGCCTCTGCTTCCTGAGTGCTGGGATTAAAGGAGTTTGCCACCACTACCTCCCAGCTAAGTACTTTTTAAAATCTACAAATAAACAAATGCAGGCCTGCAGCTTCTTGGTGGTATCTGAAACCAAGTCTGGGGTCTATGAGACTAAGGATGTTTTAAAAATAGCAAAGATACAGTGTGACGTTTGCATTTCTGTTGAAAGTGTCACTCACTGTGAGTGCTCTGGATCCAAGCAGAGGCACCAGCTCTCTCACTAAGCGTTGTACCACCTCACTGCCCAGTGACAGAAACTCCAGCTTCCCAAAGAAAGCCCTTTGCTGAGTGTTAGGGCACAGACCTGTAATCCCAGCCCTCAGAAGAGTGGAGCAAGGGGATAGTGAGTTTAAGACCTGCCTGGGCAACGTATCGAGAAGAAAGCAAGCCAGGCAGTGATGGCTCACATCTTTAATCCCAGCACTTGAGAGGCAGAGGCAGGCATATCTCTGAGTTTGAGGCCAGCCTGGGAGAGAGAGAGAGACAGAGAGACAGAGAGAGAGACAGAGACAGAGACACAGAGAAAGAGAGACAGACAGAGAGACAGAGGGAGAGGGAGAGAGACAGAGACAGGGAGACAAAGATAGAGACAGAGACAGAAAAGAAACAGAAGGCAACAAGTCCTTAATAAGTGGTGTAGCTATTTACTTTTACTACAAGCCAACTCTGGGATGCCTGTGTTTAAGATTCTGTGCCCTGGGCTGGGGATATAGCTCACTGCAGAATTGTTTAATATTCCTACTACTGCAACAATACACTGTATTCACTGCCATGAATAGGGCAGCAAAGCCCACTTCTCCCCAAATCCCTGCCCCTCACATCTCCCCACCACGTGACATCCAGGATACGTGATTCTCTGAAGGGAAGCCCCCGTGTAACCCAGCTGCAGCTGAACACCATGTTTTATTTCAAGTAATTATTGATGGACACTATGGTTGTTCAGATTTGAATGTTGTTGTTGTTTTAAAAAAGAATAACACAGGGCTGAGAATGTATTGGTTGGTACAGCATAGTGGCCTACCACAAGTGAGAAAGCCCTGGGTGCCGTCCCCAGCCTTGCATAAACAGGGTATAGTGGCAGAGGCCATAATCCTAGGCTGGAGGTAAAAGCAGAAGGATCAGTAGTAGCTCAAGGTCATCCTCTAGGCACTATATATTCAGTCTGAGGCTAGTCTGAGCTATACTAGATCCCTTCTCAATACATATAACATGAGCTTATCACTGCAAGGAAAGCCGACACTGTTTATTCTTAATGATGAAATACAATCTTCCAAGCAAAAAAAAAAAATTAGAATTTCAAAGCTTCAATTAGCTAGCAGAGCAGGATAGCTTCTAGCTCATAGGAACAATGAGTTAGTAATGATGTGATCGTGTGTGTGTGTGTGTGTGTGTGTGTGTGTGTGTGTGTGTGTGTATGTGTGTGTGTGTGTGTAGGTTTGGTTATGTACATGTGCATGAAGGCCATAGCTCACCATTCCTGCCTTCCTCAATTGCTCTACACTTTCTTTTTCTTTTTGGATGGAGCCTTTCACTAAACCTGGAGACTAATGCAATGGCAGACCAGCAGACTTCAGGAGTCTTCCTGTCTCTTAACACCCCAACAAGGATCGTATGAAGGTTTTTTTCCTTTAGATCCACTTATTTTGATTTATGTATGTGAGTGTTTTGTCTGCGTGTGTATCTTACCTTGGTGGTCAGAAGACCGTGTCAGAGCTCCTGGGACTAGAGCTACAGATTTACAGGCAGTCGGAAGCCACATACGGGTGTGGGGAACAGAACTGCTGTCCTCCGGAAGAACAGCTAGGGTTATCTCTCTCTCTGTTTTTCAAGACAGGGTTTCTCCGTGTAGCCCTGACTGTCCTGGACTCCCTCTAAAGACCAGGCTGGCCTCAAAGAGATCTACTTGCCTCTGCCTCCCTAGTGCTAAGATTAAAGGTGTGTGCCACTATATCTGACCAACATTTTTTCCTTAATATTCACATATAAAAAACATTTTCGGGGCTGGTGAGATGGCTCAGAGAGTAAGAGCAACGATTGCTCTTCCGAAGGTCATGAGTTCAAATCCCAGCAACCACATGATGGCTCACAACCACCCATGATGAGATCTGATGCCCTCTTCTGGTGTGTCTGAGGACAGCTACAATGTACTTATAATAAATACATAATAAATAAATCTTTAAAAAAAAAAAACAAAACATTTTCACCGGGGGGTGGTAGTGCACGCCTTTAATCCCAGCACTTGGGAGGAAGAGGCAGGCAGATTTCTGAGTTCGAGGCCAGCCTGGTCTATAGAGTGAGTTCCAGGACAGCCAGGGCTATACAGAGAAACCCTGTCTCAAAAAAAAAAAAAAAAAAAATTCACAGCCGGGCAGTGGTGGTGCATGCCTTTAGTCCAAGCAATTGGGAGGCAGAGGCAGGCAGGAACTTTGATTCAAACAAACAAAAAAACTGTTTTGTTTTGTTTTTAATGAAAAATGAAAAACACTTTCACATGAGTGCCCAGGGCAAAGCTGAAACCTGTGACACAACAAGCAGTTTACTGAGGGGCCATCTCCTGTGCCGATGCTTTATATTATTACCAATGTGTTAGTATTCATCCTATATAACTCAGAGTTACAAAATCATACATGTATGAACGATTCCTTCAAAGCAGGAACTAAACCATCAGATTTTAACAAAATTGGATGAACGTTTCCTGGATACAGTCTAGAATCCACATTGTCACCGACCTTGGAGAACCTACTGCTTGTCAAGTTAGGTAAACAAGCTGGGAAGTGTCCACAACAATCTAAAAAGAGTATAAAAATAACTCCTGCTTTCTGGCTGCCTCTCCCCGTGAAGCCAGACTCTCTTCCTTGACTTCAACCGAAACAGCACATTGCAGCAGAATGGAGCAGATGCAGATTTCAGAATCCAGTTGCCTTCTGTGAAACCACAGACTAAAACACACTTGCAACATTGTAGCATAGTGCAGTCTTTCTCACTGAGCTATGCTAACTTTTATTTTAAAAGATGTGATTTAGGTTGCAATGTAAAGAACTTATTTGTTATTTTAATCACTCAATACATACACATTTTGAAATATATCTCTACTTTCATTTCTAAAATTGTAAATGCTGATGGACTAAACCTTCCCAGACAGAGCACACTGAGATCTTCAGTTAAGTTGCAAGAATCTGAAAAAAGGCCCCACCCCAAAGAAGGAGCTGTGCACAATTCATGGCTTCCAGGGAGTCGGTTTTCTTGAATGTTACGGCTCTTGATAGGTGGACCATGCCTAATAGATGGCCTGTACCAAAAGTATACAGACAGTACAAATTGGAATCTATAGGTTATAAAATAACAACAACAACAATAATAGTTTTTAAAAGAGTGTGAAAAGATCCAAAAAAAAAAAAAAGTCCTGACAAGGACCAGAGAGATGGATTAGTGCATGAATGTACTTGCTGCTAAACCTGATGACCTGAATGAGTTCTGTTTTGGGAACCCACGTGATATCAGAAGAAAACTGACCTCTGACTTCTGACCTCCACATCACTCTATGGCATATGTGCTCTCACACACACACACACACAATATCAATCAATCAATAAGTAAATAAGTAAATGTTAAGTATATAGACACCTGTATACAAAACAGAGAAGAGGTCCTGAGTGGGGACCAGTTTGAGAGTGGCTTTTCTCTTTTTTCTCAGTCAATGTAGCTAGGTCACTATGGTGTGAGTACATACCATAAGCATTCCTGTGTTGGACATTTAATCCCTAAATTCATAGTTAATGACATTTGAAGGAAGTAACTGGGATTAGATGAGGTCAGAAGGAAGGGTGGGCCCCCATGCTGGCTTTGTGAAAAGGGAAGAGAAACCTGGCCCGGTTCGAGTGCCCCGTGCCACCCTCCCTCCATCTTACAGCACAGCACGGGCTCCCCAAAGCCAAGAAGGTGGTTTTGGATTGCTCCATCCTCAGAATGCTGAGCCAAATACACTGCTACTCTTCACAGATTACCCAGTTTGGGTAGTTGTCATAGCAACCGGAAGCCGAGGGAGGAGGTGTAGTTCCAGCTCACTCTGTTTAGCTAGTGAACATTCTTATCCAAACTGTACTTATCCAGGCTGGGGCGTGCTCAGGGGGTGGAGCGCTTGCCCAGCCCCCCATGAAGCCCTGGGTTTCGTCCCCAGGGCTGTGTAGTTGAGGCCTGGTGCTGCACACCTATAATCACAGCACTCAGGAAATGAGACAAGAGAAGGAGCAATGTAAAGCCTGGGATATATTACCCTGTCTCCAACAACAGCCGCTGGCCACACCCTGTTGATAGACAGTCAGTTTCACTACCAGGTTTTAGTTGCTGTTCATAGTGGGCAGCCAATGTTTCATTCTTTTCACTTATTTCTGGAGGACAAACTGCTAGAGGACTAACTTCTGAACCAAAGGTTCTCTCTACGAGTCAAAACATCACAAGGGGCACTTACAGGTGTATTCTTTTTAAAAGTTTATTATTATTATTTTTAAATTTTCTGCAGGTGTGCATGTCTGTCCATGTGGATGTACCTGGCGAGCTCAGGTAGTAACAGAGTCCAAGTGGATCCCTTAGAGCTGAGTTACAGGTGGCTGCGAGCCACCAACGTGAGCACTGGGAACCAGACCCAGGACCTCTGCAAGAGCAGCAGCCTCACAAAGCATTCGAATGGGTTTTAGCAAATCTAAGTGTGGGTTGAATCTGTGGGAGAGTTTGCTACAGATGTCCATAAACAGAGGGCTAAGTGCTGGCTTTACTTCCCTGCTTCCCAGCAACCGAGCAGAGAAGATCTTCGGTGCTTTCCCTGTCTTTGCTTAGCTAAGAGCACGGAATCAGGGAGCAAGCAGAGAACTCTTTATTCTTGACCATGCTTAACACCCTCCATACTCGCTCAAGTAGACTTTTTTATTTAAATTAAATTCTTTGTTTTTTATTTTATTTTTACCTTTAATTATGAGTACATCTGTGTGTGGGTGTGTGCGGTGAGTTCAGCTACAGGCAAAGGCCACAAGAGTGTCAGATCCCCCAGAGCTGGAGTTACAAGTCCTTAGGAGCTGCCTGACATGGGTGTGTGGTGGGAACTGAACTCAAGTCCTCTGGAAGAGCCGCAAGCACCAATGAAACATCTCTTCAGCCCCTTCATTCAATTTAACCATTTTATTTGGTTATATTATATTCTGTTGAGGAGATGATACGTATGCGTGGCTCAAAATCTAAGTACTGTGAAAATAGCCAGTGCTGGGAGGGCTTGGGGAAGACCGAATGTTTCTGTGCTTTGGGAAGGTTGTCGGTATAATGTCTTGGTAGATCAGCAGAGCAGCTGGGCCAAAAACAAGGCTAGGCGATTGTCTTCATGGTTGCCACCCTCTCCAGCAAACCACTTCTTCCAGCTAGGCCTCACCTCCCCCACATTTCCACCAACTGGGAACCAATTCTTTTTTTCTTTTTCTTTTTCTTTTTTCTTTTTTTTTTTTTTTTTT
>NW_022196906.1:57458945-57507812 GCF_008632895.1 Mastomys coucha | reverse complement strand
CTCAGAAATCTGCCTGCCTCTGCCTCCCAAGTGCTGGGATTAAAGGCATGTGCCACCACTGCCCGGCACCAATTCTTTAACTCATGAGCCTATGAGGGACATTCCACATTCAAACCATAAGTGGCCATGGAAAGGGTTCATCTATGAAGACCACCTGGGGCAGGCAGCGCAGGTACCTGTTGGCACAAATCTCCATAGCACTTGCAAATATGCTTTTGAGTTAGTAGGCATTGTTGCTGTTACAAAATATCTGAGAGGAATGATTTAAAATAGGATTGATTTTGGCTTGTGGTTTCGACTGCTTTGGGGCAGGTGATGAAAATTCTGGTAGCTCAAGGTGGAGTAAGACTGCGCATCTCACGTTAACCAGGAAGCAGGAAAGATAGAAGAGGCCCAGAGAGAAGATGTACCCCTTGGAGGCTTCCCCACAGTCCCCTAATTTCTCCAACCAGGCCCCACCTTCTAAGAGTCTATTCAGCTATACACTTGCCAGTTTGGAAGCTGGAGCCCTCACTAGGTCTGAGGTAAGCCCTTCTCAGTAGCAACCCCAGCTGGGATCATGCCTTCACCGCAGGAGACTCTGGATGACATGACAGATTCAAGCCATGGCATCCCACTGCCAATGAGAACGATGAGTGTGGAACAGAAGTATGTGGTCTGACTTCCAGACTAGCAGCACGTGCCAGGAGCACATCCTACACTCAGAGTCCCCAAAATGTCTGGGGTAGCTGCTAAGCCAGCAGGAAAGGCTGAGGCCTGCAGGCAGATGACACAAGCTGGCCTGTGGAGATGACTTTTGTCAGTGGAATGAGGGAGGGTGATGACAGATTAGTAATAAAAATCAAGCCATTCTTATCTACTGAGCAGAGCCTTTCAAACTCAGCATCTGTCACTAGGGCTCACACTCATGCTCAGCCCCAAGACTTGCCTAACACCAAATGACTCCAATAGGTAGCGCCTTGAATTCTTATAACTTACATTTTATATTATGTGTGTGTGTGTTGCACACCTGTATCATGGCATGGGTCTGGATGTAAGAAGACAACTTGCAAGAGTTCTCTCCTTCCATTCTGTGGGTCCTAGGGGTGATCTTTGGTTGTCAGACTTAACAACAGGGTAGGTACCCTTCCTCCCTGAGCCTTCTCACTGGCCTGCTTCTTGGATTCTTATATTCAGTGATGATTTTTGTTGTTTAGAAAAGAGTGATTTTGTTGTTGGGTGAATGATAACATTTGGCTAATGATTATCAATACTGTTTCGTTTTCCATTCTCTCTCTGTAACAGTGTCCTGGAAGATAGACGACAAATCTTGTAGTTGTGCTTGCTGCCAGAAGGAGTCAGCACCGAAAGGCAGTTTATTTCCCTCCTGGGGCCTTAGTGGGTGGGTGGAGTTCCTTCTGAGGAAAGCTGACCATTTGACTCTGCCACCATGGAGTGGATGTACAAAACACAGCCAAGAACAGTTGACTGCAGGTTGACAGCTCATGAGATGTCCCAAAAACACACGAGTGGTTTGGCTCAGCTAGTGAAGTGCATGCCCGGCATCCAAGAAGTCCTGCATCCAATCCTGGGCGCCACATAAACCAGATGTGGTGGTGTTTGTCTCTGAAACACTCAGCAGGGGGAGAAAGGCCATCCTTGACTACCATAGAGTGAGTTTGGATGCAAGCTGAGCCTGTCTTAAACAAACAAACAAACAAAGGAGAAGGAGGTGAAATGAGTCAGCTGTGGCTGTGCACGCGTATATCCATCAGTTAGGAAGCTGAGACAGGTGAATTAAGACCAGCTCAGGTTATATGGTGACACCATGTCTCAAAAAAGCAGCAGGGGTGGGGATGGAACAAAACAAAACAAAACAAAAAAACAAGAAATGAACTAAGGAAAAAACGATGAACTCAAACACCCTAATTTATGTGTGTGTGTGTGTGTGTGTGTGTGTGTGTGTGTATGTATATGTTATATGTTGCATATTTGGTCTCTGGCACCTGGAACATATATTAAAATTCACACGGATGAGACATACTTTAGAGCTGACGTCCTATTTTCCAATTTCTTTTCCCGTTACTTCTAGTCTGGCAGTAAGTTTTTATGTCGACTCTTAGATATGGGAGGGAACAGCTTCTCATAGGACTTATAAAGAATAAAATGGGGTCTGGTGGGGGGAAGAATTGAATAGAATTAAATAGAATTCACTTCTAAGGCGTTGTTGCTCTAAAACCCCTACTTAGTAAGGCCTGGCAGGAATTCCAGATGGTTGGTTCAAAGTCGTGGAGCTCCTCCTTATCTTTGTCGGCTTATCCTTCAGCACCAACAACCAGCTCCCACCCCTTCTTCTGTAGCCTTCCAGATAGTCCTCTACCTCTGTGTCTTCCTTTCTTCCTGTTCTTCTGAGAAAATGTAATATTTATCAGCCCCAGGCATTATTGTACTGCGTTGATAGATTAAAAACCCAAGGTGCTGGTCTGGGAGGCAGAGCTGGGTTCAAGGATAGCATCCATCATTAGCTGCTGTCTCCCAGGGCAGTACACCAAGAACTTGTAGTGGAACCAGGAGAATGAGAAGAGAAGGAATCCAGAAGCTGTAAAGGAGGAACAAATCTATGTATGACTCCACAAACCATGGAAAGCTCTGGATAGCAAAGAGCCCATAGCCAAAGTCAAAAGGCAAACGGTAGACTGGGTAAAAAGATCTATAACAGGTGAAAGGGAACCTGAGAGGCAGGACTTGGCAGCAAATCACCTGTCTAGGGGACAGGCCCTGGGTTCAATAGCTAGTGCTACAAGAAAGAAAACAAAAACGGTCCTCCTTTCGAAGAGAACTTGGCAGTTTTAAAAGGAAAATAGAAAGTCCAGTGGGATAGGAAGTTCAACTTCGAAAAGGTAGTTCAGAAAGCCCAAGATGCAAACATCCAGAAGATGTGATGTGGTCGCTGACCTTATGTTGATCAAAGAAATGTAAAGTAAACAAGGGGGGAGCTAGGCATGGAGCTATAGAAACTGGGTGCAGTGGCACACAGGCCTATGAGAACAGCACTTGGGTGGTAGAGACTGCTGTCCTGGTTAGCTAGCTTTGGGGCTGGAGAGATGGCTCAGCTGTTAATAGCACTTGCTGCTTTGCCAGAGGACCAGAGTTTGGTACCCAGAACTCACCTTGGGTCTCTTACAACCACCTGTAACTCCAACTCCAAGGGATCTGATGCCCTTTTTTGGCATCCTTGGGAACCTATAGTCACAGAGCATACACACACACACACACACACACACACACACACATACACTCTTTAAAACAAAAAATAAAAGGGCCCTGAATTGTGCCAGCTTTGGAGAGAAAGACTGTGTGAGCCACAGCTATAGCCACTGTAGGAAAAGCTGGGGTAAAGAGCATGTCATAGCCAAGGGCATCTCTTTGACCCTCTTTAGTAAGAGATAATCTAGCATTAGGTTAACAGCACTAAGTCAAATGATGGATGAGACCTCTGTCATTCTAGGATAGATGTAAGATGAATTATTGAGGGCTTCTATGTGCCAGGCATTGTTCTAAGCACTTTATACCAATTAACACATGTAACGCTCACAGCACCACCATGCCAGATGTAGTGTTATTAATCCCTGATGTACAGTTTCAGAACTCTAGAAAGTAGCTATTACGCTCCGGTCCGGTAGGCAAAGCCAGGCAGATTGGCCTCAGAGTCCCTAGCCCTTAAATACCACACCCACCTCCTCCCTGGCCCCAGGCATCCATGGAGTTTTTTTAGTCCAACAACTCCAGTTGACCATTGTTTTGTTGGTGTTGTTACAGTATTTTGTTTCCTTTTTTTTTTATTATGTTTTTAATTTTTGTGTGAATGCACACATACACGTACTAGAGTTTGTATGTGGAGGTCAGCGGACATCTTGCACCAGTCAGTTCTCTCCTTACAGGCTTTGTTCTGGGGACTGAACTCAGATTGTCAGGCTTGGTGGCTGACAACTTGAGGCACCAAGCCTGACTTTACCCACTTTACCCACTGAGCCATTTCTCCGGGCTTTGACCAACATTTCAAAGAATGACACCCAGTGCTGAGCTCAGCAGGCTCTGTGCAAATTCCACAAAGGCCTTAGATCACAACTGAAGTTCTGATGTGGCCACCAACCAGGTGATTATTCCAACAGGTGGATAATCCATCCAAGCATTCTGCCAACGCCTGATGTCTGAGCACTGTGGACTCAAAAGGTCTGGGCTCATCACTCCAGAAACTATCCAGGGGCTGGAGAGATGGCTCAGCAGGTAAGGGTTTGGTTAGGTTTTGTTTTGTTTTGTTTCGTTAACTTGACATAAGCTAGAGTTTCCTTAGAAGAGGAAACTGAGAAAATGCCTCCATCATATGAGCCTGTAAGCCAGGCCAACTTGTGGGACATGCTCTTGATTGATGATTGATGTGGGAGGGCCCAGTCTACTGTGCTCCCTGAGTTGTATAAGAAAGCAGGCTGAGCAAGTCATGAGAAGTGAGACAGTAAGCAGGGCTTCTCTGTGGTTCTGCTTCAGTTCCTGCTTCTAGATTCCAGCCCTGGCTTCCCTCAGTGACAGAGTGTGACCAGGGATGTGTAAGCCTGCCGAGGACCAGCCTTGGCTTGGAGAGGGGTCCTGAGAAAGGGCTGTTTGGGAATGGTAAAAACAAAAACAAACAAACAAACAAAACCCTACGTGAAGTCAATCGTGGGTACAAGCTGACAGCCTGTGTTCTGCTTGAGACAGCTTTCTTCTCTGGAGATCTCCAGACAGCTCATCCAGATAGCTCAGATATCTAGATAGCTCAGATAGCAGATCAAAGCCCAGTCTTTTATTGACATATTGATTCAGTCATTTACTCCAGGTTCCCTTTTGATTATCCCAGGAATCAGCATTTCATGACCCCAGCCCCTTGATTCTTAGAAAGAGACAGCAAACACATTTAAAAAATATTTATTTATTTATTATATGTGAGTACACTGTAGCTATCTTCGGCACTCCAGAAGAGGGCATCAGATCTCATTACAGATGGTTGTGAGCCACCATGTGGTTGCTGGGATTTGAGCTCAGGACCTTTGGAAGAGTAGTCAGTGCTCTTATCTGCTAAGCCATCTCTCCAGCCCCCACAAACACATTTTTTTAAACATTGTAAATGAATTCAGAGTTCTGCCTGCCTTTGTAATCACAGACAATAAACTAGCTAGGTGGGATCCTATCTTGAGATTACTGTTTTTCACCAGGTCTGGGCTCAAACTAGCTCTGTCCCAGGCTGACCTTGAACTCCGAAATCTGTCTGCCTTTGTATCTTTCTGACAAGCTGGCTCATTGTGCAACTACCTCTGTTCTTTTAGGTCCTCAAAACCCCTCATATAATTCATATTGCATCCTTATATTTTGCATAGTTGAAAATTTCTTTTTATATATTTTTGGACTCATGTTTTCAGAATTCTTTCCCACAGCCTTAAGGGCTGTCTGGAAGGTCTCAGAGTTTACCATTTTTGCTAAGGACATACCCTTGCCTCCCAGACTTCTGCTATCTCTGATTTCATGGAGTCATTAACCTTGCAAAGAGGACATTCCTTGATAACCTTGGCAGGGAGAATATTTCCTGAAGGAGGAATGTGAAGTAAGAAATATATTTTTTTTTATACAAGCAAATGAAATATCCCAGGGCTAGACAGGTTCCAGGGGCAGGAACCATTTCATACCTTCCCTACCATGACCATGCAGGACTCAGTGTGAGCCAATAAACCAAGTTGCTTTGGGCCAGGGTGTTTACCATAGCAACAGAAAACAGACTAAGAGAGTACTTGTTGCTCTTGCAGAGGGTCCAAGTCTGTTCCCACCACTGCTGGCAGTTCGGAATGGTGCTTGACTCCAGTTCTAGGGCATGTGAAGCCTTCTGGATTCCATAGATATCCATTTATGTACACAGGACCCACCCCATCATGTAATTAAAGATAAAACAAATCTTTTTTTTAAAAAGGAAGTATCCAGTTACTTAGGGACTTTCAGGCAAAAGAAAAGGGACTCTGGAGGAAGGCAGGGCTACTGGGGTGAGGCCTCACTATGTAGTCCAGGCTGGCCTTAAATTTAAGTGCCTCAGCTTTCTGAATGTTGGGATTATAGGTCTGGTCCATGCAGACCTGTTACAAAAATATTTTTATTGTAGTAAGATGCACACATAATATAGAATTCACCATTAGGTACCTCTGTCTCTAGGACGTTGTGTAATAGCTGTCTCTGTCTAGCCCTGGGATATGTCAACCAGCACTGTAGGAAATGCCAAAGCCAGTAAGCACAACCTCCCGCACACCTCACAACCACTCACCTACTTTCTATTTTCTTTTCATTTATTTGTTTCTATTTTATGTGTATGAGTGTTTACCTACATGTGTATATGTGTACACCTCATGCATGCAGTGCCTGTAGAGGCTAGGAGAGCCTGTTGGATCCCCCCTAGAACTGGACTTGGGATGTTTTTGAGCCACTGTGTGCTGGAAAACTAGCCTAAGTCCTCTGCAAGGGCAGACAGTGCTCTTAACTGCAGAGCTGCCTCTCCAGCCTCCACTCTCTATTTGTTATGAGTTGAACTATTCTAGACATTTATAGACTAAGTGAAGTCATATAATATGTGGCCTTTTGGGGCCCACTTTCATTTCCTAGTGAGTTGTCTGTAGAGTTCATCCATGTTAAAATCTGAGTGTTTCTTCCTATAGTTGAGCGGTTTTCTAGTATTGAGGAATTAGCAAATTGCTTTCTACAGTAGCTTCACATTCCAGCAATGGATGAGGGCTCCAGCTTCTCTACATCCTCAACAGCAATTATTTTTTTAATGGGTGTGACATGGTTTCTTACTGTAGTTGTGGTTTGCATTTTCCCAATGACAGTAATGCTGCTGTTGTTGTTGTTGTTTTTTTTTTCTTTTCTTTTAGTTTAGGCTTTCCTTGACTGGAGGCATAGCTAAAAATCTCTGCTAAGGAGCAATGGTCCAGTCCAGAGCAGCCCCACTGCTTAGACTAGGCCCTGTAGTGTATGTATATGGTGAAGAAAGCATGCTGAAAGCAGGGGGCATGGGTGTGTCTTTGTTTCTTTTTGGATGTAGTGATTCAGTTCTTACCCCCTCTGACTTCTGCACGGTAATGGAATATAACCTAGAATTCTAAGCCAAACCAACTCTTTCCCCTGTTTTGCTTTGAAGTTCTGGTTATTTTATCACGGCAACAGAAATAAAACTAGGACAGATTTGTTTTCTGGATTTTCTCTTCAGAAGCCAGGCTCAGTGGCTGTAGTCACAGCACCCAGGGAGCTGAGGCAGAAGGATTGTTCTAAGCTCTGAGCCAGCTTCTGCTACACTGTTGAGACTCCCCTCCAACCCCTATCAAAAACAAACCAAAAAGTTCATTCAACCCAGGCTAGTCTCAGTGGTGGCCTCTTTGGTTGGTGCTGGGATTACTGGTGAGCCAACATTACCAGGTCTGGCCCCCCTCTGCCTCTTAATGGATTATCTTGAGAAGTATTTACCCGGCCAACTCAATCTCTATTTTACCTCAGTTAACATGCAGGTTCCACCCATCAAGATCTCTCTACAAAGACCTCTACTGACCTTTTTCTGGTGACTACCCCTTTATCATATCATACTCCCAGCAACAACCTTCTCCCAAAGGTAATTTAGCCAGCCCTGGTGGCTTGGGGCAGAAATAACTCAGCAGGGGCCAGGAATGTAGCTCAGTAGGTAGAACGCTTGCCCAGCTTGCACAAGGCCACTGGGTTTAATGCCCAGCATCGTAAAAACTCGCCATGGTGGCACACACCCTTTATCTCAGTACTTGGGATGCAAGAGGTTTGGGAAGTTTAAATCATCCTTAATGAGTTGGAGGCCAATGGAAACCTCCCACCACCACCAGAAAAACTAGTGCTGGTGAGATGGCTCAATGGTTAGGCATCAGTATGGTTTTTGCAGAAGACCTTCATTAAGTGTCTCACAATCGCCTGGAGCTCTAGCTCCAGCACAGTCTCTCTCTCTCTCTCTCTCTCTCTCTCTCTCTCAATCTCTCTCTCTCTCTCAACCTCTCTCTCTCAATCTCTCTCTCTCTCTCAATCTCTCTCTCTCTCTCTCTCACACACACACACACACACACAGAGAGAGAGACACACACACACACACACACACACACACTTAAAAATAAAGTGTCTTTAGCCCCCAGATTCCACAGAAAATGAACCCCAGGATCTTCTGGCCCTGGCTTCAGCTCCTCTCCCTCATCTGGCATCCCGCTGCCTTCTGCCCTGGCTGGGTGGGGTATTCTAGGAGGCTCTGCAACCCAATGCTCCCTGACTGTACTATGCCCTCGAAGCAGAAACCTTGACTTAGATCTTTCAGAGCACGGGACATGCTGTTCCTTCGAGGTCAGACCCTTTGCCTGAGCTCCTCTGCCAGGAAGACAGGCAAATTCTTCATGCAAACTGGGATCATTTTAGCGGGTTGGGGCCCCTCTGCTTGGAATCCGATTTTTATGTGCACAAAAAGGAACAGAGGGGATGGAACTCTCTAGAAGCTAAGATTCAGTGGAGCTGTGGGCTGAGTCCTAGGGAAGAAACGTGGGCCTGGGCGTCTGAGTGGGTAGCGAGGGGCAGGGAGGAAGGAACAGGCTCCTTGGCCCCTCCCGGTTGCCTAGGTGACGGGAGGTGGGAGGAGGACCCAGAAGTGCTGGCTGGGTTTATCCGGCATCTCAGATCTTAATTCTGTGGAGTGGCACCCACTTCAGCCGCTTTGATCCCAGCAGCTCAGCCTCCAGGGAGAGTGGGGCGGGAGCGCCAACACAGAGGAATTCTTATCCATTCTTTCAGCTCGGTCCTCAGAGTTCTGCCTCCACTCAGAAATAAGGTCCTCCCTGGGAAGGAACTGGGGAAAGTCTCCTGGCCGGCGTGGTTTTCAGATCCTTGTTTTAAAGGAAATCTTATCCAGAACCCCAATATGGAAAGCAAACACCGGGAGCCATTCATTCCTCCTCTGCAGTGTGTGAAAAGTGGTCTGGGTGTCCGTTTGTCCAGCTGGGGGAAAAAGAAACCTGGGTCGCTTATTGCTACCAACTTGCTCAAGACAACCCCGCAAGTGAATTCATGGCAGTCTTGGGAAGGGCCTTCCAGAGCAGGGGAAGCAGGGCCCTAGAGGGAGGAGAGCAAGCCAGCTGATCCAGGAGCTTCCATAGCTGGGGCAGCATTACTCCTTTTGCAGAGAAAACTGAAGCCTGGATCGAGGCCGTGGCTTGCTAGGAGGAGTGTCCCTAGAGGGAGAAATATCTTTTACTTCTGAGTGGCTGAATATTTGGCTGGCTCCAGCCCTGACTCTTAGATCAAATTCAGGGGTGCCAGATGGCGCAGGGGCGGAGCACAGGCCTAGGAATCTCATCCCTCAGTTACTAGTGGGGCCCCATGACCTTGGGGGGATTTATTTTAAAGAGGCAGAGGGATCATCCCCTAGTTTGCAAGAGGTCCAGAAGAGTAATAGGATTAAATGGTGCTCCAGAGTGTTTTTTTTTTTTAAATTGTTTCTAAATGTCAGGGCCTCCTTGGGGGAAGGGTTAAGCACACTAGCTTTTCAAGACTATTTGACAGTTGGTTTTTAAAATCTCATTATTTTTTTCTCGTTTTACATGGCTAATTATAAAGTAAGAGAGAGTCAACTCAGAAAACATGAAGAACAGAAAATGAAAGGAAGGGCTATACAGAGAAACCTTGTCTCGAAAAACAAACAAACAAACAAACAAAAAAAAATGAAAGGAAAAACAAAATACAGGAACAATAAGAGCATCCATAAATACCGCTCTAGACACAGCAGGTGTACACTTCCTTTTAGCATTTTTTTCCTTATATGGAATACTTCAGATTGTAATTTTAAAAATAACCAATGAGTAATGTATAACAGACTAATAGACTATTAAAGTTAGGGCCTGTGGGATGTCTTAGTGGATTCAAGTTGCTTGCCACCAAACTTTAAGAAAGAACATAGAAAATACATAATACCACTATACACAAATGAATGTACATTTATTTAATACTATTTTTATGCATTTCCTTTCAATATTCATAAATTGAGTGGATGGCCTGAGTTTAATCCCTGGAACCTGCCTGGTGGGAGGAGAGAACTGACTGTTCAAAGTTGTCCTCTGACCTCCACGTGTGTGCCATGGGAAGTAACCCTCCCCCAACAACACACAAAACAAATACATTTAAGAATTTTTTAAAAAGATAATCAAGTTAAAAATCTGCTTGAAACCTTCCAAACAACACAGACTATTCTATGCTCAAAACCCAATGGTAAGACCATATAGCAGGAGACACCACACATATTGATTACGGGACATGGAAAAATCAGGTTGTTGCACACCAGGAAAATGTCATTATCGGTCTGCCTACCTGTGAATTACAGTAGTGACCAGTGTGGCAAGACATGTCCATGGGTACAATCCTGGCACTGTGTTATAGGGACAACCAACTGCTTTCCAACTGTGCTTAAGGCCACTCTATAAGAGGAAATGCATATCTGGCATGTTGTAAACCTGACCTAGAACCTATGTTTGGGGAGCTCACCGGCAGAGGAGCGCACCTATTACTGTTATTCTGTGTTGGAGATTGGTTCTAATGCTTTGATTCAATTGGGAATCCGCGTGTCCAAACACTAAAGGTCTTTGTCCCCAGTTGTTTTTTGATCAGTCAATAAAGGTGCCTGCAACTAATGGCTGAGCAAAGGGAAATGGGGTGGGATCCTTAGAGTTGCGTGGACTAGGACTCGGAGAGGAACAGGGCAGACTCACCATACTCTTGAGATGGGGCCTAGGGTAGCAGGGGTCGGTTTAGAAGTGAGTAGCAAAGGCATTTCAAAATAAGTTGATGTGTGTGTGTGTGCGTGTGCATGCGTGTGTGTGTGCGTGCGTGTGCGTGTCTTTCATTTACAGATCCAAAGAAAGCTCCTGGGCGGGAGCACCGGTGCTGCTGGGAGCACAAAGTAGCTAAAAACTCCTGCTACAGTTCTGCTAAATGGGCTTCCTATTAGGCAGCCCTCAAAATCTGCATCTTTTAACCTGAGATTAGTGCCACTCTTAGACCTCATTAGAGAAGGTTCTGTGTTCAGCACATGGTTATTCACATAGGAACACGATGTTTTGTTATAGCAGTAGAAAAGTGTGACTTGAACTCAGGAGGCATTTTGCTGACTAAGCTATTGCTTTAGCCTTTTTTCATTTATTTAGACCAATCCAATGTTTATGAATATTGAAAGGAAATGCATAAAAATAGTACTAAATAAACATACATTCATTTGTGTATAGTGGTATTATGTATTTTCTATGTTCTTTCTTTATTTTTCTTTAACTCATTTATTTGGCATTCATATTAGCTCTGGGGATCTGCCTGCCTCTGTCCTCCTGCCTAGAATTACAGATGCGGAGAACCATTCCTGAGCTCTCCGCACTGGGGCACTGGGTGCTCTTAACGTCTGAGCCTTCTCCCCAGACCCTTTTGTTAATGAGTAAGAATCCCTGTGTCTTTTTTCCACTGACTTTTTGTTTTCCAGTGCTAGGGATCAAGTCCAGGACTTTGCACATGTAGGCAAGTGCTATACCATTGAGCTATACAGCCCTGCTGGTTCCATTTGGTCAAACTTAAAATATGCCAAGTCCCTGTCCACATTTGAATTGCTTTTCTGACACTTTTTCTGTTTATCTCCTCTCTTCTTATACAGTGCATTAGTTTTCATTAATATAATTTTATTATATATTTATATATATATTTAATGTATTGACTACACACACACACACACACACACACACACACACACACACACACACACACACGATACATAAACCACTCTCCTTTTTTCTTCTGTTTCCTTGGCTGGTTTCCTCCTATATATGTGTCCTTCCATATGAATCCATTTAAGAACATCTGTGGAAAGTCTTTTGGATAGTTTGATTGTAATTACATTCAATTTGAGCTTGTATTTTAAGAAATATACTGAAATTTGAGTGTTTTTTCTCTTTAAGAATTTAGCATACCCATAAATTATGCTTTTTAAAGATGTGTTTTAGTTAAGCTTCCAAGTTACCTCCATAGAGATCCTGCTCATCTTTCTCTAGTGCTTGGTCCTCACTGTCTGGTAGTTTCGGTCACTCTTTTTCCTATTACGTTTTCAGATTGTTTGTGCTTCCACGTAGGAAAGCTGTCCGCTTTGTCATGTTGGTCCTATTAATTTTAATAGGCTGTCCACTGATTCGTTTTGTTTGTTTGTTTGTTTGTTTGGAGACAGGGGTCTCACTATGTAGCTCCGACTGTTCTGGAACTCAGAGATCTGCCTGCTTTTGCCTCCCAAGTGCAGGGTTTAAGGGATGTGCCACCATGCCTGGCCCATTCATTGGTTCTTAAAGTCTGCTAGGTGAAATAGCCACATTTCCTACATGAAGTCAGTGTTCTGTATATTCCTTTCTTTTCCTTTTTCTTTTTTTTAAAAAATGTATTTATTTTATGTATGTGAGTATACTGTAGCTGTCTTCAGACACACCAGAAGAGGGCATCTGATCCTATTACAGATGGTTGTGAGCCATCATGTGGTTGCTGGGAATTGAACTCAGGACCTCTGGAAGAACAGTCACCTCTGAGCCTTCTCTCCAGCCCTGTATATTCCTTTCTAATACCCATGTTCTTAAAATGTTTTATTACATTTGTCTACTCCGTGTGTGTGTTCATGTGTGTGCATGGTATGGCACATGTGTGGTGGTCAGAGGACAATAGTCAAGTTTAGCAGGAAATATTAACTCACTGCGTCATCTTGCTGTCTGCCCATCTGTCTTAGTTGCATGGCGTTGAGGATGGTGAAGAGGGAAGGAGCATGAGACTTGCCAGTCTTGCCACTGACACGAATGCGACACATCTCCTGATGTATTGTATTTGCTGACATAAGCATGGCATAACAGGTCCAGAATCTCAGTAGCTAAAGAGATGGGCTCCTAGTTGCATAAAGTCTAGTGGGAATGCCTCAATCATGTGACGCCAGACCCTTCCATCCTATGACGAGGCCACATTCGTCTCGTGACCTCCAGCTCTGCTGCAGAAGGGTAAGAGAACGTGGGAAGGAGAGCAGACTTTGATCTGCCCTGACTTGGGAATGCCTTCCATGCACATTCTAGAGCTACACATGTGCAGAGGGTTTGGAAATATATTCTCTGACAAACTGGCTGTTTCCTCAACCCTTAGCATAATGCTTCTGTAAGTTCTTCACAACTTGAAGTTTCTTGTTACTTGACCCTCTTGTTCTTCTGTGCAGTGATCGTTGGCCTTCTTGTATTTTATTTAATGCAGTGGTTCTCAGCCTGGGGGTTGCAACCCCTGGGGGGTGGAAGTCCAACAACCCTTTCACAGGGCTCACATATCAGATATCCTGCATACCAGATATTTATACTACGATTTATAAAAGTAGCAAAATTACAGTTATGAAGTAGCAATGAGAAATTGTATTAAAGGGCCGCACATTAGGAGGGTTGAGAACAAGTGATTTCATGAAACATGAAAAACAAAGTTTTATTTGTCTTTTTTAAAAAACAAACAAACAAACAAAATCCTTCCCCACCCCCACTATGAGCCAGTCACGCTGCTGTGTAGCTCAGGCTGGCTTCAAACTCATGATATTCCAGCCTCCACCACCCAGGTGCTCAGGCTGTACTGTGGACAAGCACCCCCGGCCAAACAATAATTATTATCTTTTCATCATTTAAAAACATTTTAGCCGGGCGGTGGTGGCGCACACCTTTAATCCCAGCACTTGGGAGTCAGAGGCAGGCAGATTTCTGAGTTCGAGGCCAGCCTGGTCTACAGAGTGAGTTCCAGGACAGCCAGGGCTACACAGAGAAACCCTGTCTCAAAAAACAAAACAAAACAAAACAAAACATTGTAACACTTGGTGGTTAAAAAAATAAAATTGCTTTATTACAATAAATTCATAAATCAAAGCTAGACTAAGGTAGCCACTTAGACCCTTGCTGCATCCCAGTCTCTGTGAACTTCCCTCCTGTGGGAACAGTCATTCTGAACCCCTAGAGTTTGGCTCTGGGTTTCACTAACAGTGACTTTTTTTGGTGGTTTTTCGAGACAGGGTTTCTCTGTGTAGCCCTGGCTGTCCTGGCACTAAGAAATCCACCTACCTCTGCCTCCCAAGTGCTGGGATTAAAGGCGTGCGCCATCACTGCCTGGCAACAGTGACTTTTTAATGTATGTACTGACCACAAAAAGGGAAAAACTATGATAGAGGTGAAACTAGAAAAATGACTATTTCTTTTTACTGCTCATGTGTCCTCTTGTCTACACGCAGCACCTGATGTTGCTATTTCTTTCTAACTGTTGTGATACCTGCTTACAGCTGTTTACACATATACTGTCCATTATAGGCCAGGATCTGGATATGAGGAGGAAGTTGATTATTTTTTTGGGGGGAGGGTGACTTTGTTTAATATTATACTTCTAAGTTCATCTGTTTTCTTGTAAATTTTGTGTAAATTTTGTTTTTCTTTCTTTCTTTCTTTCTTTCTCTCTTTCTTTCTTTCTTTTTTCTTTTTTTTTTCTTTTTTTTTGGTTTTTTGAGACAGGGTTTCTCTGTGTAGCCATGGCTGTCCTGGAACTCACTCTGTAGACCAGGCTGGCCTCGAACTTAGAGATCCATCTGCCTCTGCCTCCCAAGTGCTGGGATTAAAGGCATGCACCACCTCTGCCCTGCAAATACAATTCAGACGGCTGGGAGCCATCAGGCAGTAACTGGGGCTTGAACTGGGATCTTTTGGATCCACAGTCAGTGATCTTGCCTGCTGAGCCATGGGCTCCAGCACTTGTTTTTCTTCACACTTGAATAATACTCCATTTTGCACATGAGACACTTCCCGGTTATCTACTTGTCTATTGATGGATGCCTAGGCCGACTCAGTTCCTGACTATTATAAATGGAGCAGCAATAAACTTGGATGTGCAAGTGTCCCTACTGTAGAATATGGAGGTCTTTGTGTCGGTGCCCAGGAGAGGTATAGCTGGGTCATACAGAAGTTCTCTTTTTAATTGTTTTCGGAACTCTCCAAGCTGATTTGCATGAGTCCTTACTAATGGTCTCACCAGCAGTGAATAAGAGCTCCTCTTTCTGCACAGCCTCTCCAAGGTTTGTTGTTGGATTCCTTGGTAATGGCCATTCTGACTGGGGTGAGGAGGCATCTCAAAGGAGTTTTAATTGCAGTTCCCTGATGAGGAGGAATATATGTTGAACGCTAGAAAATAGAATCTGGCTATTTGTGTTTCTTCTTTTGAAAGCTGTCTGCTCGTTCATTCATTAGCTCATTTGTTGATTGGCACTTTTATTTCCTTGGTATTTAATCTCCGCAGTTCTTTGTATACTCTGGTTATTTTAGCCCCATGTCTCAAGTATGGCTGTAAAGGTTGTCTCCTTTGTTCTGCTGGTAGTTTGTTCTGTAGCAACTGTTTAATTTCACTTAGTTGATGCCTTATTGGGTAGCTATTTCATTGTTTTCTACTTTTATTTTATTTTATTTTTTTTTGAGGCAAGGTCTCCTGTATCGATGTGTAGCTGAGGATGACCTTGAGCTTTTGATGCTCTTGTCTTGGCCTAAGGATGGAGAAATACATCAGCGCCAAAGAACATGAAGTGTAGCTGGCCATCATCTGATGCTAGCAAGAGGGAAGATCCTCCTCCGGAGCCTTCAGACCACGGGGCTAGGAAACAATGCCTCTGTGTGTGTGTGTGTGTGTGTGTGTGTGTGTGTGTGTGTGTGTACACAGATGGACAGAAACACAGAGAGAAGGAAACATGGAGAGAGGGAGAGAACACATACATGGTGTACTGACAGAGGCCAGAAGAGGTCACCAGACTGCAGACCCTTCAGAGCCTGCATTACAGATGGTTGTGAGCCACCTGCTGTGGGTGCTGGGAACCAAGTTCAAGTCCTCTGTAGGAGCAGGAAGCCCTCGTAACTCCTGCCCTGAGTTCAAAAAAATCTTCATCACCCACAAATGGAATCCCGACTGTGTTAGCAGACCTGCTGTAAGCCCCTGCCATCCAGATGGAAACAACCATTATTCTGCTTGCCCTGCCCATGGATTTGCCTCCTGGGAAAATCACATGTAAACAGGAACATACGTGACAACTGCATCTGACAACTGCATCTTGGTGTGTTCTTTTCACATCTATGCATGTCTTAGCATGTATGCACACTTCGTCCCCCTTATGGCTGAACAAAAGGCCCTCGTGATTATTTTTATGCATTCGCCAGCTGATGGACACGTGTGTGGTTTTCTTTTTCCAACTGTTAGGATGATACTGCTATGAAGGTTTATATATGGGTTATTTTGTTTGAGCATATGTTTTCCATTTTCTTGGATGTGTACCAGCAGTGGAATGGCTGGAGCATAGAGTAACTTAGTAAAATAATTTGTAACATTTTGAGCCATGGCCAAACTCTTGTCCTAGGTGGCTGCATCCCAGTAGAGAGGCAGGAGGGTTCCAGTTCTTTTACAAACTTGCCAATACCTGTTATTGTCTGACTTTAGAAAAAAATAATAGCCAGGCAGTGGTAGCACATGCCTTTAATCTCAGCACTTGGGAGGCAGAGGCAGGCAGATTTCTTAGTTCGAGGCCAGCCTGGTCTATGGAGTGAGTTCCAGGACAGCCAGGGCTACACAGAGAAACCCTGTCTCGGAAAGAAAGAATGAAAGAAAGAAAGGAGAGAGAGAGAGAGAGAGAGAGAGAGAGAGAGAGAGAGAGAGAGAGAAAAGAAATAACCAGCCCAGAGGGTGTAAGGAGGTGTCTTCCAGCTTTGATTTGTATTTCCCAAATTACCAGAGACTTGAACTCATTTCCATTATTAGGAACCATTTTCTTTAAATTTTTTTTTTTAAATTTGTGTGTGTGTGTGTGTGGTGTGTGTGTGTGTGTGTGTGTGTGTGTGTGTGTGTGTGTGAAGGCGCCCCCAAAGATCAGAGGAGGAGGTTAAGTATTTTGGCTCCTCTGTTGCAAGAGTTACAGGTGGCTGTGAACTCCCAGGTGTGGATGCTGGGAACCAAAACCAGGACTTCTCCAAGAGCAGCAGGAGCTCTTAACTGCTTTGTCGTGTCTCCAGTCCCTTAACATTCATTTTCAATTCATGTATGCAAATATTATTTTTAAAGATTTTACCAGTATCTCTATCCTCACCCAATTAAGGCAAAAATATTAATATGAAGCTTTAAAAAAAACCCAGGATATTTCTCTATATACTCATTTGCTAATATTTGAAAACTTAGACCCTGGAAGTTATTTTATAACTTCCTTTTCAGGGAATGTTTGTTTGTTTTTTGTTTCTGTTTTTTTGAGACAGAGTTTCTCTATATATCCTTAGTTGTCCTGGAATTCACACTATAGATTAGGCTGGCCTGGAACTCAGAGATCCTCCTGCCTCAACCTACTAAGAAGTAGGATTAAAGGGTGTGCCACCAACACATAAAAGTAAAGCTTCTTAAATCCTTTATTCATTGATACTTTTTGTTTATTTCTTTATTTTTTTTTCTTTATTTATTTTTTTTCTTTGAGACAGGGTTTCTCTGTGTACCACTGGCTGTCCTGGAGCTTACTCTGTAGACCAGGTTGGTCTTGAACTCTAAGATCCACCTGCCACTGCCTCCCGAGTTCAGGAATTAAAGGTATGCACCTCCACTGCCTTGTGTCCATTGTCTTGTATTTGAACAATTTTATTTTCCTTTGTAAATGTCTGAGTTGTTTAGTTGCAGCCAGCCATTTCTGCCTCATGGATGAAGCCCCTCTTCCTTATTGCCCTGAGAACTTGTTCATCCATTCCTGTTTCATATTCAATTAGTCTCTCCTCCCTGAGCATCCCTTGGTCTGTTGGCTTAGCTCTCTGTCTCCTGTACATAATGTTCCGCATGCAGGTCTGTCTGTCCGTCTCTCTGTCTGTCATCTTTTGTTTTCTGTTTGTGTTTCTGAGTCAGTCTCATAAATGCTTTATTCCTGTTAAGCCTTTCAGCTCAGACAGGGCCTCAGACAAGCTTTGTAGCCAACAATGACCTTGAACTTCTGATCTGAGTGCTGAACCTAGGGCTTGGATGGGGTCACTCGCTGACCTGAGGCTCACCAAGTCAGCTAAACTGCCTGTCTAGAGAGCGCCTGGGATCCGCAGGCGCCCATTTCCCCAGCCCTAGGATTGCAAACAGCACACTATCACACCTGATGCTGTTTATGTGAGTTTTAGGGATTGATCTCAGGTCCACTTCTGAGTCTGAGCCACATCTGGACATGACACACAGTAGCCTTGCTCCTCCCCATAGGCACTGGCTTTGGCCACCCCGGTGCAGACTCCTAGTCCATCCTGTCCTGCTTTCCTTCCCGTGGACCACAAGGAAAGTCCTGCTTGGTTTTGATTATATATCTTTCCAGGGATGGAGTGGGCTCAGTCTGCTGCAACTCTGTAATTTTCCCACTGATGTTCTATTAAAAACGTATTTCTAGCCTGGGGTTGTAACCCAGTGGTAAAGTGTTTACCTAGCATGCATGAAATCCTGGATTTGACTCCCACCACCTTGAAAACATTATTTTAAAAAATTACATTCATTTTGTATGTGTGTGTGTGTGAGAGAGAGAGAGAAGTCTGTGAGTGTGCAAGAGAGTATGAGTATGAGTACATTTGCTTCCTAACAAGGCCAAAGGCAAAGACAATGATTGAAAGAGCAAGCCTGTTGCTCACTCTTGGTTTCTATAAACCATTATCTACTAACAGTAATCAAGCTTTCCTTGGAGAAATGGTCAGTCCTAGGAAACAAGTGCAGACAGTACAAGATAAGCCTGGGGCTTCCTGTTGTGTTAGATTGCATAGATGTGTTCTTCAGACTTACAGCAAAAGGACAGGAGCCAGCTTAAACAATACCAAAATAAATAAGGAAAAGTAGAGTCCATAAAAATAAGCAAATACATAATGATTACAACTCATAAAGCAAAGATAAATCAGAATCCTTGCTTATATTTTACAACTGAATTCATGACCAGGCGTCGTAGTGGACACCTGTATGCCCAATACTTGAGACCAGGGCCAGAGACTTATGAGTTCCCAGGATGGAGGTGGGAGAAAAGGGGGAAGAGAGAGGGAGGAAGAAAAGGAAGAAAAGGCAAATGAAGGAAAGAGAGAGAAAGAGAGTTTTCCATAGACAGCTGATACAATTTTTAAAAGTTACCATTTGGAATCAGTGTATACTTTTAATTCTAATTCAGAGGTTGAGGCAGGGGAATCAGGAAATAAAGGCCAGCTCTGCCTACACTGTGAGTTTGAGGCCAGCCTGGACTACATGAGACCTTAGGTTTTATTTTTTGTTTTGTTTGAGAAAGGGTCTCTTTATGTAGTCCTGAAACTCTCGATGTAGACCACTCTGGCCTTGAACTCACAGAGTTCCTCCTGTCTCTGTTTCCCAAGTGCTGAGATTAAAGGTATGTGCCACCATTTGGGTCTGAGATTCTGTTTTTGTGTGCAGAAAACAAAAAGAAAAAGAGGAAGGAAGGAAGACAAGCAAAGAAAGAAAGAGAGAGAGAAAGGGGGGAAAAGGCCAAAGAGATAATTCAGCATTAAGAGAACTTTTTGGCTGGGCAGTGGTGGCACACGCCTTTAATCCCAGAGCTTGGGAGGCAGAGGCAGGCAGATTTCTGAGTTGAAGGCTAGTCTGGTCTACAGAGTGAGTTCCAGGACAGACAGGGCTACACAGAGAAACTCTGTCTCAAAAATACCAAAGAGAGAGAGAGAGAGAGAGAGAGAGAGAGAGAGAGAGAGAGAGAGAGAGAGAGAGAGAGAGAACTTTCTGCTCTTATAGAGGGCCTAAGTTCAGCTCCCAGCACCCTCACTGAAGACTCACAGCTCCAGCTCCCGGAGGATCTGACACCTCTTCTGGCCTCTGACGATACGCATTCATGTGCGCATACTCACAAACATACACCTAATTAAAAGTGGGTAAGTCTTTAAAACAAAGTTGTCCAGGCACATGCCTTTAATTCCAGTATTCAGGGAGCAGAGGCAGGTAGATCTCTATGAGTTCAAAGCCAGCCTGAAATAGAGTTCCAGGACAGCTAGGGCTATACAGAGAAACCCTGTCTCAAAACAAATAAACAAATAAAACAAAACAAAGTCAAGCTTAAGCACAAGTTCTTAACACACTTTCAGTGGGAGAAAGTATGTGTACCATGCACGAGGCCTTGGGTTTGATCCTTCACACACACACACACACACACACACACACTCCACAAGACACAGAGTAATCAATAACCTCAAAGCATCTCCCTATGAGGTTCTTATTAATTATAGAGGGAACAATATAAGTTTACAGTGAAGAAACCTGGCAGCCACCAACCACCCTAAGCAAATAATTGGAGTTGCGCACCCCCTGACTTGAAAAGGATACCCCATCTCCTTGCTCACACCTCTGACAAGAATGTATCCCTGGAATCCTATCATGAGGAAACACAAATGGCAGGCCCAATTTGAGGGACGTACTTCTGAATATATGTCCTGGGCTACTTAGGGTTCCTAGATGAGGGCTAGGGAGATGCTCTCTGGTTAAGAGAATTTGTTACTCTTCCAGGTGACCTGAGTTTGATTCCTACACTGGGCAGCCCACAATGGCCAGTAACTGCAGCTTCAGGAGATCTGATGCCTTTTACACACACACACACACACATACACACACACACACACACACACACACACACACACACACACACACCCCTTTTGAAAGTACCCAGATGAGGCTGGGAATGTAGCTCAGTGATAGAACACATGCTTAGCATGTGCAAGGCCCTGCTTCGGTCCTCAACACCACAACATGTACAAATTCCTAAGATCACAAAGGAGAAGAAAGGTATGAGAAGCTTCTTGGCTTCCACACAGTGACCCAGAGCTGTGTGTGATCCTGGATTAGTATACTAGACTCGGTGACCCAGAGCAGAGTGTGATCCTGGATTAGTATACCAGAGTCAGTGGCCCAGAGCTGTGTGTGATCCTGGATTAGTAAACTAGAGTCAAACACATAGAAGAAATACTAGCAAATCTGTTTTCCCTCTTGCCTTGAAGGTCATTTGGGGGATAATGGTGACATGTTGTCTGTGTATTCAATAATGGAATCATATCATTACCCATTTCTTGATTTTGATTATTACTATATAAAAAGGCCTTGTTTTTAGAAAAAACATACTGAGTTATTTGGGTATAAACAAACCATATGAACACTTTTTTTTTTTTTGAGACTGGCCCTTGCTATATGACCTAGAACTTACCATGTAGCAAGACTGAGGAACGAAATCCTCTTGCCTCAGCCTCCTGAGTGCTGGGATTACAATTGTAGTCATGGGTCATCACAAGAGACCCTAAACCTTGGAAAGCCAGGAACAGGAAGTCACTCCTGCACTCCCAGCACTCGGGAGGCTGAGCCAGGAGAAATGAGAGTCTGAGGCTAGGTAGGCTACAAAGTGAGACACAAAACTCTGAAAAGTCTGGGCTGGAAAGATGGCTTGGTAGAGCTTGTGGCCGGCCCTTCCAGGCAATCTGAGTTTGGTTCCCAAAAGTCCAGCTCAAGGGGATCCGATGCCCTCTTTTGAAAAATATGAAAAGCCCAAACCAAAACAAACAGAAGCTCTTATGTAAACATCGTTTGGAAAGTTCACGGAGTGTGTGTCACTGGCTAGGTGCTCTGTAAATGACTCACAGTGACCTTCGTGCTGGATAGTTCTAACGTTTCTCATTTTCCTCTACAATAAAATCATCCTGAAGTGGACGCTCAGATTCAGCAATCTATATTTCACAGGTTTTCCTTTGGACACATTCATAGAAATAGTATTTATTGCCCAGGGGTATGAACATTTAAGGTAATTACTTACTTCACATGTTCTGGAATAAGTCTCTCATAGTCCTCACGTGTTCTTACTTAGTTAAAGGTTTTGCTAATAGAGCTGGGAGTGGGCTTGGCTAGCAGCATGCTTACCTAGAACCCAGGTTCAAGGTTGAATCGACAACTGCAAATCTAAGGAAATTTTAAGGGATCAGGGAAACTGCATGTCTGCTTGTAGAAAAATGAAATTAGATCCATATCTCTAGTCCTGTGCAAAGATCAATTCAAAATGACTCTTAAGACCTTCCTATTACAAGTCCCCAAACTTTGAAACTGACAGAAGAACAGATGGGGGAAACACTTTAAAAGTTGTCACAGGCAAGGACATTCTGAAATGGACTCCGATAGCACAGGAATAATCCACGTCATTGACAAAGAGGGTTATGGGAAACTAAGACGTCTGTGCACACGCACACGCACACCACCACCACCACCAACAACACACCAGAGTGAAGAGCCATCCCACACAGAATGGGGAAAAGGCCTTGACATCAGACAGAGGATTACCTTGTAGAAAATACAATGAAACTCATCATTATCAACAAATAGTCCATTTGATAGACAGATGAGCTAAACAGCAGATCTCCAAAAAGTTTAAAATGGCTCACACAGACTGAGGAGGGGAAGGTTCAACATCATCAGCCTCAGGGAAATGCTTTGAGTTTCTGTCTTACCCCAGGCATGACGGCTGTCTACCATGAAGAAACACATGACAGAGCTGGAGAGACACAAGGGTTAAGAGCACTGGCTGCTCTTCCAAAGGACCTGGGTTCAATTCCCAGCAACCACATGGTGGCTCACAACCATCTGTAATGGGATCTGATGCACTCTTCTGGTCTCCCATTGGTACCAGGCATACATACATGCAGGCAAAACACTCAAACACACAAAATAAAATGATTTTGTAATACATGTGAAAGTAAAAGGGGATCCACCTGGGGGAGAAGGAGACCATTCAGGAGAGGGATCTAGGGGAGAAGAGGGGATATGAACAAAGCGCAGTTAGACACATGTATGAAATGTCATAATGAAACACGCTATTTTGCACTCTAGCCAAAAAAGGAATAAAAATCATTATGAATGATTACTTAACTTGAGAGGGAGAGAGAGGGCAGTTCACTTCCTGTTGTTTTAGTTGGCATGTCACTATTTAGAGAGGATGCAGTTGATTGAGGGGGAGGGGTCATGGTGTCAGGGGCAGCAATAGTCTCGTTTTTCTCTAAGATAAAAATAACTTCTCCAGGGTCCTGTGCGGTATCTCCATCCCAGATCCCGCTGCCAAATCACTTCTGACACAGCCACGTTACACACAGAATTGAATTGACAGTTTATTTTGGCTCTTCAAATGAGAAAACACAGTATCCCCAGGGAGCAAAAAGAGTGGGCAACAGGGGGAGGTTTGCTTTGTTGTGAGTTTGCCTATTCCCTCAGAAATACTACATACATTTATAATATATTGTGTATGTATATATGTCTGTATGTCTGTACATATGTATGTGTATATGTATTATATGTGCAGTCTAACAAAATGTTGTACTATAATGCAATGTAATTACAATATAAAACAAGAGAATCTAACATAATAAGATGTAGTGGAACACAATGTAATACTATAATATAATATAACACAGCATGGTTTCTCCAGGCATGGAGAAGATTTACAGCTCTGAGGCCAGCTGTCATTCTTCAGGGGAAATAAGCTCTCATGAAGGCAGCGAGACATGTTCTCAGCAGCAGGCAAGGGGGTGAAGCCCCGACCAGGAACCAGCGTACTTATCCCTGCATTGCCCAGTACCCCGAAACCCACATCTCCTCTGAAACCCGCCCTGTTTTTCTCTTCCATGTTTGCTGTGTTTGGAATTCCCTCCCAGGTCTATTCAGACTCAACTCTCTCCAAGAAACCTGCTCTGCACTCTGCTCGTGGGCGCACCCCACAGCATCTGGGTGTATATGTATACAGTATTGAACTATGGTCAAGCTCTCACCCCTGGGGGATTGCACACAGGTCAACCTGTGAGCAGGGTTCCTAAGCAAAACAGGACCAGCACTGTGATCTAAGAAGAGCACTAGCCTGGGTCTCAGGAAAGCCAGGCTTCTCCCCATCTTGTGACTCCAGGTATTCATTCTTCCCTGGGACATCTTTAGTGTGGACCTTGGAGGTAATCTCTCACTTGAGGCTCTTTCTGTCTTACACGCTCTGCCTCTCACCTGAGGTAACTGTCCTAGCAGCCCCGAAAGGTGGTGGGAATAAATCTCAGACTAAGTCTGAGAGAAAAACTAGCTGCAAGATACTGATGTGTACTCTCTACTCTCCTGAAGGCCGTAGGATCTCAACAATGACATTTCCCGGGTGATGCCTTTCCGTTCGTAGGGTTCATAAACCATCTCGTGGATACACACTTATTTACATGTGGCCCATCTTATAAAGCAATCGTGAATGTAAAGGAAAACTCCAGGCACAGTCCAGAAGATTAACTGTCAAAAGATAATGATGAGGCCATTTTCTATGAAAATATTGATATATAAATGCAGAGGAAGGGCAGAAAATTTGAGCAGAAAAAGGATAAGACTGTCTTCTTATTACAGAGTATGGTGGTGTGCCTTTTGTAAACACACACACATACACCATTTCTGTGTGCAGGAGAAAGTAAGGGGTTAAAAAAAAACACAAAAAGACAAAAAATTTCACTCCCATCAGCAATGCTCAACTTTCCAAAAAGAATGTTACAAGGCATAATTTGTATAAATAGAAATTAAATGAAAATCAATAATGATTGAGGAGCTGGAAGAGATGACTCAGCAATTAGAAGTGCTTGATGCTTTTGCAGAGGACGCACAGTCAGGTTCCAGCATCCATGTAGACAGACTGGCTAACGACCACCTGTAGGGCATTTGATGCTGGATGCTGGCTTCACTAGAAGCCACACACTGTAGCATATTCTCTCTCTCTCTCTCTCTCTCTCTCTCTCTCTCTCTCTCTCTCTCACACACACACACACACACATGAAAATCCCTGAATACTGCCCCCCTCACTGCATCACAGTGGTAATGAATGCTAGGGCTGCAAATACAGGACACAGGTTGTCATGCCTTCACAGAACTTTTACCAAATGAACCACTCCCAGCCTCTATCTCCCCTCTGTATGTAAGTACACTGTAGCCATCTTCAGACACACCAGAAGAGGGCATCAGATCTCATTAAGGGTGGTTGTGAGCTACCATGTGGTTTTGGGATTTGAACTCAGGACCTCTGGAAGAGCAGTCAGTTCTCTTAACCACTGAGCCATCTCTCCAACCCTGTCTCCCCACTTTTGATATATGGAAATGATGTTTCACAGGTTGGTGTGTCCAAGAAGGAAAGGGCAAGACTAGAACTCACCTTCAGGAGTCTGGGAAGAGTCTTTGTAGTACTCCACCTCCGACCATGACCCCATTGCTCAACCCATCTTTCTTTCATGTGTAACTCATCACCAGAGCATCCTTTCTGGAAACTTCTCCTCATTCCTCAGCATCTACAGGAGACCCTAGCCCTCCTCTCTTGCAGAGCATGCTCATCACTTCATTTGAGCTTCATATTTTCATAAAGAAAATGCTAAGCTATGTATTGAAAAGTATCTCACCCTCTCTAGACTCTGAGTTCTGCAAAGATCTGAAACTTATCTGCATCGTCTTTATTGCTTGAAGCCCGGTACTATGCAAAGCACACAGGAGGTGCTCATTAGATGCTTGTTGAGTGGACAAGTAACATCTATGAACTTGGTCTTGTTCTAGGCACACAATGGTCCGTGTTCCTAACCAGGATAATTTCTTGTTTCATTGAAAATATAAGAAACATCAGAGATGGGCAATGGTGGTGCACACCTTTAATCCCAGCACTTGGGAAGCAGAGGCAGGCAGATTTCTGAGTTAGGCCTGGGCTACAGAGTGAGTTCCAGGACAGCCAGGGCTACACAGAAAAACCCTGTCTCAAAAAAAGATGGTTCAGCAAGTAAAGGTGTTTACCTCGCAACCTTGACAATCAGAGTTCAATCCCTGGAACCATATAAAGGTAGAAGGAGATAATTAACTCCACTAAATTATCTTCTGACCTCCATGTGCATATCACAGCATGCTTGCCACCCTCACATGCACAGATACACACAATAATAATAAATAAAAACATTTAAGTCCTGAGTGCTGAGGAGGAAAAAGGGGGAAATCTTTGTGGCTTAGAGGTGTTTGCGAAGAGAAAAGACCTGGAGGTAGGATGAAGGCCTCTCCCTCAGAGGATATTGGAGAACTATTGCTGGAGAGAACTGCTCTAGCAAGTTAAGAAAAAGCTGTGCCATCCACAGTCTGCAGGGTGTATTCCCATCAAGAAGTCTTCGCCTCCTTAACTTTTTTTCTTCAGTGATAAGGGTTAAATCCCAGGCCTCACACATGCTGAATGAACTTACCATCAGTGAGCCAAACTCTCCTCTCCTTAAGAAGTCCTCCCTCCCTTCCTCCTTCCTTCCCTCCCTTCCTCCTTTCCTTCCTCTGTTCCTTCCTTCATTTTTCCTTTCTTTCTCTTTCTAAGCTGCCCAGGCTGATCTTCAACTCATGATCTTTCTGCCTTAGCCTCCAAGTGCTAGCATTACAAGCACACACCATCATAGCTTCTTTAAACCAGTAAGATGGATAATAAAAATGATTTTACCAAACAGAAGAGGACAGGGAGGCTCGGGGAAGGAATTTCCATCCATTCCAACCAATGTTCTTTGTGTAAAATGTAATTTACTAGAGATTCATTATAGTTTGAAATGTATAACTTGCAAATATCTTAATATGTGATTCAAATTTTAATCATTAACAACAATAGCCATGACTGGCAGTTAAAATTTGATAAGCTGTTTAATTTTAAGCTTGACATCTCTCTTTTAGTTTTTCATCAAATAAAACTTGATGGCCGGCTTGCAGGACAGGAGCACCCTCCCAGGTTCCTGATTGATAAGGTCATTGGTGGTCAAAATTGCCTCCTCTTTATGTGCTATGGCCCTGCCGAGACATGGCTTGAAGTCCCTCATCCTTGTCCTGAATCTGTAGACCTGCCATGTCAATTGCTTTCACCCTAACATAGGTTATCACATGACAAACATGGAGTCCTTCTGAAGAAAAGGAAAAGTATAAAGGGCCCTCCAGAGTCCTGGAGCAGCCTTAGAATCAGCCTAGAGTGAGAACCAAACTTTACCTCAGATGGTTCAAAGAAAGAAAGAGATTTTCGTGAAAATATGAGCAGAGTGTTGGGGGGTCAAGAAGGGATGATGAAACCTTCAGAGCCCAGCATCAAAGGGAGGGGTGGAGGGAAAGACAGAGAGAAGTTTAAGTCTGTATTGTTGCTGGAAGCCAACATAAGTTAGACCCAGAAAGAAAAGAGTTCCTAACAGGAGCTGTGTAGCAATGGAGAGAGGTAGCTACTGCTAAAGCCAGCCATGTCAGTAGGGATGGAGCAAACAAGAAATACCTGATCATGCTCTCTTCCTGGCAGGTAGCATTTCATCTGAATTCAAATGGTCCCTGCAATAAGGCATGGGAAAGGTCATAAGACTCAGGGAGAAAACAGCACATAAATATCAGGAAGTTCCTAAAACTAACAAGATTTGCAATGTTTCCCCCCTCCGAAGTTATGAAAGCAGTAAACCAGTGTTGGGGGTGGCGAGACTCTCCAACCAGCTGACCTGTGGAGCAACCTGCCCTGTCATGCACAGAGCTCCAGGGATGCAGATTTCATGAGTCATCAGCCATGCGTAGTAGGCATGGATGATGCAGCTGCTTCTGAGTCATCCTTAGTCCTCTAAGTAACCCCTCATCCATATTCCTGAAATAATATGCATTGGTTTACCAAGGGTGACTTTGGGAGTATCATCACTCTGGTCCCCAATCTGGGGTGAACAGAGATTTGTTCTCCCCAGGAAAAGTCTCACACAACACTTCCTATCCACAAACTCCTGCTAAAGTCCCCAACATGTACCCAGAAGTGATCTGGCAAGGGAGGGAGAGAGGTATGACACACAAGTGAGCCTTCAGGGCATGCGACAGAAAAGTCAGAGAACACTAACCCAATACTTCTTGGCTAGGTTCCCCCTAACATAACATCCCTTCAAACGAAACACCCTGAGATCCATTGCCTTTGACTCCTCTGAGATGTCCCATCAAGACTGAAGTCCCCCTTCCATGAGAGTAGCATATCCTTCACTGGCTGGTCCTCCTGCCCTGGCTCACTGGGCCTGTTCCTCTCTCCTGCAACCCAGGACAACATGAAAACACCCAAGTCCACCTCGGGCTCTCTTTTCAGAAGGAAGCTAATTAAGACACTGGTCAAACTGGTCACCTTCTCTTCCTCTAAAAAGATGATTCATATGTATTTGCATTCCTCCTTTCAGAACAGCTAAGGAGCCTTCTCTGACATTATTGAGTCGGGTGGATACAGGTCCACAGAGCAACCCTCAGCCATGGCCTCTGTAGAATCTACAGACCAGGACTCTTAGAATCTTAGAATCATCTAAGAACCATTTCTCCATCTTTTATTGCCTCTCCTAAATAGCTCTCTTGGACTCCCTGCACCCTTTTACTCTCCCTATGAAAATTTAATACTGCAGATATATTGCAAATGTACTTCACTCTGTGTGTCTGCTTGGTAGGTACTCTCTCATACATTGGCGAAATTTTCTATTTCCAGCTCCAAGGTCCCAGTGCCATCCCTCAGCACAGAAGAGCAAGCAAAAGACAGCGGATGACAGCCAGTCAGCACACACAGGCTACTGCTAATGACATGCCTTCCTGCCATATCTGTGTCTTAGCCAAGGTTTGCGCCACTGACCTTGAGTGTGTTCTGGTTACCTTCCATGAACTCCATCTCAATACTCCTCATGTGAAACTCAACAACAACAACAAAAAAAACCCAATGAGAGAAATAAAATTAATGCTAAGTGCTCTAATTTCAGCACTATTTGAATGTCCTCCCAGGCTTCAAGCAACCAGAGGTTCAGTCCCCGGAGTACTGACAGTGGGAAGTGTTAGGACTGTCAAGAGATGGTACCTAGCAGAAGGCCCTTCGGGCAGTATTGATGGGGTAAGTCTTGTGGGACTCATTGGTAATTTGGGGGAGAAGGGTGTCAGAAAATGAACAAGACCACTCTTGCCACCCCCTCTGCTTCTTAGCTCAGGATGTATTCTTTCTTCTTCTGTTCATGGTCTTCCATGTCATCTGCCATCCACTGTCCACCATTGGAAAGGGTTATTAGGAAATGACTATACCTGCCCCTCCTTCTGTGCTTCCTGGTTCAACACCCAATCTTCCCTTCTTCTTGTCCCACCATGGGGCATCTACCATGAGTTCAGAGCCTACACCATGCCATTTGTACTCTCAGCCTCCAAAACTGCAAGCTATCTAGATCCTTTTCCTATAAAGTTTGCCTGATTGTGGACTCCAGTATGATAACAAAAGCCTGACACTATGAGATGAGATTTTTGCCTAAGAGACTTAAGCTTTGCCACTCATCTTTGCAGTGACACCTGAGATCCCTCCACTTTGCACTTTCTGCCTCCCCTGGGTGTGCTGAGGAAGCATCATTGAGTTGAATTCTGTTACCCTATAGAAGGAATACTGAAGGCAAGGGGGGCAGACAAGTGGGGGTGGGGGCTAAAGAGCTGGAGTGAAGTCCAGATGCTCTGTCTGTCCTGAGTCAGTTTCAATAACCTTAGACCCAGGCTCACCAGCCGGGAGGAAGTGGACCTGGACTCCTCCAGCTTTGGGGCACTCTGATCCTCAATTTCTGTCTGGAAAAGGAAGGAAGAGGAGGAGAAGGAGGAGGAGGAGAAAGAAGAAGAGGAGGAGGAAGAAAAAGAGGGGGAAGGGGAGGGGGAGAAGAAAAACAACAACAATAACAACAACACCCACAGAACTTCCTTCCCTTCTGCTCTGGGATGTACTGAACTCAGCTATGTCCCTGTGACTCTCCAATTCCGTTTCTGCCAGAGCATATGAAAAAGCAGAGAGCTAATTATATGCTAGTAATTACCTGAAAATTATATGTTTATTGGCTTTCCACTAGCAGATACTACTATTTTTGAACTCTTCATTGTTCTGCTCAGTGACAGGAGTCACACTGTCTCTATTCCAAATGTTCCCTCCTATCTCATGATTAGCAGACTCTTCAAATGGGGCCACAGCGTGGAAAGCCTCCTGAGTAGGAGAGAGAGGGAGGGTGTGACTCAGTCCACACAGGAGGCCTCCCTTACCCACAGACACCTCACTCCTGTTTTATAATAAAGCGTTCATCCTCCTGCTGCCTGTGCACTCCTACCTCTGCCCTTGGGTTCTGGGGAGAGTGTCCAACAGGAAGGCTCCCATCCACTACCGGATATATTTATATACCCTTCAATTATGTGCCTTGGTTAATTGTCCTTTCCACCAGCTCTTATGACATAGGTAGCCTCGCCTGTAATTATAGTGATGAAATATTTCTATGAGCTTTTAAAAGGCTAGCCTAAACTGGGTCATAATGGGGAAACCAGAGGTCAGGATACAAGAGTCAGTGTTGGATTCCCTGTGACAAACTGCTCTCCCAAAGCTCCTGCCATGTGAAGGCCCTGTCCCAAACAATCACTGCTGGGCACCTCTTCCTGCTGTTACTATTGATAGCAGTTGTGCTGGGGAGAAGGCAAGTTTGCCTTGCAACACGAGGACCTGAGTTCAATTCCTAGAACCCATGTTTTTGAAAGGCCAACTATGGTGGCAGGTCATTGCCATCCTAGGACTGAAGAGGCAGAGACAGACAAATCTAGGGGGGTCACTGTCATTGTTACTGCTACTGGATAGTCTGCTTGGTGAGTTCCAGCCAGAGAGGGACCCAGGCAGCAGCATTCAGGGATGGTCTGTGGTCTCTGCAGGTACATGCACATGAGCATGCACATATGCACACACATGCATGCATGCATGCATATACATACACACATGAACACATACATGTACACACATACATGTACACACACACACATGAGGAACAGCATCTGCGGAACATTTTATAATGAAGGTAATCAAGCTCCTTACTTCTGCAGGAGAGTGACTAGGCTATACTCACCTCTCTGTTTCAGCACATGTCCCTACCCTGTCAGAAGTGTGATAAGCACACTGATTGCACTGGTACAGAAGGGACAGCTTACAGGACTTGAAGCTCCTCCATGTTTTATTCACAGGAGGGCAGGACATGTTTGTGGAGAGCCCCATCTGAATCCAGACTAGGAGATGACTATTGCTTCTTTGTAGTTCAAGATGCTCCCACCGTGGGCCTTTGCAGTTCCACATACTTGAAACAGTCTCTGCCTACCTAAGAGTTCCACAAGCTTTGGCATGAATCCTACTGCTGCGGGGACTGGAGGACACACACACCTGAAATTTCTTCTTTCTCTGACTTCTCTAGCTCTCCCCTCCCTCACACCGTCAGCTTCTCCCACTGAATCTTGGCATTGAAATCAATGTATTATGTGCTCAACTACTTCATTTAAGAAACAGATCTAGGACTGGAGATATGGCTCAGCAGGTAAAAGCATTGACTGCTCTTCCAAAGGTCCTGAGTTCAAATCCCAACAACCACATGGTTGCTCACAACCACCCATAATGAGATCTGATACCCTCTTCTGGTGTGACTGAAGTCAGCTACAGTGTATTTATGTATAATAATAAATAGATCTTTTTTTAAAAAAAAAAAAGATAAAAAAAAAAAAGAAACAGATCTAGTTGAGCAAGTGTTCCTGATCGGGATGTAAAGTGCATAAGAAAAGGTAAGTTATTGAGAAGAGACCAAACAACAAACAAACAAATCTAGCACAGGGTGGTTAATCCCAGATCTCAGAGTTCTAGGCTAGCCTTGGTCTACAGAATGAGTTCCAGGACAGCAAGGGCTACACAGAGAAACCTTGTCTTGAAACCCATAAATAAACACATGAACAAACAAACAAAATGTAAAAGAAAAGAAGAAGACAAAAAGAAACAGATCTAGGGACCTAGAGAGATGGCTCAGCGGTTATGAGCATATAGTAGTCTTACAGAGGACCAGAGTTTCATTCCTCTTACCCTGATCTCAACCGTCTGTCACTCTAGCTCCAGAGGATCTGACTTACCTCTAACCTCTACGAGCATATGCACATGCACACACATGCACACATATGCACACACATGCACACATATGCACACACATGCACACATACACATAAATAAAAATAATGACTTTTAAAAGCAATTTAGCTCTGTATCTAAAGAGGGAAACGGCCCTCCCCAAGCCCTAGGCAGTCCGATAAGCTAACATCAGGATCGAAACCAGAATCCAGGTCTTTGGTTAGTCTTCCTGCCTATTCCCCACCACACCTATGGTAGGACGTCCGCTCCTTGGTGATGACTAGCTTTCCATAAGAGCTGTACTGGCTGTCAGAGTTCCTGGCTGTGTAGAAATGGCCTACCTGGAAAGAGCGATGTGATGATTTGGTCACATCTTCCAGGCTGTGGAAAGGAATATGGAGGACAGCATGGCTCATACCACCATGCACATGACCTCAGGTTAACTTGACCTGAATCGTCCAGGGCTACCAATGTTGTTTGACCCTGAATCCCCCAAATCCTAGAGAAGAAATTTCCCAGTAGCCTTTTCTTTTCTTTTCTTTTCTTTTCTTTTCTTTTTTTTTTTTTTATTTCTCTGAAAAGACAGTATCAGGTCTGTCCAAAGCTGAGTCGGCACACTGTTCACACTCTATCCAGCTCTATCACAGGACGCAATGTGACCCACATTTTCCCAACCCAAGATCTGGCTTCAGAGTTTGTTTTGAGCTGGAGTCTTTTGTGTCCAAGGCTAGTCTTGCATTTGTTTGTGTCTTCAGAGATGACCTTGAATTCCTGATCTTCCTCTCTCTCCTCCTGAACGCTAGGATCCCTGGTGTGAGCCACCACATCAGGTTCATGTGGTGCTGGAGAAGAAAGCCAAGGCTTCAGGAATGCTAGGCAAGACTCTACCAGCTGAGCCACATCCAGAGCCCTGTTTTCAAAATGTTGACCATGCATTTGTACAACTAGGAGAGTAACCCTTAAGGGCTGAGCAATTCAGTAAGGAGAACAAGAATCCCAGCAGGGCCAAGGGGGAGTGTTTTAAGGTAGAAGGGGTCTGACAGATATCTCTGGGGTTAGGAACACTAACTCCATTTATGAAGGACCCAAGTTGAGCTCCTAGCACCTATGTGACAGTTCACAGCCACCTATGACTCCAGTTCTAGGGGATGTGACACTTACTTCTTCTTGCTTCTCTGGGCTCCTGGATGTTACACATAAACTCATGCACATAAAAATAATAAGTAAAGCAATGCATTTTTCAAGGCAGAAGGAGGAAGGAGGAACAGATCTCAAGCCCAAAGCAGCTGATAACACACAGTACTGAGCACAAAACAATTAGAAAAAGCTTTTCTTCTTCCCTGGGGACTTGGCAGAGTTGATGTAAACACAGATGCTTACTGGAGCAATCCTGATAACATAACCTGAGTGTACAGCAACAGGTAGTAGTGGGGACTGTGGCTAATTGAGAACTAGCCTAAAGGAGTTCAAACTCCCATTTTAAAAACAGCACTAGCCAAACGGGAGATGTTTGTAAGCTTCATTTGGTTTTAAGGCTTTAAACTAAAAATTTTGCCAATTGGACAGGTGTGTGTGTGTGTGTGTGTGTGTGTGTGTGTGTGTGTGTGTGACATAAACATTATCTACTAGAGACAGGGGCTAGGCTCAGTGGTAGAGGAGTTGCCTAGCATTCAGAGGCTCTGGGTCTGACAATTGTGCGCACACACATACACACACAACACACACATACACACTCATGTGCACACATACCTATACAGCACATACAGTACACACATATACATGTAATACATACATACTCCCACAACACACACATGTACAGTACACACATACACATAATACATAGACACAATATACACATACACATATATATACACACACCCATACACACACTGCTGGTTAATCATAAAAATGAAGAACCACCTAAGAGCTGGGGATGTATCTCAATAGTAGAGCACTTTCCTAACTTGTGCAAGGCCCTGGGCTCAATTCCCAGTGCTTCAGGTAAAGGGAAGCATACCTAATACTCATTGGGTAATGTAGAACACAGCTCCATGTCCCATCTGGTCTGTCTCACCTGCTATCCTTACATCATTCCAAATAAACAATTCTGACTTCAAGAATGGCATTGCTGTGGCTGGAGAGATGGCTCTGTGTTGAAGATAATTGGCTGCTCTTCCAGAGGACCTGGGTTCAGTGCCCCAGCACCCACACGGCAGCTCATAATCATCTGCGACTCTAGTTCCAGAGGATCCAATACTCTCTTCCGGCTTTCATGGGCGCACAGACACATTCAGGCCAAATGCCCAGAATGCTATTGCTAACCGGTCATGGTGACACCCGCTTGTAATCCTAGCATGAGGAAGGCTGAGGCAAGAAAACTTCCAGACAGGGAAGAAGATCAAAAGAGATGGCTCATCAGTTAGGAATGGGCGCTGTCTTTGGAGAAGGTTGACATTCAATTCTAGCACCCCGTTAAGTGGCTCACAACTACCCATTCCAGAGGACTTAGCTCTGGCCTTCTTGACACCTGTACTCACATGCACATAGCTACTACATTCAAACACACGTACACAAAATATAAAAATTATATAAATAAGTTTTTAAATGGTGGGTGAAATAATCAGGTCTGTAATCCAAACACTTGAGAAGTAAATGGTAAAGACAAGGGGATCCGGTCAACCTTGGCTACATACTGGGTTCAGTTCATGGCCAGTCTGGGCTACATGAGACCATGAAGTGGGTGTGTGCGGAGAAAACTGGAGGAGAAGGAGTTAACAATTTAAACAAACAAAAATGATTGCGGAATATAAGACAGGACAGTTCGGGATGAGATCAAACCCCACCTTTGAAAACTCGGGGCTTGAGAATAGGGAAGTTTGCGAGTAGAAGGAGGAAGCTTCTCAGAGTAGCAGGGAGCTGGGACACAGAGTGAGGGACTGGCAGGGCCCCAAGTAGGACTGAGTTGTGCAATGTAGAGCCCTGGGGAGGGTTTCACTTCTTGGCCCACACCCTCAAACTCTTCGAGAAAAATCACATTTCATATGCAAGCTTTAAATGCTTTTTAGTGCTGCACAGAGCCCCCTCCCACCCCCACCCCCAAGCCGAGCATCTGATTTTGGCTCCAACGATGCTGTGGAGAGGGACGGGATGGGTGGAAAGATGACCAGCTGCTGCTCCAGCCTAGGGAAATGAGCTTGCTCTCAAAGTGTCTCTGAGGTGGATCCAGGTGCTTTCAGAAAGTATCAGGGAAAAGCGTGGGGTGCTGGAGAGCCCCCTTCACACTGGAGGACTGTGATCCCACAGGGGAAGCCACTGAGGAGTGGACTGGGCCTCACCCTTCCTAATCCTCAAAAGTTGCTGTTGGTTATAAACAGGGCAATTACCCACAGGAGGCCGGTGACTCAGCTCAATGGACTGTAAAATGCTCAGAAAAATAGCGCCCCATAAATGCAAAAATATTACTAGGAACACTTTCGCCCAAAAACCATCTTCTACCCTCCTGGGATGCTGCCTGTAAGGGCCTGCTGGACTGATTCACGCCATAAAATGAAGCTCACCTGGCCTGCAGAGCAGGTGTTCTGGTCAGGCCTCAGACACTTGGAGAAGAAAGCCATTACATCACCTCACCTCTCCCAGAAGTCCACTGATGAAGGTTCCTGGCAGGCCTGGCTTCCCATCTTAGCTCATAACAAATGGTGGCCTAACCTTCTCTGAGCCTTGGTCTCCTTACTCAACTCCTAGGATGAGTCCAAGACTTGGTACAATCATCTTTTAGAACCTCAGAAGCTTTAAGTAACTTAGAGCAACTTACAGGTAAGTTTACATGATGCTTCCCCTTGCCCCTCGTCTTTGAGGCATCTGTTCCAAGGAGACACCGAGTAGGTGTCTGGAATCCCCCATAACTCTGGACTTACACACTGGATCCTATTTTCCTTATACACAGTTATTATACAGTTTAATTGTATATTAAATAAAAGTAACAGTAAGAAATTGGCAATAATAACTAATGATAAATTCGAATGACGAAATGATAGACTATAATAACAGCTGTTTCTGATTTATGAATTGCTTATCTCTTGAATTGCCCATTGATTCTTTTCTGGCCATGACTAACTGTAGCTAAAAACATAAGAGCAGATCCAGGAGAAGAGGGAACCCCGTACACAGTTGGAAGTGAGGAAAACTCTGTGGCATTCTCACACCTTCGTTATACTTTAGATATAGCCCAGCTAGTTCAGGAAGAGACAGATGAACTGCGTATAATTGCCTAGTGGCCTTGCCTGTGGGACATGGGACATAGCTGGTGAGCCGCTGTCAGGACTGCCTGTAAGGTAATGATAACTGCCAGGATCCCAAGGGTTCAGAGACAGCTACTTTTCCTCCTCCTCCTCCTCCTCCTCCTCCTCCTCCTCCTCTTCCTGCTCCTCCTCCTTCTCCTCTTCCCCACTCTCCTCATTGTCCTCCACCTGGTCCTCCCAGACCTAGAACCCACATAAAGCCTGACATAGTAGGGTGCATCTGTAATCCTAGCCCTGCTATGATATGATAGGAAGCAGAGACAGGAGATTTCCCAGCAGCTCTGAGCTAGCTAGCCTAGGATATATACCAATGAGTAACAAGAGACCCTGATTCAAGCAAGATGCAGGAAAGACAAGGACCAGCCTGGAGATTGTCCTCTGACTTCCACATGTGCACCATGGCATGCAGGAATTGACAGGAGCACACATAAGTAAACACACACACAGAGTACATACACACAGAGAGTACATACACACACAGAGAATACACACACACACACACACAGAGTAAAAAAGATACTCAAACAATCATTTGAGACATAAATATGTGTGTATATTTATGTACATATACATATCTCAAAGAGCATCACCATTTATAACCATTTTATCTTTTATTAAAGATGAAGGCAGATTAGCGTATTGATGAGATGGATGTAAGTGATTAGATCCTAGGTGTAGCACTTGCCTTTGATCCCAGCACCTGAGAGGCAGAGGCAGGCAGATCTCTGATTTCAAGGCCAGCCCAGTCTACAGAACAAGTTCCAGGACAGCCAGGCAACAAAGAGAAACCTTGTCTCTAAAAACAAACAAGAGAATTAAATCTGGTGCTATAGGACACCAAGCATTATCAACCTTTTTTTCAGAGTTGATCCACATTTGATTTTGTAGGAGTCAGTGTTGAGTACACAGTTCACTTGAATACATCATACAAAAATGGCCATTTCAGAAACTGCTGGCAATTATGCCCTAATTCCAAGCCAAAATTCATGGAACGATTTTTAGTAAACTTAAATCAGAATCCAAGCAGCAATTAAAATATATCTTATTATGTGTGTACATGTGTCTGTGTACACATGTGTGAAGGTCAGAGAAAGGAATCACTTCTCTCCTTCCACCTAGTAGGGCCTGAGGATCGAACTCAGGTCCTCAAGCTTGGCAGGGAGCACCTTTAGCTATTGAGCCATCTTGCCAACCCTTAAGCACCAATTTTATTAAACAAACATCCCAGCCCAGTACAATTTAAAGATCTACTAATTGGGTACCTACACACTTAATGATGGTGATAGTTTTTGTTTTCCATAATTAAATGAGCAGTGTATGTTGGTGTTGTGTGGCCTGAACACGGATTGTGTGCTCAGAATTGTTCAGAACCAATGTCTTGGTGAAGTCACATGACACCACATAGATGAGTGATGCCCTAAATACCTCCGGTTCATTATGCTGTTCAGTTTGAGTTAAAGTTCAGTAGCCATGCTTTCAAAATTCTTTTGCTGCTGTCACATTTTTTTGTGTGTGTGTCCTCCACCTTAAGCCATACCAGTTCATCCTGGGCCACACCCCACTATTTCAAAGCTGGGCTCCCAAAACCAAGTACAGCCTCTGGAGCCTGGCCAGAGACGAGAGCTCCTGAGCAGTCACAGCTTGGACTCACATACTTGGAATCTACCAACATGTGGCCCTGCACTCATGTCGTCGTCGTCCTCCCCACCCCCCACCAGCCGCATCCAGCCCTTCCATCGAGGTCTCTAAGGAAACATTCCCCATCCATGCCAAAGAGAAAGTTCAGCTCGTCATTGTATCCACAGTCCTGTAGTCTGACAGATCCACGTTGATCACCCAGAGACAGCAGTTGGGGTCTCTGCTGAGCCATTTGACCCATTAGTATCAGATCATGAAGGGTGTCCCAGAAGAGAGGGGTGAAGCAGCAACGTGGTGGTCCCGGCTTTGATGCTGGGACCTATGCTCCAGCAGGAAGCACTTCTTCTAGGCACTTGGCTTTGGCCTTCTGGCTCTTAACTTTGACTTTGAGCCTGCACCCTGGACTTGGCTTAGACTTCTGGCCCTGGTGGCCCAGGTACCAGGAACCTGGTTCCTGCTGGAACCTCAGACTCTCAGGTCCTTCCACCCAACCCCACCCTTCTATCCCCCCAACCCCCCACTCCCATCCCCCTACCACCCCCACATCCCTGTCCATGTTCAAAGGTCAGGCTAAACAGCTCCTCCCCTATGCTACAGCTTTTTGCTCCATCATTTAGCCTTCTGTTTGGTAACTGTTTTCATGACTGGGCCCCTCCCAGTATCGTGAGCAATTTAAAGGTAGGAGAGTGGGTGTCAGACATATTTCATAAGTGAATGCCTGAATAAATTACAATGTACCTGGTTTCATGATTATAATCACTTGTGATGTGGCTTTGAGTAGCACAGAGGGGTATTGTTGTCATCCCTAACTTTCATGCCAAGTGTCCAAAGAGAGAGGAAGAGGGGCCTCTCCTCTGTGTGACTGGCCCCACCTCGAACCCAAAAGCACTTCAGTTCTCCTATGTTGTGTGTGTGTGTGTGTGTGTGTGTGTGTGTATGATCTCTGCACATGCATATAGAATATAAAACATTAGGTGTCTTCTCTTACTCTCCCCCTTATTTGCTTATTTTCATAAAGAATATATGTATTTTAATAAATATTTTTATCGAGAATTTTATAAAGGAAAGAGTGTGAGCATAGACCACACTTCCACAAATTATGCAGTTGAGTTTTCTGCCTTTGGAGAAGTCACAGGGGCCAGCATATCCCAAGTACAATGGAAAAGCCTCACCCTGGGAAACCACTCTGCAGCCGTACCTCCCTGCCGGGTAATTATCCAAACAATTTTTGAGACAGGTTCATTCTTTCTTCCTTTTCTTTTTTCTTTCTTTTTAAAAAAAAGATGTGTGTGTTTTTGTTTTGTTTTTAATGTATATAACTGTTTTGTCTGGCTATATGTATGTGTACTGTGTGTGTGTGTGTGTGTGTGTGTTGCCTGCAGCAGGCAGAAAAAAATGTCAGATCCCCTGGGACTGGAATTACAGATAGTTGTGAGGTGTCACATGGGGGCTGGAAAACAAACCTGGATCCTGTGCATGAGAAATGAGTGCTCTTAAATGTGAGCCTTTTCTCAAGCCCCTTGAAGTGGTGTCTTTGATAGAACCTTGAGCTCACTGGTTAGGGTAGGCTAGCTGACCAATGAGTTCCAGGATCCTCCTGCCTCTGCTACCCAATGTTCGGGTTATAGATACATGCTAGCACACAGATCTTTGTGTGTGTGTGTATATTTTGTTTTATTGTCATTGTTGTTGTTTTTTAAACAAACCAAAAACCAAGAATCTCACCATGTATACATTGATGTTCTGAGCTTGCTATGTACACCAGGTTGGCCTCAAACTCGGAGATCCCCTGCCTTAGTCTCCTGAGTGCTGGGATTAAAGGTGTGTGCTAACATGAATCCCATACTCTGCTTTGACCTTTTTTTGTGGGTGCTGTCTATCTAGACCCAGTCCCCCTGAGCCTTCACAGCAGGCCCCTCACTGACAAGCACTCTCCCCAAGGCCCTCCACAGCCTTCTCTGCAGCTTGACCTGGATGGGTCTGTTGCCTGGTCATACATTTTTGAACTTCATCTTAAAGTGGTCATGGCCCCTCAATATTGTACCGTAATCCCACTGCTGTGGTTGGTATTTTATTACTTCTGTAGATTGTGAGTTAAGGTAACAAGGCAGAGAAGAAGAAGGAAGAAAATCACTTCAAGCCCTTTGCAAAGACGGGAAGCTGGAACCGGGCTGTTAGCAGCAGGCTGGGTGCCTCAGGAAGGAGGAGTTGTTCCTCCATGCCTCCGGTCTTATCAGAGCTCCACAGCTTCTTGCCAAGATTTTAGGAAAATGATGTTCTACTCCCGGAGAGCTATGCTGCATGTGTCTATAGGTGAGAAGTCTTTCAACAAGTATTTTCACTATAAATACCTGGCATGTGTTTTCACTGGATTAAGTCTGCAATTTCAGCTCTATATTGCGAAATAATGACATGGGGCTGTAATCACTGTGTGTAGTTAAGTAGTCATTGGCAACACTGGCCAGTGAGTGAAGGCTTACAGCATATGGAATCCCATTGGCAAGCTAGGTGGTGATGCACGCCTTTAATCCCAGCACTCAGGAGGCAGAGGCAGGAGGATCTCTTTGAGTTTGAAGCTGACCTGGTTTACATAATGAGTTCCAGACCAGCCACAGCTCCTTAGTAAACCCTGTATAAAAAGGGGGTGGGGTGGGCATTGGGCTGGAGAGATGGCTCAGAGGTTTTTTTTTTTTTTTTTTGAGACAGGGTTTCTCTGTGTAGCCCTGGCTGTCCTGGCACTCACTCTGTAGACCAGGCTGGCCTCGAACTCAGAAATCCACCTGCCTCTGCCTCCCAAGTGCTGGGACTAAAGGCGTGCGCCACCACCGCCCGGTGAGATGGCTCAAAGTTAAGAACACTTGTTGCTCTTGCAGAGGACCTGGGTTCAATTCCCAGAACCCACATGGTGGCTCAGAAGAGTCTATAATTTTAGTTCTGGGGAATCTAACATCCTCTTCTGACCTCTGCAGGCATAAGACACACATGTGGTTCTCATACATATGTTCAGACAAAACACTTAATGTACATAAATAAATAAATCTACTAGCTATTGTAAAGCTAATAATGAATCTCAAGTCTGTTCCTGTAGATATTTACTCTAGGTCTTAAGGCTGAGTTGGTAGAATCCTAGCTAACAACCCTAGGCTCTGTCACCAGCCCTACCTAAACTGGGCATAGTGGCTACATCTCTAACCTCAGCATTTGGGAGGTAGAAGAAAGAAGATGAGAGGTTCAAAGACATCACCTGCTAAGTAGTGAGTATAAGGCCATCCTGGGCTATATTGAGACCCTATTGCAAAAACAAAATAATAATAATAATAATAATAATAATAATAATAATAATAATGATAATAGTAGTAGTAGTAGTAGTAGTAGTAGTAGTAAAAATAAATGTAGTTAAATAGACATTTAGATTCCTTTGAAACTACTATAATGATTTAATCCAGACAACTGAATTTATTTATAAGAATGTGTGGAGTTTTTGTTATTGTTTGGTTTGATTTTGTTTTTCTCATTTGGTTGAGGGGTAGGCCTATCTGGAACAGATAAGTAAGACAAATTCTAGATTTGATTTTGCTGTTACTTGCTGTCTTAGTCAGGGTTTCTATTCCTAAACAACATCATGACCAAGAAACAAGTTGGGGAGGAAAGGGTTTATTTGGCTTACTTCCATATTGCTGTTTATCACCAAAGGAAGCCAGGACTGGAACTCAAGCAGGTCAGGAAGCAGGAGCTGATGCAGAGGCCATGGAGAGATGTTTCTTACTGGCTTGCTTCCCCTGGCTTGCTCAGCCTGCTCTCTTATAGGACCCAAGACCTCCATCCCAGAGATGGTACCACCCACAAGGGGCCCTACCCCCTTGATCACTAATTGAGAAAATGCCCCACGGCTGGACCTCATGGAGGCACTTCCCTAACTGAAGCTCCCTTCTGTGATAACTCCAGCCTGTGTCAAGTTGACACACAAAACTAGCCAGTACACTTGCCAATCAACTGATCACCAAAGATTGTTGTCCACTGCCCATACAGGCCCATGTCGGGATGCACACATAGGCCCATGTCAGGAAGCATGTAGAGGAGGCTAAGGCAGTGTTTCTTCCTTCTACGAATCTAGAATCTACTCAGATGTCATCTAATCAGAATTCATCAACTAGTCACACAGCTCTGGGTTCAAATCCCAGTTGTAGAATTTGGCCACAAGATAGGACTTTGATGAACACCTCTGAGCTCTGTCCTCTGTCAAATGAAGATGCTAATAGCCCCTACCTATGGGGTAGTCATGGGATCAGGGCAGATAGTAGGCATATTTTTCAGGCTACATGAACAAACACTTCCCACTTGCCTCAGTCCTTAGCCTAAGGAAGACCTGTGGTACCCCACCCATACATGATCATCATATACATGCACACTAATCATACATTTTTTTTAAAACTAATCTTCATTTTTCACATTTATCAATTGCTTCATTCTATGTGTGCATGCACGGTATGGTGTGTGAAAAGTCTCTTAGGCAGGGGAAAGAGTTCACTGGGCACAAGTCTCTGCCCCGCAAGCTTGATAACCCGAGTTCAGTTCCCAAAACCTATTCAAAAGTCATAAACGCCAGACACGATGACATAAGTGTCTGTAGTTCCCGAAGGCAGGAGTTCAAGGACGTCTTTTGCTACACAGGGAGTTTGAGGCCAGCCCGTCTGAAAGGTTGAAAAGAGAAAGGAAAAAGTTCCTTGATGAAGCAGTCAGCCAATACAGCTATTTGTTTTACTAAACTGCTGACCCTTGAGAAAAGCACGTTTTAAATGATGCTAGCCTGCATGAAGAGATGGAAAGTCTGAAAAAGCCGAATGCCGAAGAACAATGGCCATCCCGAGGAGAAGATCTTATGCAATAGTTTTGAGTTTCAAACCAAATTGCCCTATTTTTCCCCTGGAACACAGTTTTCTCCTTGGACAAACTCAAACTGATGAAAGTGGGCTGTGCTTCAGAGCTGAGAATTTGGCTGGCCCACCTAAACACAGTGAGCCAGTCCCCTAAAGAACACCATCGATGCCTGTGTTGCCTCTGATAAAACTCAAGCTTTAAATTGGAAACTGGACTTTTGAAAACTCACATTTGCCACGGGTCACTGGGCATCTTCCAATTCTTAGTGACCTTTGTCAGGAGATCAGTGGGCATAGCAACAACAATAATATTTGATGTTATATAATGAAATATGTTGGAGCTGGTGAGATGGCTCATCAGGTAAAAGCACTTGCTGCAGAGCCTGATGACCTGAGTTTGATCCCTGAGACCCACATAGTGGAAGGAGAGACCCAGCTCCTGCAAGCAGTTCCTCTGACCTCTACAGGAATACCGTGGCATGTACACACATGCACAGACATCATACACACATGTAACAATTAAGTAAATAAAGGTAGAAATACATAAATAAACATGTAGGTTAACATTTGGGAGAGCTACATAAGTCACTGAACTGATATTTTCCAAATGACAAAGACCTAACTTTACAGAATAAAATGATGTATGTAAAGTACAATACAGGAAGGGTATGGTGGCATATACCTGTACTCAGGAAGTTGAGGCAAGAGGGTCACATGACCAGAGAAATTTGGATTGGCTTGAAACTCACAGAGATCCACCTGCCTCTGCCTCCCAAGTGCTTGGATTAAAGGCATGTGCCACCAGGTTCATCTCTTCAACATTTGAAGAATATGAAAGGACCTCTTTAATCAGGAGTAATGAAAAGAGTTGCTCCCTGTTTCTGATAAGCCTACTTTCCCTGTCTCCTCTCTTATTCTGTTCTCTGGGAGAGTTTACTGAGGATTTCTCTGCCTTACTACAGGGAACTGCTTCCTTTAGCTCTCAGTTTCTGTTTTGTCATACCTAGCACAAAGACAGATCTTATGGATTTTGAAGTGTGGCCTCTACTTTCTGTGTATAAAGTGAAAATATGCTAGCACTCCATGGTTAAAAGGAAGGCTTTTGTTGTAAGAGAGACAGACAGACAGACAGACAGACAGACAGACAGACAGTGGAGATGCAGATGCAGTGGAGGCATCTGGAAGAGTCCAGAGCAGAGAGGAAGAAGTCAGTAGATGGAACATGGCCAGCAGACTGAAGTTCAGGCCAGGGTTCTGTGAGAGAGGGGAGAATCACAAGGGAGAGAGAATATGGAGAACATGGTGAGAGAAGCAGGGCTATAGGAAGAGTGAGTAGCTATGGGGGAGAAAGCTATGAGCTGGAGGGAGTGTAGGGACTAAGCGAAGATGAGAAGGGCTTAGGATGCCAGCGTGGATTTTAAAAGGTGTATCCCAGCACTTTAATATGCTGAGAGGCATCACAGGTATCCATAGGCCCTTATGCCAGAGGGAAGGGAAATGAGTCCCTTTGGTAGAGGGGAACCAGTTTCACAAGTTCCTGAAGAATGCTGGCTTTTATCTAATCTCAAAAAATCCTCCCATAGTCCAGGTTGAGCTCATTTCTGAATACCTGAACTACCTTTTTGGGGTTTGGGAAACTGGAGTTCCCTTTGGACCTAACGTTCTGCAAATGTCTAAACAGATTTTTGATGTTGATATCATCTCTGTTGTCAAGGAATTTATGAGCTAGTGGGAAGAGCTAAGCAATTTTTCAAATGTGGTATTTTAAAATTTCTTTCTTTTGTAAGTTGCATTTATTTATTGTGCATGTGATGTGCGTGTGGAGGTAAGTACCTTTACTCACTGAGCACCTCATCAATGCCTAAGATGTATTCCTAACCTGTCCTGTTCAAGGGAACACACACGCACACACGTGCGCGCGTGCGCACACACATATAAACTGAGAAAAAGCTTCACACTGTGGCTTAGCCGTGCCTGAAACTATGTAGCCTCCATTGGCCTCGATCATACAACAATCTTCTATCCAGCCTGGGAAGTACCGGGATAGGTGATAAAGCTTAGGGGCATAAAATTTGACTGCAGAGTTCTGGAATGACAGGTATAGGTCACCTTACCCAGAAACTTTTCCTCTCCTTTCTGTTTTTTGGAGACACACAGATAAAACCAGTTTTCTAGGCTGTTTTTGTTTTTGTTTTGTTTTTTTTTTAACTTGCCATTCTCCTGCTTCTGCTTCTCTAATACTAGGATTACAAGCATGAACCATCAAGCCAGGTTGAGATCTAAGTGATCTTGCACACAAAAGTAAAACCTTGGCTACAGGGGAGTGGTCTTGCTTCTTGCCACAGCTTCCAGGTAACAGGAGGAAGATGGGTAGCCACAGCCACTCAGGACGACTAAATGGCACACCACAAGAATCTTGAGGTGCCAGGCGGTAGTGGCGCACGCCTTTAGTCCCAGCACTTGAGAGGCAGAGGCAGGTGGATTTCTGAGTTCAAGGCCAGCCTGATCTACAGAGTGAGTTCCAGGACAGCCAGGGCTATACAGAGAAACTCTGTCTTGAAAAAACAAAAAACAAAACAAAACAAAAGAATCCTGAGGACACTGCTCGTCCCTGACTCTTTTCTTTCCTTTTTTTTAAGGCAGAGTCTCACTTATCCCAGGATACTCAAACTTGTTTTAAAGTGGAGGATGGCCTTGAACTTCTGATCCTCCTGCCTCCACTTTCTGAGTGCTGGGATTTCAGGCATGCAATCTTATGCCAGAGTTTATGAGGTGTCGGGGACCACACCTAGGTTTCACTTGCTGCCTACTTGGGATCACAGTTTGGACCCTGGTCCTATGTATGAGTTCATGATAGCACCCTGGTCAGTGTCAGCCTGTGACACTGTGGGCAAAGCCACCTGTGGTTTAGTTCCTTGTAAATGTTCCTTGAACTTTGCTTTTTGTTTTCTTTCCCTTTGCCTAAATATGATTCTAAATAGAAAGAAAGGCCACCATGCCTCAGTAACTAAGATATTAGTTGTTAAAATCATCCACTCCAAGGAAATAGAAGAGGAACATCTGCCGTACAACCTAACCAGCAATCTTCCTGTACATTGGATACCCCAGGATACAGGGTGACTTTTCAGGCATCATCAGAATGTGTGTCAAAGAAATGGACAGCGGCAGCATTGACGAGTCTGGGCTTCATGGTTTGAAAATGCTTCTTCAGATTTTTCCCGTAAGCCCTCTGCTTGTGGTTGTTAAAGAGATGACCCTTGAGGTGGCAGCCTGGCCTTTTCCAGTCAGCTAATATGTTGTAATGAAGTTTTGTCTCTACCATCACCTTGACTCTTGGCTAATTAATTGGCTTTATTACATGTACATTGACCAAGCCTTCACTTGATAATGAGAGGCAGAGAAACCTTTGAGAGGTGGGGCATAAAGAAAGTTAGGTCACCCAAGGTGTACCCCTGAAGTGGGTAGTGGGACCCCTGTCCTTTCCTGTCTCTTTTGGCTCCCTGGCCACCACATGGTGAGCAGGTTTCCTCCACCACACTGACTCTCCCCAGGCCCCAAAGGAACAGGAGTCAACAGGCTCTAAATTGAAACCTCTGAGATCATGGGTCTAAATAAACCTTGCTCCCTTATAAGTAGTTTAGCTCAGGAATTTAGTCACAGTGATGGAAAGCTGGGTACACACTAGGAGAGAAAGATAAGGAAGGACATATCCAGACAAACAGGATATGACAGAAATACTCAAAACCCCTGGAGCTGGGCATGGTGGCACACGCCATTAATCCCTACACTAAGGTGAGGTCAGTCAAGGCTATTCAGTGAGACCCTGTCTGGAACCAAAACACATGAACAAATCCTCTCATAAGGGCACATCTCACTCTGAAGGAAGCCTCCATAGAAGAAGCAACTTTTAGGGTAGATTTTTACTATGAGGGACAATAGAGTCAGTTGGAAGAATAGGCCAAAAGAAGTGTGAAGAATGTGTGTTGCATGACAAAATTTCCTGAGGAGGTGCTACAGGGATCCCACAACAAACAAAAAGTATAGAAGCCAACAAAGCACTGGGCAGTGGTGGCACATGCCTTTAATCCCAGCCTTGATGACAATGGATTGAACCTCTGAACTGTCCCGCAGTTTCATGAACCGAGTTCTGCCTTGACCAAAGGGAGAAAGGAGACCTGAAACACAGAGTTCGAGAACAAAAGGACACGAAGCCAAGTTGAGGGTTTCCAATCAAGGCTCGTCTTTACTTTGGGGGTTCAGTATTTATATACAAGAGAGCAAACTGAATCTCTAGGTTACAATGACATTTGAATAACATAAGGAATTCTGGAAGAGTCAGGAAGAGTCCGAACAAAGTCAAGGGGGAAGTCCAAGGGAAGCTGGCTGCTGGGCTGAAGGTGGAGACTCAGGACATCCCGCAGGTCTCAGCTCAGGGGAGTGGCTGGAGGTGCAGTCTACAGTGGGGGAAGAGGTAAACAACAGATGTCCTCAGGCTGTATACGTGCCAGCCAACAGGCATAGTCCCAATTAAACGTTGCTTTGGTCACGGTGTCTGTTCACAACAGTAAAACCCTAACTAAGACACCTGTTTTTGTTATATAAAAGAAGTAAGGAAAAATAGAGGATGTTAATAGACTTAAGAGCCATAAATAAAATGATTCAGCCAATGGGCTCTTTACAGCCTGGAATCCCACTGCCTTCTTTATTACCTAAGTCATGATTTTAAAAAGTTGCTTTTCCACAATCCCTTTGCATAAGCATCATATGGAAAGATTTGCTTTCTTAGTACCTACTTATAACAATGGTTGTCCAGTAAAGAGCTATTATTGGAAAGTCTTTTTTTTTTTTTTTTTTTTTTTTTTTTTTTTTTTTTTTTTTTTTTTTGGTTTTTCGAGACAGGGTTTCTCTCTGTAGCCCCGGCTGTCCTGGTACTCACTCTGTAGACCAGGCTGGCCTCGAACTCGGAAATCTGCCTGCCTCCGCCTCCCAAGTGCTAGGATTAAAGGCGTGCGCCACCACCGCCCGGCTAGGAAAGTCTTATCAAAAGGAACATTAAACAATCCTACCTTGTGCCAGTATTTTGTACAACAGCTGATAGAAATAATTCATAGTTTTCTTAACCTAAAATTTGCCATCATATGGATAATATCTTATTGGCTGATTCAGATGTATATACCTTAGAAAAAAATGTTTGGTGAAGAGAACTTTGCCTTGATGAGGGTTACAAATTGCTCCTGAAAAAAATACAAAGAGAGATTCTATCAATTATCTAGGATATAAGTTAGATTAACAGAAAGTGTGACCACAGAAAGTACAAATCAGGAGAAATTGATTACAAACTCTTAAATGATTTTCAAAAATTGCTGGGAGATGTTAACTGGCTATGTTCCATAATTGGATTAACTACTCAAGATCTAAGTAATTTATTTCAAAACTTACAAGGTGATAAGGACCTAAAAGGTCCAAGAGAGTTATCCAGCTGAGGCTGAAAGAGAATTGGCTCTGGTAGAAGAGAAATTACAGGATGTGCATCTGGCCCATTTGTATCCAAGGCTAAATTGTATTTTGCCCTCTACTCATTCTCTCTCAGGAATTCTTATGCAGAGAGAAGATAAATATACTTAGAGTGGATATGTTTAGCACACACTAAAGTAAAAAATGAAAGATCTATGCAGAAAGAATTTCTGAATTGATTCTGAAAGGAAAAATAAGACTCTATCAGTTAGCAAGGATAGACCCAACAGAGATCATGGTATCCTTTACTAATGCTGAAATTGCTTCATTATGGGCAGAAAACGAACACTGGTGTCTCTTCTTCTACACAAGTGAGAATCGAATTAGTTATTTTTATAAACTGAAGTCTCTTGCTTTTGGGATATTTGTGGTTAATCTGTCCCGTTCCCCCCACCCCCCGGAAAATTACTTCCAGCTCTTTGCCAGAGATAGATTACACTGTTGGGATCCAGGAGTC
>NW_022196906.1:57429575-57458935 GCF_008632895.1 Mastomys coucha | reverse complement strand
CAGAGATAGATTACGTTGTTGGGATCCAGGAGTCACCTCACAAAACACAAGAACACTAATCTCAGTCAGACAGGGATGGTTTGTTGAACACACTGTAAGACTGATCTATCAGGGCTGTAGTTCAGAATTTGGAGGCAGAGACTACAACCCAAACATCTTTCTATGTCACCTTATAAAAGCTAAAACCACAACAACCAAAATCAGCTCATTCTTAAGTGCTGGAAATGCTGCTGGAGGTCAGCCATGACTCAAATCATTTTAGACATAACAGTTCATATTGACCTTTAATTTGATGGGCCCTATACATGAAGCTTATAGTTGTGGAATTTCTTAAGATTAACAAACCTCATAACACATAGTACACAACAGGGTGTGTGGTCAGCATGACCCTGCTCTGAGTCAAGTTACTTGTCTGTGTCAATGACTGACAGGCATATTACAGAAACACTATGAAACGGATGGTGGGCATGGAACAAAATGGCTATGCTAGGGGGACAGGCTTCTACAACACTGTTTTATGAAGTTTAAAATTTTTAAATGCTAATGAGAAAGGAACAACAGCTGTGAAGAGACTTTGGATCTGAGAAAAAAACTGCTGAATTAAATCACCCTGTATATTTTCAAGATGTGTTAACTTCAGAACGGAAACCCGACTATGTATTTCCTGGGGGAAGAAGTTTGTCTTTGTTTCCATAGAAGAAAAAAAGGCTGTGGATACCATCAAAATCAATAAAGATTAGATTCGAACAGAAAAGATCTCCTGAATAAGGGGAGACCATAGTTCATCAAACAGCTTAGTCATTCAGTCCAAACAAATTCCTTTGAATTCATCAGGCAAGAAAAAATAAGAAAATAGAGATTTTAAATGTTTTAAGTAAATTCAAAGGGTCACTATAGTTCAAATAGTTGATGTGATTTAGAGCTAAAATGAAATATTTGATCAGGGCAGTGGTAGCCCGTGCCTTTAATCCCAGGAAAGAGAGGTGGATTTCTATAAGTGAATTGGTTTATAAATTCTAGAGTTATAGTGAACAAGGTGGTGGCTGTTCACACCTTTAATTCCAGCACTTGGGAGGCACACACCTTTGATCACAATACTTGAGAGTCACAGGCAGGCATACAAGAATTACAATGATTTACTTTTAAAAGCTGCTTGCAAAACAAACAAATTGAAATTCAAAGTGAATGTCCTTTGTTATCTAAAAATAATACATTTAAACCTTGAAAATGTGTGTGTGTGTGTGTGTGTGTGTGTGTGTGTGTATGTGTGTGTGTGTGTGTGTATGTATGTATGAAAAATAGGTATATTTATCCAGTAGGGTATATTTATTTTCTTTATTTTTTTGTTTGCTTTTTGTTGTTGTTTTGCTTTGTTTGTTTTTCGAGACAGGGTTTTTCTGTGTAGCCCTGGCTGTCCTGGAACTCACTCTAGTCCAGACTAGCCTCAAACTCAGAAATCCACCTACCTCTGCCTCCTAAATGCTGGGATTAAAGGCGTGTGCCACCAACGCCTGGCTCAAAATATTTTTTTTTAAATTTCAATTGAAAATAATTTTACATTGCCAAAAAATATTTTGCCTTAGGAAAGATATAACCTGTCAAAAATGGGACCCTCCCCCCAGAGTTAGAGTTAGGGCAGGGATTTGTTTTTGTCTTTCTAGGGGGATTTGAGGCATGCCACTAAGTAATCTGGAGACTACTGGACAAGTGAAACATCTGAAGAAAAAGGATGGATCATCAAGAGAAAATGTCCCAAGAAAAAAAGAGCAAGCTGGCCAAGTGATATCACTGCCCTCTGCAGACATATGTGGTAAGTGGGCTTTATGTGGTCCCAATTCAAGTAAAAACTAAAGCTGGCTTTGGTGTTGGAGCATAACTCTCTCTTTATCTAAACCCACTCATGCTTGTTAAAGAAAAATCCAAAATCTCTGTCTCCTATCAGAAGAGCCACCCCGTATGGGACAGAGGAAAAGAAGAAATAAGGGACTGACTATTCTATTGCCACTAATCTCATAATCTTTTGGCTTTCAGTTGACTCTCTAAACCTTTCCTTAAGGTATAAATACTATCTCAAAATCTATAAGATCATTATGTATATATAAATTTTCTGTCATCACACAGAGCACTAACTAACTCTAGAAGAACTCTTCATCAAGCTTCCTGTACATGTTTTCAGGTATGAGTCTGAAGCAAGTAATAGGAACAATGTTTGTGTATCTCAGATGTGGTCCTTAAACCTTTCTGAGATCTGCTGAATATGGCATTTAAAATGTTTAAGTTTTCTGCAATCAACTAGGACCATTCCTAACAGTAACCTTTTAGGTCTCCAAGAAAAGAATGGGGCCCCACAACAACAAATCCTCCTGGATTGTGGGACACTAACCACTGAGAGTAACTGCCCCATGCCTCTTCTATCACCAGGCTCTGCACAAACAGTGGACACCTTTGGTTGACTGCTATGCTCTATCTACCCAGGATTGCCACTAAGGTGACATACGCCACCCAAAGATCACCTTTGAACTACAAACTGCTCAGGACAATCAAATTGCTGAGTTCTTAGGAGACTCACATGAACATTGTACAGAACTTTAACCTCAAAAATACTTAAGCCTAAAACTGCCAAATACAACTATGCTGGACATCATGGAAAGCTTGGTAGAAATAGCTTCATAGGCAGTAGTGGCACACGTCTTTAATCCCAGCACTTGGAAGGCAGAGGCAGGTGGATTTCTGAGTTTGAGGACAGCCTAGTCTACAGAGTAAGTTCCAGGACAGCCAGGGCTATCCAGAGAAACCCTGTCTCAAAAAAACAAAAACAAAAACAAAAAACAAGGAAAGAAATAGCCTCATTATTATAATTAGTTTTACTGTGTTGGTCTTTCCTTTTTATTTAAACATAAAAAGGGGATATAGGAATATTATAGAAATAATAGGAAAAAAGGGCAGATTGTTGAATTTACTCTTATAGATCTTTGTATATTAATACAAAATTCAGGTTTTATTTGGTTACATTAGTGTAGGTTTTTGTATGTTGATGCAAAATTAAGGTTGTATTTTGGTTACAACATACTATATTCAACTCCTTTAAAGATATTGCACCTATGTAATTCTTAAAAATGCAATGTAAAGTTCTTTTGAAAGCTACTACTACACATTGTTTAGGCCAATAAGAAATATAATAGTCAAATCAAACTTGTGGTTTTATTAGGTACTAGTTCAGTTCATCACAGGTGTTTTCTAAGTTAATCATATAGTAAATAGCTAGAGATAATCATCTGCATATTCAATATACTGAGATAGATAGGTAATCTTCTAAAGACTCAGAGATCTATAGACTACAGCAATTAAAGGTGTTTTATTCATTTAAGACTTTTTAAAAAAGAGACAGGTCAGCTCCTGGCAGCACACCCATTCTACCTCAATGAAGATGATGAGCATCACAGGACCTCCTTATGGAGTTTGCTTCCAATGTTGCAAGCTGCCACTGTGCAGTCTAAGTCATGGACAAACAGGACATGACAGAAGTCAACTGCCAAACCTGCCAGGACAATGTAGAGAAGTCCTTCCTAATTCCTGTTTGACAGACACATCTGTCAGATATTCTGGGTTAGAAGGCCAAAGAGAAGGATGCTCCAGCATGGCAGAGGGATCTTGGAAGCTGCTTACTCTGCACTTCCTGTTTATTCAGGTAGTAGGTATCCTTCTCAGGCTGCACTTCCTGTTTATTCAAGTAGTAGGGATCCTTCTCAGGTCTCTGATGAGAATGAAGACTAGCTAGTTATAGTCTTGCAGTTAACTTTAAGTTGTTAAGCCGGGCAGTGGGGGCGTACGCCTTTAATTCCAGCACTGGGAGGCAGAGGCAGGCGGATTTCTGAATTCGAGGCCAGCCTGGTCTACAGAGTGAGCTCCAGAACAGCCCGGAAATGACTTAACGTCTTAAAAGATGTTTTTAGGTTGATAAATGCAAGTTATGACAGAAGGTAAGTTAGGTACAGAACGTTGGAATCACCTGTTGGATACAGACCCCTACCTGGATGTCTCTTTGCACAACTTGTTTGCTTCAAGACAAGATGTTATGTTCTGCAAGAAAAACATCCTGCCTTTCGCAGTTCAGCCCACTTGCAGGTGGTGATGAGTCAGCACCAGTTGGGGGTTTCCTCCTTGTATTTTTTTATTCCCCCCCCCCATGCTGCTCACCAAGATGGGATAGTAGAGTACTTTCTCCAAGGAGTCTGACAAATACAAATGGACTGGACATTGTGAATGTAATTCTTTTTTGTTGTTGTTGTTGTTTATTTGTTTTGTTTTGTTTTGTTTTTTGAGACAGGGTTTCTCTGTATAGCCCTGGCTGTCCCGGAACTCACTCTGTAGACCAGGCTGGCCTCGAACTCAGAAATCTGCCTGCCTCTGCCTCCCAAGTGCTGGGATTAAAGGCATGCACCACCACTGCCTGATGTGAATGTAATTCTTACCTGATTGTACATAGTTTGTGGATGTTAGAGGAAGGGTCTTTTGAGTGTAGCAATAATACACGGGAGGGACAACTAACACTAAACTCCATTTGTAAAACCATGTGTAGACTTATTACTGGAGAGACTTCCTAAAACATGTACATACAGGAAAGGAATTGAAATGTCACTAAGTAGTAGGAGAGAGAATACTCCAACTAGAAATCTTATGCCAGCATGTAAAACCTTCATTGCCAGGCTGGAGAGATGGCTCAGCAGTTAAGAGCACTGACTGTTCTTCCAGAGGTCCTGAGTTAATTCCGAGCAACCACATGATGACTCACAACCATCTGTAATGGGATCCGATGCCCTCTTCTGGTGTGTCTGAAGACAGTGACAGTGTACTCATATACATAAAATAAATAAATCTTAAAAACAAAAACAAAACCCTTCAGTGCCAGGAATGGTGACATTGGCCAAAGGCAGCCTGTGGAAACCCCCAAACATCCCAGGCCATTGTCAAGACTATGGTTACTCTCTATAACCAGATGGTAAGGCTCTATGGTTACTCTCTATAACCAGATGGTAAGGCTCTATGGTTACTCTCTATAACCAGATGGTAAGGCTCTATGGCTGAAGACATTCCTTATGCTGTTGAACCCAAAGAAGGTGAGTTGGTGCCTAACTCGAAGTTTTACTCCTGCTAGCTAGCATTCATTGGAATGTGCTCTACAGGTCACCAAAGGAGAAAGGTAATACTCATCAGTGTCTCAAAGCTACAACCCCTGTGACCCACAACAATGTCCTGCCTGGGGGATATTCTGATAAAATAGAGGCACAAATGTCATGGGAGCATCCAACCAATTTCTAATTGGCTTTAAGAGTCACTCCATGACATGGAGCCTGTACCTGACTCTGCTAAAGTGACCAAGAACCTGAGACTAGATGGATCGTGGGCCTAGGGGGAAAACCTACTATTATTACTGTGTTAAAGGAACACAGGACTAAAATGACTCCTAACGACACACTGCTACACCTATAAATGAGTGCCTCACTCAACACCCATGAGACATGCTTCTTTTTGCAGTAGGTGGAAACTTACACAGAGACCCACAACTGAACGCGTGGCGGAGAGTGAGAGACTTTTGGAGCCCAGAGTCCTAAATGGGATGTCTTCATCAAGGCCCTCTCCTCGAGGCTCAGGGAGCCTCATGGAAAAGAAGGAAGGAAGGATTGCAAAAGCCAGAGGTGATATCGTCTTTCCAACACAACAGGGCTGTTGCACACGTGGACTCACAGAGACTGTGGTAGCAGGTACAAGACCTGCACAGGTGCAAGCCACACAGCATCCTGGCCCCGAGAGGGGAGCCTGGACACAGATTCCCATCCTACACCAAGAAGTTATCTGCATTGATACCCACACCCCCAAACAAGAAGTTATCTGCTATTGATACCCACTGGCAAAGGAAAAAATGAGTTTTCTGTAATGGAGTCTCTCTGGCTACATTAACCACACTTCAGCTTAGGCCCCATGCCCAGGAGTAGTTGGCCAACATAAGACTAACTCACTGTTGTTTTTGTGGATTTTTTTTTTTTGTCTCATTTTGCTTTGTGTAGGTCTTATTTTGTCTTGCTTGTTTATTTTGATTCCCATTTTTGTGTTTTTATAGGAGGTTTTTGTACTTGCTTCTTTGTTTTGCTTTTATTTAAAAAAAAATTTCTAAGGCAGAGAGAAAAAGAACATGAAGTTTTGTGAGGAGGGAGGTGGAATCTGAGAGGAATCAGGTGAGGTAAAAACTTGATCAAAATACATTGTGTGAATTTTTTTTCAAGAAAGAAAGAAAGAAAAAGAAAACCAAGTTTGGCCTTGTAGTAAGGGACTATAGATTCTTTCCAGGGTCTATAGCCTGGAAGCATCTTCAACAGGTCAGGACTGCTCACTAAGGCACACTGGCAAAGCTATGTGGCAGCAACTCAAGCCATTTAATTTCACTAACACCCACACAATATTATAGAGGAAAATTTTAAAGCAATAAAGAAAAGCCTAGATAATTACCATACATGTTTCTACAGACTTGAAACAGCAACAACTTGCCTGTAAACACCTCTCTTGAAGAATCAGTTAATAGCATATACAACACATAGCAATAGAAACCATTAGCCCATGAAGCCTTTAAAGAGAGACCACTGCTTCTTGTGAACCCATGACAAGTCCTGAAGATAGGGGTGGGAGAAGTAGCATTATTTTTAAATTTATCTCACTTTATGTGTTTATTTTCTTGATTCATTTGGAGTGCTGTAGATCAAACCCAGGGCTTCGCAGATGCCAGGCAAGTGCTCTGCTACTGAGCTATGTTCCCAACCCAAAGTGACAACTTTCTAAAGGGATAGAGCAGAGTAAATGTCTGTGAAATTGAAAGGGCCCTCGGCCTTGGCTTCTCTTATCTGCACAATGAAAACATTGTTGTAGCATTGCTCTTGGTTTCTAGCTTGACCTTTTCCCTGTCTGCTTTCAGTAGCACATCTCTGCTCTCATTGGTTTATGTTGGGTGTCCATGGAAGATGCCATCTGAGGGGTGAAAAATGGCAGAAGTAAAAGAGATTAAGAAAAAAAAGAGCCTACTAGGTTTCCTACCTACCACCCCTCAGAATCCAAAAACTCTAGAAACCCATTTAATATGGGCCTGGGTTGTTTTCGTTGTCTTTTAAAGAGGGTATCATAAAGTCTAGGGTGGCCTCAGATTCACTAGGTATCCAAAGCTGTCCTCGAGCTCCTGATCGTGCCTTCATCTCCCAAGTGCCAGGGTAACAGGTCAGCCCGCCAGGCATGTATTGGGCTTGTAAAAACACTCAAGGATGCAAACCACATTTCCTACTCATAAAATCACCAGCATGAGATAAGCATGTTGTGTGTGGGGTGGGAGGAAGATGAGACTACACAGATATAAGTCAATGCTGGCACAGTGGTAGATGATCAAACATTTGGAGAGATGACTTTGGAAGCTGTTTGGAGAAAATGATGTTAATGCTAAGTATTGAATGGAAAACAGGAGCTTCCCACGGTGGAAGGAGGCAGAGGGAGCACTGGGGCAGAAGGACCGTGTGAGCATCCTTATGCAGGCCTTATGGGGAGCAGGGAGAACTGTGGTCCTGCATATATGCACATACAGGGGAGTGGCTACAGGAGGACAAGACGGATGCTGAGGGAGAGACAAGCTGAAAAGACCAGAAGAGCACCCTTCAAACCCCCAGCTCCTCTGAGTGCCTTGGGTTAATGTAAGAGTTTTCAAATATGTAACTAATAGAACAATAGCTTGTTTAATCATTGGCCAGCATGCCTTCCTTCTATTATTTTGTAACTTAACAGGGTCATGTGAAGGACAAATGTATTGATAAGACAGTGGGCAGGCCCTCACTGGAGCCTACAAATGCCAGTTGAAGCTCACTGGTTCTACCCAATCTGGAGGAGACTGACCCAGACTGAAGGTAGCCAAGAGATATTAGACCTCAAAATGAGTGTCAGAGAAGTATAAAAGATTATCATGTCCTATTGGGATTGTAGGAACTGAGTACCTCAGCAAAGACCAAAATTAATCCATATGGTCAGAACTTTAGATTTAATTTTTAAAATTACATTTGTTTACTTATTGTGTATATATGTACACATGTCTATATGGTGGCCACATGCATACATGGCACGTGGAGGTTAAAGGTCGACTGTGAGAGTTAGTCTCTTCTTCTGCTATGCAGGTCCTAGGAATCAAAGTTAGGTTGTCAGGCTTGGCAGCAAGAGCCAAGAGCCTTTACCCAATGAGCCATCTTGTTGGCCCATAGAACTTTTTTTTTTTTTATTATTTTTGAGACAGGGTTTCTCTGTATAGCCTGGGCTGTCCTGGAACTCATTCAGTATACCAGGCTGGCCTTGAACTCAGTAATCTGTCTGTCTCTGCCTCCCAAGTGCTGGGACTAAAGGCGTATGCCATTGCCTGGCTGGCCCATAGAACTTTTAACCTAGATTTCCTGTATGATTCCAGAAAGAAAAACACAATATCAAACCACTATCCTGGAAAATGGATGCTGGAGGTCAATCTAACTTGCTCTGGAGGGATAACGAGACTTGATATACTTTGTGTCTAAATACTATAGAACAAATGCTTGTTGCTATGATGATTTAAGAATGGGTATAAAACATGACTAGACCTGCATTTGAAAGACTGCTTTGGTCATTGAATTAGGATGTGAGAGGAGAGGCTGACTCGGGGGAGGCTGATCCAGAAGCCATTAAGGTGCTCTAGGAGGTGGAGAAGGACAGTAGATACCTAGACATACAGTGGTCTGGGAGGCAGAATCAGCTGATCTTGGCAGACAATGGAAAACAACAGCTGGTTGTGTGACACAGGCCAGAGGAATATACTGAACAGATGGAGGCAGGAGGGTTAACAGTTCAAGGCCAGCCTGGGCTGCAACTTTGTAGCTCTGTTGCCAAGCAAAGTCAGAGAAACCCCAAGGGCCCACACAGTTCTTGGTGAATTACCCAACCCGATCACAGATCCAGGCATCCCAACATGAGTCCCCATGTTCAGACCTGCCATGGAAGTTAGAACCCAAAGATCTGAGTGTCTGGACTCATCCCTTCCTTCTACGAGGTATGTTTCTGTCAGAGCTTTTGAGAGACAGATAGACAACAAGGAATAACTCCTTTTCTTTTCTCTTCGTTTCTTTTCTTTTCTTTTTTCTTTTTTAATTTCAAAATATAGGCAAGCCAGGCATAGTGGCATATGCCTTTAATCCCAGCACTCAGGAAGCAGAAGCAGACAAGTCTCTGGGAGTTCAAGAACAGCCTGGTCTACAGAGAGAGAGCTCCAGGACTACACAGAGAAACCCTGTCTTGAAAAAGAAAAAGAAGCCGGGCAGTGGTGGCGCATGCCTTTAATCCCAGCACTTGGGAGGCAGAGGCAGGCGGATTTCTGAGTTCGAGGCCAGCATGGTCTACAGAGTGAGTTCCAGGACAGCCAGGGCTACACGGAGAAACCCTGTCTCGAAAAGCTAAAAAAGAAAGGAAGGAAGGAAGACAGGCAAACAAAGGCACAGGAAAGATGGCGCAGTGGTTAGGAGCCATTGTTGTTCTTGCAAAGGACCCAGATTTGGTTCCCAGCATTCATACAAGGCAGCTCAAAACGGGCTGTAACTCTGATGCCCTCTTCTGGCTTCTGTGGCACCTGCACACACATGGTGCACATTATCTAGGCACATACACAGATACATTTTTAAAGAATTAACAATTTTTTTTTTTTGAGACAGGGTCTCTCTCTGTGTAGTCCTGGAACTTGCAACATAGGCCAAGCTGCCCTTAAACTCACAGAGACCTGCCTGCCTCTGCCATCTCAATACTGAGATTAAAAGAGCATGCCACCACAGCCAGCTATATTATTTTTTTAAAGAAAAAACAATAACAAATCATGGGCTCTGAGGATAGCTCAGCGGGAGAGCACCTGGCTAGCATCCACAGGGATCTAATCTCTAGCGTCCACGTCCATAAACTACAGTAAATGCTCCAAGGGAACATAAAAGTATGGCATAAAGACAGGTTTGTATCTTCAAAGTCCACTGGAGGGACTTCCCAGTCCACTGGGGTGGCTGGTTTTGTTTTTGTTTTTGTTTTGTTTTGTTTTTAGCTGCTTCTCCCACCCTGCCACAGCCCAGGCCAAATCTCTTGCCCATCATGTCTGTATTGCTGCCTGTGGTACCCAGCTTTGCATTTTTTTTGGAAGGTAGAGGTTTTTTTGAAGGTGGAGAGCAGCTGCTGCGCTAATAGTTTACAATGGGTAAACGGAGGGAGCGGGGTACCATTAATAGCAATAAGGAACAAACAGTTCTTTGTGGTTAGGGTGTGAAATCGGTGGAGAAGCTGGAGGGAGAGCAAGTCCAGGCAGAAACAATGAGTTCTGTTTGGGAAAAGCTGACTGTTGTGTAAAGGTCTGATGTCCTAGAACTGCTGGCTGAGAGTGGGAGCCCAGGGGGACTAAGAAGTGGGCATGGGGAGAGGCAGCTGCTCTTTGAGAGAGGAAATCTTTGGAACAGATGTCGTGGGGAATGAAATGGCCAGTCTCTTCTTGTTGTGACAGGATGTTGTCATCCACAATGTTTACACTTAGGAACTCCACAATCAAGTTGAAAAAAAAAATTCTCATGATGACTTATGTAAGTTTGTGGTTTTCTGTTGGGGGGCACTCATAGCCGTCCCAGGCTCCGTTCAGACTGTGGGTTGGAGGTTGGACGAGCCTGGATCTAAGAATTATAGCAAAGAACTGATGCTTTAAGAGCTAGCGATGGAGGGTTAGATGAGAAAGCTCTGTATCAGCTATAATACAAACCCTGGATTTATATTTGGATTTCACTAGCAAACACTCATTTTAGTTGGTGGTGTGCTATCACATACCAGTTTACCAAAGCAGATGGTGAAGTTTATAGGAATTTTGCCAGTAACAGTTTTTATTAAAATTAAATTATACAGGGCTGGCAAGATGGCTCAGCAAGGCAGACAACTTGAGCTCCACCCCCAGAGCCCTCAGGGTGGAAGGAGAGAATCAATTTTATCAGGTTGTCTTCTGATCTCCACATGAGTACTGTGGAATGTATATGTGTATAAATAAATGTAAGAAAAAATAATGTATGCAAATTTAAATATGCTTAATGCATTATATCTAAAATAAAGGTAGTGAATACTCATTTGTTATCTTGTCCCACTTGAGTGCTGGGGATGGAACCAACAGCCTTGGGCATGCCAAGTATACACCTCAACCTCCTTCCTTTTTTCCTGTGTTCTAGCTTTGCTGCCCAGACAATACACTAGAAACCATCCCTTCCAAACTCCCGAGTTCCTGTGCCCTGAACACAAACCACTCACAGTGAAAATAATATTTCTCAGTCTGAGTTCAGAGTTCACAGGCTCAGCTTGCTCACATATCCAGTCTGGATCTGGCAAGTTTTTGTTTTTGTTTTTATTTTTTTAAATAAATACAGATGAGAGAAGTCCTGAGAAGCAGAACAAAGAAAACAAAAGGCTACATATCTTATTTTCACTGGTGCTCAGAGTTTACTCACTATTCTACCAAAAAAAAAATTTTTTTTTAAAGGGCTGGAAATAATAGAGTGATGGTCTAGCATGCCCAAAGGCTTGGATTTGATCATCAGGGAAGCATAAATGGTGTGGTGGCTCACATCTGTAATTTCTTGGGACATAAAGGCAAGAGGATCAGGAGTTCTAGGTTATCCCCAACTATGTAGGAAATTTGAAACCAGCTTAGGCTACATGAAACTCTGCCTCAAAATAATAATGCTATTATGTGTGTTACATTACATGTGTGTGGGGGGACAGCTGTCTCTTAAGACCAGCCTTCTAAAGCATTATGGGAGACCTTGGTGTTCTGACTTTAACGTATAACAAAACTAGGATACCACATATGTGTCATTTCTGCAGACAGATGAAAGGCTCTTGGGGGTTTCGGGCAAACATAATACATTAGCCTAAATGGTGATCTGTAGTTTTTAATGGCCTACCTGCCTGTCATACCAGAGTGGGATAGATCTAATCAAAGACCTTTTGCTGTGAATAACTGTGTCTCTCCTATCATTCTCCATGAGTGTCTACAACTGATGCACCTCAAGCATCCTTACGGCAGTTGGTTCAGGGTTGGGTGACTTCTAAATACATTAATTTCTCACTGGTCTGCCCAAGCTAAGAAGGAGAGAGAGAGAGCTCAGGACACATCTTTCAACTTGAGGGTGAGCTAGGCTGACTTTGGGACTTTTGAGTATTTTCTATTAGGAGCTGTGAACAATTAAGGGCAGTGCTGTAGAGAATCCAGATTCCAGATGTTCTTGGCCACCCCATAGCTCTGACGTCAAGTCTCATAGACCATCCTTGGAAAATACATTTTTAGTTCCTACCCTGTATGAAACAGTGAAGCCCTCCTTAGCACCCACTCATGGCCAACAGTAAGACTTTATACAGCACAAGCTTACATCTACTCAGGAAATGTTCAAGGTTGATTTTACTTATTACATTTTATTTGTTTATGTGTAGATATGCCTCTGTGTGTGGATATCAGAAGACAGACAACTTGTGGAAGTTGGTGCTTTCCTTCTGTCACATGATCCCCAGGGATTGAATTCAAGATGCCAGGCCTGGTGGCAAGCCCTTATTCCTACTAAGCTATCTTAATGGCCCAGGAAATATTTTCCAAGACTTTTTTAGGCACAATGAAGGACTGTCAAAGGACTATAAGACTTGTTGCAAGCCTAGAATCTAATTCCAGGAGGCTGGTGACCAGCTCTGTTTGATTTAAGCCATAGAGATATTATTAATTTTAGGAAAACAAATGTTTGCTCTGAAGCCATTAAGGCCACAGTGAACCTCTGATGAATCACAAGGGAGATTTGAAGCTTCTTTCACTTAGAAGATATTCATACCTGGTGTAGTAATATACACCTGTAATCCTTACATGGGGGAGGCTCAGACAGAAGGACATCACATTTTCCACCAGCCTAAACTTATATCATGTGACCCTTTCCTCTAAAACCTAAACAATCCAGATAAACAAATACAAATATCCCTCTACGTACAATAGGGACGTAAGTCTTGGTAAACCCATCATAAGCTGAAAACATCATTCAAAATATACACTGCTGGCTGGAGATGGGAGGGGGAGTTGGAAAGATGGCTCAGTAGTTAAGAGTCCTGGCTCGTCTTCCAGAGGACATGGGTTCAGTTCCCAGTACCCACACGGTAGCTCATAACTATTTGTGACTCCAGTTCCAGAGGATCTGACACTCTCACATAGATATACATGCAGGCAAAACATTAATGCACATAAAGTAAAAAAAAATAAAAATGTATTTAAGGTCATGGAGGCTGGGCAGTGGTGGCCCACGCCTTTTATCCCAGCACTTGGGAGGCAGAGGCAGGCAGATTTCTGAGTTCAAGGCCAGACTGGTCTACAGCATGAGTTTCAGGACAGCCAGGGCTACACAGAGAAACCCTGTCTTGAAAAACCAAAGAAAGAAAGAAAGAAAGAAAAAAAGAAAGAAAGAAAGGAAGAAAGGAAAGAAGGAAGGAAGGAAGGAAGGAAGGAAGGAAGGAAGGAAGAAAGGAAGAAAGGAAAGAAGGAAGGAAGGAAGGAAGGAAGGAAGGAAGGAAGGAAGGAAGAAAGAAGAAGGCATGGAAAAGTGGCTCAGAGGTTAAGAGTATTTGCTGCTCTTCCAGAGAACCCCATTTTCAGTCTCCAGCATCCTCCAGATGGGTGGCAGCTTCAGGGAATCAAATGCTTTTCTTTGGCTTCTGTGGGCTCCTGCACTCAAGTGCACAGTATCCACACACAGACATACATAAATAAAAAATAAATCTTCATCTTAGTTAGTGTTTTCCTTGCTGAGAACAGACACCATGACCAAGGCAACTCTTATAAGGACAACATTGAATTGGGGCTGGCTTACAGGTTTAGAGGTTCAGTCCATTCATGGCAGGAAACATGGCAGTGTACAGGAAGACATAGTGTTGGAGAAGGAGCCAAAAGTCCTACATCTTGATCTAAAGCCAGCCAGAAGACTGACTTCCAGGCATCTAGGAGGAGGGCATCAAAGCCCACCCCACATTTATACAGTTCCTCCCAACAAGGTCACACCTACTCTAACAAGGCCACACCTCCTAATAGCGCCACTCCCTGGGCCTAGCATATTCAAGCCACCACAATCTTAAAAGAAATAGTTTTAATACACCTAAACTACCAAGCATCATACTTAGCCTTAGCATACTAAAATATGCTCAGAACACTTTAGCCTCCAGCTGGGCAAATCATTTAACACAAGGCTTATTTTTAAATGAGCATGTCTTATGTCTTATTAATTACTGTACTGAAAGTGAGAGATAACGAACAGGCTGGATGGGTACATTTTGAACCACTATAAATTAAAAAAAAAATTAAATCAAACCACAAAAACCAGTGGAGAGGTGGGTGGCTCCACTAGCAAAGCCTTGCCTTGCAAGTTGAAACCTTGAGTTTGAGCCCTGGAACCTAGGTAAAAATGCCAGGAGTGGTGTCATGTCAGAGGTAAAAGTATCCCTGAGACTAGCTGGTCTGCCAGTCAAGCGTAATGTGATTCCTTGTCTCAAAGGTGATAGCACTTTGGGGAATGACATGTGAGGTTTTCCTTTAGCTACCACATACATGCACATGTACATAACCAATACGCACACAAGCACACACACATACACATACAGTTTCTTCATTCCCTGGGCTAGCAGTCTGCAGTGCTGTCTTGGGATGCTAGGCAATAGCAGTGAGCTCTTGAGTCAACCGTGCCATCACTAGGGGAAACAGCTAATACTTTACCCATATGTGTGGCTAAACTCTTGGTGTTCGGCAGGTTAGTACAGTAAATGTATGCCACTTTCAAGGAGCTTGCTAGTTCAACTCATTAACCTCTCTTTCAACAATACTTTTATTAATTCTTTGAGAATATTCATATTCACCTTTAACCTCCTCCTATAACCACTCGACCCTCCTATCCCTTCCCATCCAAGTTTGAAATTACTTCCCTCCCTTCCCCTCTTCTTCTCCCTCTTCTCCCTCTTCTTCCTCCTCCTCTTCCTCTTCCTCCTCCTCTTCTTCCTCTTTTTTCTCCTTCTTCAGTTTTTGTTGTCTAGCCTGATTAGGGAGTGTGCCTTGGTATGTATCAGACACAGGAGTCACATAATTAAAGAAAATTGACTCCTCCTCTTCCAGCATCAATCAAATGCCAAGAGTCCCTCAGCTAGGGGTGGGATTTCATAGCCACCTTCTCCCTTTATGCTAGGATTTTGTCTAGCTTAGTTGTATAGGTCTTCGGCATGTTGTCACAATCACTGTGAGTTCATATGTGCAACTTCCCCCATCGTGTCTGGAAAACACTATTTCCTTAATGTTATTGACCATCCCTTGCTCTTAGATTCTTTCCAGTTCCTCTTTCACAGCTCCTCCTTCCTCCCTGTGCCTGGGAGGAAGGGATGTGAATCCCATTTAGGGATGAACACGCCATGGTCTCTTATTCTCTGCTTGTTGACCAGCAGAGGATCTCTGTGTTGACTACCATCTATGGCAAGGAGAAGCTTCTCTGATGAAAGTTGAAAGATGCTCTGATCTCCGGGTTGAAACATGGTCTCACTCTATTGTACAGACTGGCTTTGAACTTGAGGTAGCTCCCTTGCCTCTGACTCCCAAGTTCTGAGGTTACAGATGTGAGCTGCATACAACACTGGCTAATTGGGGAAACTGAAAGTGGGGGACAGGGTGGAAGGGAGGCTGAGGACTAGGAGATCTCAATGCTAATATGAACTGTGGGACTACCTAGAGAAGGAATTTGTCACCCTGATGCTTAGGTAGGGTGTGGCCCTGGAAGATCCTAAAGGAAAGGCAATATCTTTCATTGAGTTTAGATCAGCTGGGTATGGCTGAACATGCCTTCGATCTCCTGCACTCTGGAGGCAGAGACAGTCACATCTCAAAGAGTTCAAGGCCAGCCTAGTCTACATTGGGAGTTCTAGGCCAGCCAGGGTGACACAGTGAGACCTGACCAGAGTAGGGTTGGAAAGGGAGGCAGAGAAAGAGGGAGGGACCAAAGGAGGGAGGGAAAGAGACTGTGTGTGTGTGTGTGAGAGAGAGAGAGAGAGAGAGAGAGAGAGAGAGAGAGAGAGAGAGGAGAGAGAGAGAGAGGAGAGAGAGACTATGAATTTGAAAGGGGGAAGTACAAAGAAGTACAAAGAGAGGTGGGACAAGATGTTCTAGTGAAGTGGAGCAGGCTGCGGCTGGAGCTGGGACAGCTCAACCTCCCAGAACTGACTGTCCTCAAAGGTTCAGCAAGGCCTGGGGCTGTGGTTAAAGTGCTACTGTTCATATGCTTATTGATATTATTCCCAAATGGGGACATTTTCTGTACAGCACAATTTACATCATCCCTAATATCTTCTCTCAGACTTTTCAGGGATTTCTGAGGTAGAGAAGTATTGTGCCGCCAGCTCACAGATGGGAGGTCAGAAGCATTGTCACGTGGGTCTGTGAGGATGGGGAACACCCGTGGAGTTAGAGCCCTGTTCTAAGAACAGAGCCCCCCCACCTCCTACCCCCCCCACACACCCCTGATAAGCTGCAGCCACGCAAGGGCTCAGGGTACAGCTTCATACTTTGGGAACCAGAGAATGCCATTTGCTACTTGAAAGCCAGTAGAGCTCCCAAGGCCCAGAACTTCTGCAGTCCTGAAGGGATCTTGTTAGCAGCTGTGTGATCTCAGAGGCCAGGCAGTTGCTGGACCTCTGAGGCTCGGTGATGCCCCATTCACCAGACTTTACCTCAATGGGCTCCTTTTCACCAGCGGGACTCCAGGATCTCACCCCATGGAGGACAGAACTGAAGGGTGGCATGCTGTATTACTCCAGCAGCTACCGACCCTGCCTGCATGATTCCTCCCAGCCCAGCAATACTGCTACTGGCAATTGTATTACATCAGGAGGTCAGGCCATCTTTTCTAATGTGCCTGTACTTACTTAGCCTGGACCAGCCAGCAGCCACCCCCTTCCTAGGGACTTTGTAATCTACCAGGAGGCAGGACCAGGCTCCTTGCTGATCTGGGGTCCCTCAGGCCTTCCCCCCACCTTTTGCCTTCACTAAGATGCTCTGTGTCTGCCATAAACACTATCTATACCTGTAAATAACTTCCTTTCCTCTTCAAAACCCTTAATTTCCCCCCCCCCCCCAACTCTTTGGCTTTGCTTGCTTCTGCCTTCTGCACCGTCCCAGACTTCCCATGATTATAGTTCTGAGCTAACTGCCTGTTTGAAGGAGAGGACTAGAGAGAAGCAGAAGGAAAGGGCAACTAACTAAAGTCTCAAAATACAGAATCCTCTTACACAAGTAAGTAGTGACCAAGGCTCTCGAAACTTATAAGTAGGAGAGGAGTAGAGGGGGATGGACCTGAGTCATATGGAGAACCGTGGATACATACAGACTATAGTGTGTGTGGGAATCACAGCACAGAGTCTCAGGCAGCCCTGCGATGATCTGAGTTCAATCCTAGGTTTGTACAAATGAGCATATATGTAAGCTTAGGATAACTGAAATTACTGGAAAACCCAAAGGACATGAGGCCTAATGCTAGACACAGTCCTTAGCCATGCATGTTCACAAAATATTGAAGAACGAATTACTCTTGGGTCAATGACCTGCTTATGAATGGCAAGTTGTAGAAGTAGAGCTTAAATTTTAAAAGGGGACGGGGCTTGAGAGATGGCTCAACAGTTAAAGCACTAACTGCTCTTCCAGAGGTCCTGAGTTTGGTTGCTGGGAATTGTCCCAGCAACCAAATGGTGACTCACAACTATCTGTAATGGGATCTGATGCCATCTTCTCGTGTGTCTGAAGACAGCTACAGTGTACTCATAGTAATAAAATAAATAATTAATTCTTTTTTAAAAAGTAGAACTTAAATTCAAATTTCTTGACTCTGAGTTTAGGGTGCTCCCTCATCCCCAGCTGGCTCTAGCTCAGGGTGCTCCCTCATCCCCAGCTGGCTCTAGCTCAGGGTGCTCCCTCATCCCCAGATGGCTCTAGCTTAGAGTGCTCCCTCATCCACAGCTGGCTCTCCCACCCCTGGAGTGAGAGGTTTTGTGCTAGATCTCATGCAGTCTCTGATGAGCACTTTTGTCTTTCTTGGCCTTTTCAGCTAGAAACAATCCACAAAGCTTGGATTCAGATCACGAGGGAGCAGATTTCACTGTATAGCCCTGGCTGGCTTGGAACTCACTATGTAGACCAAGCTGGCTTGGAATTCAATCAGGAATCTGCTTCTGCCTCCTGAGCAAGGGGATTAAAGGGATGGGCCAATACGGGGAGTTGAGGGTATTTATTTATTTATTTATTTATTTATTTATTCTCTGCTACATTGCATCCCGACTGCAGGTTCCCCTTCCTCCTCTCATCCCAGTGCCCTGCCCTCCATCCCTCACTTCCAATCTGCTCCCTCCTCCACTTCCCTTCAGAAAAGTATAGGCCTCCCGGGGGTATCAATCAAACATGGCATATCAAGTTGCAATAAGACTAGGCGATTCCCTCTTATTAAGGCTGGATGAGGCAACCAGAGGAAGGAAAGGGTCCCAAAAGCAGGCAAAAGACTTAGAGACAGCAGCCCTTGCTCACCCTGTTAGGCGTCCCACAGAAGAGTAATTTTCATTTTGTGTATATGAGTCTGTGTGTCAGTATGTATGTACGTAGAGTGCAGGCTCTTACACAGGCCAGAAGAGGGTATGGGATCCCCTGGAAGTTGTGAGTTTTCTGATGTGGGTTACAGGGAATTGAACTTGGGGTCTCTGTGAGAACAGTGCATGCTCTTGACTACTGAGCTATCTATCTCTCCAGCCAAGTTTTGTTTTTGTTTTTATATAATATTTGAAGACAACTATGTTATACTAAGATGTACATACTTTATTTGTCATTATTCCTTAGGAAATATAGTTTAACAGAGCATGTACATTGTGTTAGTATCATAGAATTATAGGGGGGCACGCATAGGTGTAGATATGACACCGTGTACATGAGGGGCATGAGAGTCCTGGAGTTTGGGTGTCTGTGGGCTCTTAGAACAGCTTCACCATGAACACTGGGGAAAGACAGAACCCTTAAAATCAGTTGAGGTAACCTAAAAATGTTTCCCTCCTGTCCGATCACAAAGAGCCTCAGGATCATCTGCTGCCAGGTGGTGGGGCCCAGCATCTGCCTGGAGTCTTGTTGCTGGTTGGTTGGTTGGTTTTTGTTCTTCCTGCATACAGACTAGACCCTCAAACCACTTGACTGGGACACTCTGTTCACATTCATCAGCCTCTTCCTTTGAGGAAATGATCTGTGCTTTCTAAACCCCCAGCTCCTGGCTTCAGTCTTGTTCTTTATGAACAGATGGTTCAGAACAAAGGTGTTTCCAGCTTGTCTGCCCAAGAGTACTGGGTGTCCTTGGGATGCTGTGTCTTGGTCTGCTGCCTGTGCCCTGGGGGCTAGTCTGACAATGGGGTCATTTTCTCTAGCTCTATCCCCTTGGGCTCTTGGCTCTTCCCTCTCCTTAACCCATAAAGCGACAGGTACACCTCAGCTAGGCCAACACAGGGCACAACCTGACCTTTTCTCCATCTAGACTTTAAGTTCACCTCTAAGAGAGTACAGACATAACTGATAACAATTTTGTATTCCATCAACATCACCCCCACACCCAGCCCAGACATTTCTTACTCTCTCAGTACTGTCTCATTCTTCACCAAGAAACAAGTTTAAGAAATCCCTAGATAAGTGCCAGGCAGTCATGGCTCATGCCTTTAATCCCAACACTTGGGAGGCAGAGGCAGGTGGATTTCTGAGTTCCAGGCCAGCCTGGTCTACAGAGGGAGTTCCAGGATGGCCAGAGCTATACAGAGAAACCCTGTCTTGAAAAAATAAAAAACAAAAAAACCCAAACCAATCCCCACCCCACCCCCAAAATAGAAATCGCTAGACAGCAGCTGGAGAAGAGGCTCCCCACAGAAAAGTACTTGCTGCTCTCGCGAAGACTCAGATTCTATCCCCAGCACCTACAAGGTGTCTTGAAACCATCTCCAACCCCAGTTCTAGGGGATCCAATGTCTTTAGACCTCCATATGTAGCAGATATGCTTAGCTTGCTGGCAAAACACTCATAAAAATAAAATTAAAAAAAAAAATCTAAAAACTAAAAAGAAGAAATTCTCAGATCAGGACTAATTTTTAAATTTTTATTTTTAAGGGTGTGTGTACATGTGTGTGTTTGTGCTCTATTGCCTACAGAGTCCAGAGGAAGGCACAATCCCAGGGGGTTACAGGTAGTTATGAGGCACCGTGTTGGTGCTAGGAACACAATTTATGTCCTCTGTAAGAGCACTTTTAAACATTGAACTATCTCCCTAGTCAGAACTGAGTATTTGGGGTAGGGATATGGCTCAGTGAGAGACTATTTTCTTAGCCCTGGGCCCATCCCCAGCCCTGCCAAACAAAACAAAACAAAACCAAAACCTAAGGATTAGAGAGAACTTGGATGTTCTAATTTAAGAATAAAAAAAATCCTTTGGGCATGGTGGTAATCTCAGCACTTAGTAGGATTGGTAGTTCAAAGTCATCCTTGGATACATAATGACATTGGAGCTAGCCTTGGATATACAAGATCCTGTCTCAAAAAAATTAGTAAATAAAGGAATGCTGGGATTATAGGTGTACATTGATATGTCTAGCTGTTATGCAATATTTTAAGCACACAGATACACACATGTATATCTCTTTGAATCCGGCATTCACCCTATACACACACACACACACACACACACACACACACACACACACACACACAGTAGCTGGGGCACATTCCAATATTAGGGAAGCTAAGAGGTATTGCCGTGAGTTCTTGGCCAGTCTGGGCTACAATGAAGACCTTTTCTCAAAAAATTTTAGAAAAAATATACTATACTTATTTATTATTTTATCTTATTAATGTGTACGTATAGGAGTGCCCATGTTCTGTGGTGCATAAGTGGAAGTCAAAAGTCCCATGAACCAATTCTTTTCTTCTGCTGTGAGGGACACATGGATGTGCACATGCATGTTTGGGCATGACAAGACCAGGTTGATGTCAGGCATCTTCTTCCATTGCTTTCTATCTTCTTATTATTTTAAAGGATTTATTTATATTTTAAGTGCACACATGTGCACCAGTATGAGTTTTTGTGCATCATATGCATGCAGGAACTCTTTGAGGTGGTCATGATCCCCTGTGTGTATTCCAGAAACCTAATCAGTGTCTCCACAAGAGTTACCCACTCCTAACAGTTTCTCTCCAGGCCTTTCCATCTTGCTTTTTAAGGTAGGTTCTGTCACTTAACCCAGAGCTAACAGACTGAACTAGGCTAGCTTACCAGGGTGCTGCAGGGAACCCTCTATTTCTACCCGCTCCCCCGCCCCCTACCCCCGATGTTGGATTACAGTTATACACCATCTGGCTTTTTTGTGGGGTCTGGGAATAAACTCATGTGTTTACATTTGCACAGCAGGCACTTTGCTAACTAAGCCATGTCCCCAAGTCCTGCAAAGTCCCCAAGTCTTTGCAAAATAAGTTTGTTGGAGGTGACTGGGCATGGTATTGCACACCTTTAGTCCAAGCATTTGGGGGGCAGAGGCAGGCAGATTTCTGTGAGCTCAAGGTCATCCTGGTCTACAGAGTGAGTTCCAGGACAGCCAGGGCATTTACACAGAAAATCCCTGTTTGTGGGAGCAGGGGAAAGAATGTTGTAGTAGATCATCTTAATCAATTAAAATCATTGTCAACCATGTGCCAGGTTCTGGGTCCCATTTCCCAGGTGGGCAAAGCAAAGCTCCAAAGCACCAGTAAAATAAAAAGCAGAAAAACTGTCACACTTTCAGAAACAAAAATCCAAGCTAATGATTTTACTAGTGCAGAAACATTTGATCTTGAAAGCACCAGCAGAGAAAAGGAGGATGAGCCACCTCCTGAGACGCTAACACACGCAACCTCCCCCCAATTATTTCCCCAGAATGCCAGAGACCTCAGAACAACCGTACCTTGGTAATCTTTAAAACCATTTAAGTGTTTACCCTTAGCTTTTGAACTCCTTAGAAATTCAACTGGCCTGAGTTTAAAGAGTCCGTGAGCACATTCCACACTCTTATTTAAACAAGCCACAGTGATTACATAGTTACCTCTCCCCCAACTCCCTCCAACCCTTAGTGATCTTATCACAATTTTATCTTAGGGCCAAGCATCCTTACTTCCAAACTGTTCCTCATTGAAAGGGGCTTTCAAGGGTTGGTGGTCAGATCCTGAAGGTGCTATAGAGCTATTAATGGTAGTTCAGGCTGGTCTAATGGAGGGGGCTGGTTGAACCTGGCATCACCTTAATCAAATGTCTATTCTCCCCAGAACAGAATGTTGTGGGAGGAAAGAAAGGGGGTCTTTAGGCACAGTATTTGGTTTGCCATTGCAGACAGTGTAGACAATGATTCTGCAATTGGGAATGTTATCATTGTCATCAATGGAGTATAAGATACATGAAGGTAAGGAGAAGATGATTAGAATGTACTCTACATTAGAATGTAGAGTATTTGTTTTGTTGGATATTCAATAAGCAAATATAACATATAAAAGTACTTACTGTGGATTAATACATGATGACATATACACATTCTCTCTCTCTCTCTCTCTCTCTCTCTTTCTCTCTCTCTTTCACACACACACACACACACACACACACACCTTAGTGTAAGACTTGAAACTTTAGAGGAAGACAGGGAGAACACTTTAAGATCTAGCCATAAAAAGGCAAGAACTTTCTGGAAAGGACTCCAATAGCACAGTAAATAATGCCAGGGATTAATAAATGGGACTGTGTGAAATTAAAACGCTTCTGCACAGCAAAGGAAATAATCATCAAAAACAAAGAGACAAGCTACAGAATGGGGAGCACCTACATAGCAGGAGCACCTACATAACAGATGGGATTACTACTCAAAATAGATGGAGAGCTACTAAAGTTACTCTAACCAAACTATCTAATCAAAAGTTGTTAAAAAAGGCTGGGTGGTAGTGGCACACACCTTTAATCCTAGCACTTGGGAGGCAGAGGCAGGCGGATTTCTGAGTTTGAGGCCAGCCTGGTCTACAGAGTGAGTTCTAGGACAGCCAGGGCTATACAGAAAAACCCTGTCTCAAAAAAAAAAAAAAAAAAAAAAACAAAAACCAAAAACCAAAACAAAAAATTCTTTTTTTTTTTTTTTTTTGGTTTTTCGAGACAGGGTTTCTCTGTGTAGCCCCGGCTGTCCTGGAACTCACTCTGTAGACCAGGCTGGCCTTGAACTCAGAAATCCACTGCCTCTGCCTCCCAAGTGCTGGGATTAAAGGCGTGCGCCACCACCACCCGGCTAAAACAAAAAATTCTTAAAAGAAGAAATGCAAATGGCCATTAAACATTTCCAATTCTGAGACTATCTCACAGGGATTAGAAGAGCTACTGTAAAGAAACCAAGTGACTGGAATAAGGAATAAAGAAAACTAATGGAGACATCACACAATGGGTACATCAACTGTGGGAGCCAGTGTTACTGTTCCTAAAAAGCAAAACTATATCATGTTGTAGCCACCCTGCCCCTTGTGTATACACTCCTGAAGGATTCTAAGCCTACCAAAGGTCTTTGCCACTCATATTTACTGCTGTACTATTCACAATAGCTAAGAAATGAAACCAGCCTAGATGCCAATCAGCAGAAGAATGGAGAAAGAAAATGTGGTGCATCATACACAATGGGATTTTATTTAGGGATAAAGAAATAAATGAAACTGGTATCTATGGAGGATGGATGGAACTGGAAATCATTCTGTTAAGCAAACGCCAGAATGAGAAAGATGAATACAGCATGTTATCTCTCATGTGGAGAACCTGATTTCAGTGTGTGGTGTCTGGGGGAGTGTCTGGAATGTGGGGCTGTGGCTCAGTGGGTGACAGGGCTAGCTGTGAAAGATAGACCTGAGCTCAAATCTCCAGCACCCATATAAAAGTTTGCAGCCTCAACATCAGATGACAGAGACAAATGGATCCCAGGAGCTTGCTGGCCAGCCGGTCTAGATGAAACAATGAGATGGAGAGCTAGTGAGAGACCCCATCTCAAAAATAAGGTGGAGGGCTGTTGAGATGGTTCACTGGTTAAAGAAAGTTGCCACTAGATCCGATGAGCTGAGTTTGATCCCTGAAACCCACAAGGTGAATAGGGAGAACAAATTCCCACAAGTTGTCCTCTGAGCTCCACACACACATATAGATAATTGTAATAAAATAAAATATTTTAAATGAAATAAAAATGATGAAATCCAATGTCCTCCTTTGTCCTCTACATGTGCTTTAATGGGACACATACTACATATATATATACACACTCACTATACATTCATACATATACCATACATATTTACAAATATACATACTATAGACATATACACTACACATATACACACATACTATACACATACACAGTGATGAGCATAGTAAAAAAAAAAAAAAAAAAGATGCCTTTTAGACGTGTAAAGTTAGCTTAGTCAGGATCCCATTACACTCAGGGCTGCACCTGATAACCAGAACTCAGTGATAACCAGACACACGGCTAGAACTTTACAACACCCACTTGACAGTACATAAGCAGAGATGAAGAGTAATACAGTACTCTGCACATCTTCAGGACTTCTGGAACCACTGGAGAGACATCATCTTGATCTGCCCTGGGACTGGAGAATCTTCTCCCGGATCCTGGCCTTTGAATTGGAAACTACCATTAGAGACTGAACCTGACTTTCAGCTCAGATACAGCACACAGGTGAGTAGCCTTGGGGACACAGGCTTAGGACCAAAGTTTGAAATTTAGACAGTGAACTTTGTGTGATAACCTTCAGCATAATAAAATATAACTTTTGCTATACCAACTACATGTACCTATCTTTATGCTCACAACACAGACATGCACACACACACACACACACACACACACACACACACACACACACATACGAGTGCAGGATGAAAAATTTAGATCATTTCATTCTTCTCCAAGCACCACTTTTTGTTTGTTTGTTTTGTTTTTGTTTTTGTTTTTTTTTCGAGACAGGGTTTCTCTGTGTAGGGCTGTCCTGGAACTCACTCTGTAGACTGGGCTGGCCTTGAACTCAGAAATCCGCCTGTCTCTGCCTCCCAAGTGCTGGGATTAAAGGCATTCACCACTACTGCCTGGCTTCCAAGCACCACTTTTGAAGAAACTGTCTTTCGCCTAAGGTGTACTTTTGAAACCTTTGCCAAAAACTAGGTGATTGTGGCTGTACAGCCACATTTCCAAGTATTTTAGGTTTCTTTGTGCTTCCATGAGAATTTTAGGATTGTTTCACTAGTTATGAAAAATGTTGTTGGAGGTTTAGTGGGGATTGTGTTGAATCTGTATGTGGATTTCCAGAATATAGTGACTTTGAAGAATTAATCCAACAATCCATAAGCAGGGAGAGTGTGGTGGCTATTCCTGGTCATCACCTTGACTACATCTGGAACGGATTACAGTCCAGAACTGGAGGGCTCACCTGTGATCCAGATCTTAAGGCTGGAAGACACAAGTTTCTGACCTGGATCTTGACATGGAGATCTTGAGGTATAGTGGCTATGAAAAGCTTAGGCCCAGGAAAGGTAATACATACCTTTAATCCCAGGAGACTGAGGCAAGGAGATCTTTGAGTTCAAGGTCAACCTGGCACAAAGCAAGTCCCAGATCCAAGCATGGTGATACACATCTTAATCTGGGCCACACCTTCTTCTAGAAGCCTACATAAGGACATTGGAAGAAGGAAGATTCATTTTTCTTTGACTGCCTGCACTTACTTGCCAGTACATCTGTTGGAACCTTCTTCTACAGAAAACCAGCTTAAACTAAACTGGCATCACAGAACTGAGCAACTACTAGATTCTTAGGCTTCCCATCCACAGCTGCCCATTGTTGAGTTAGTTGGACTACAGATTGTAAGTCATCACAATAAATACCTTTAATATATAGAGACATTCCATGAGTTCTGTAACTCTAGAAAACCCTAATACAGACTGTCTCTCCATCTTCAGGAGATCTCCTCGATTTCTCCCTTCAGTGTCTTAAAGTTTACATTGCAGTGTGTGTGTGTGTGTATGTGCATGTGGTGTCTAGAGACCACATTGAAGGTATTGCAAATTCTAGGCAAGCACTCTACTAATGAATAATAATTCGTCCTTAGCCCTTATATTTTCCTTCCTGTTATTTTTTTATTGATTTATTCAATTCTTTATTAAATTCTTTTGCTTTAACATCTAATAGGTACTTTGAGTAAAATCCCACCCCCAGGCTTAGACTGCAGAGCACAGGCTGAATACACAAGCAGCACTGTGTTCCATCCAAATGCCTGAAGGAATGTTCACTCTGGTGGAGGCTTCTGCTGGTCCACATTATATTTTGAGTTTATCCTAATGTTACTTACCTTTAAGACCAATTTGAGTGACTTGTGACATGTCATATTCTACTCCGACCCCATCTAGAGCTAAGGTGTGGTCTTTGCAGGGGGAGCAAAAGCAGGGAGGGAGAAGCAAGCACCAGCATCCATTCCAGCTTCCTCATAGCCTGCTGTCATTTGTTCATAGCTATGTTTATACGTAATGTTAACCCTTTATATGTATGTATGACAGAGGCATCGGTGAGCTGCCTGACATGAGAGCTGAAAATCGAATTCAGGTCCTTTGCTAGAGCAGTAAGCACTCTCTTCTCTGGAGACTCAGGAATCATGGAAGAGAGAACAGAAAGAATGTCAGAGCCAGAGATTGGGGAAGACTGTATTGATGCTGCCTTCTAGATGTGCGGCAGGACTGCTGTGTTCATGGACTCCAAGCAGTTGTGGTTTCTGCCCATCTTTGTTATTGGTCACCATGATCAATGCAACTTATGAATTGCATTGAACTTATTGAATGAATTGGTGGCTTGCTTGTAGTTTCAGAGGGTCAGTCCATGACCATCAGAGTGGAGAACATGGCAGCAGGCTGGAGCTCACATCTGATCCACAAGGTGGAGGCACAGAGAGAGATTGTATCTGTTGTGGGCTTTTGAAATCTCAAAGTCCCTCCCCCCACGACAGTGACCTATCTCCTCCCACAAGGCCATACTTCCTAGTCTCCACCCTCCACCTGCCCAAATAGTTTCACCAACTAAGGACTGAGCATTCAATACATTCTCATTTAAACTATCACCCTCCCAATATATAGTTTTAAAATATGTTTCATTAATTCAGAAATTCATACCTGTTTACCTCCCCCAGTTTTCCTTCTAACTCCTCCCAGGTCTACCCCTGAACCCCAGCTCCCTTCCAACTTCAAATTCTCTTACTCTTTCTCTTTTTAAAAAAATAAACTCTGGAGTCCAATTTGTGTGCCCATATACTCATGGGTGTGAGGTTACCCACTGAAGGATGGTCAACCTATCAGGGCCACACCCCTGAAAGAAAACCACCTCTCCCTCCCCTATCAGCCGTCCACTGTCAGTAGATCCTTAGCCCGAGTGAGTGTCACGAACCCATCCTCCAGGCTGGAGTTTGGATTGGTTTCATCTTATGCAGGTCTTATGCTTGGGAGTTCAAGAGTACTGTGTCCCTGTCGTACTTCACCCAGGCCTTCCTGAATCTCTGGCTATTACAATCTTTCTCTCTCTTCTTCCATGGTGATCCTTAAGCCTCAGGAAAAGTGGGGTCTAATTGTTTGTATTAGTCAGGGTTTCTATTCCTGCACAAACATCATGACCAAGAAGCAAGTTGAGGAGGAAAGGGTTTATTTGGCTTACTTCCATATTGCTGTTCATCACCAAAGGAAGTCAGGACTGGAACTCAAGCAGGTCAGGAAGCAGGAGCTGATGCAGGGGCCATGGAGGGATGTTCTTTACTGGCTTGCTTTCCCTGGCTTGCTCAGCCTGCTCTCTTATAGGACCCAAGACCTCCAGCCCAAGGATGACACCACCCACAAGGGGCCCTACCCCCTTGATCACTAATTGAGAAAATGTCCCACAGCTGTACCTCATGGAGGCACTTCCCCAACTGAAGCTCCCTTCTGTGATAACTCCAACCTGTGTCTAGTTGACACACAAAACTAGCCAGTACATTGCTTTATAGCATCTTTCATTGTATAAAACTTAAAATTTGTGGGCTGGGGAATTGGCTCAGTAGCTAATTGTGTTTACTAGTTGTGGTGGTTTGGATAAGAATGGCTCCCATAGTCTTGTATATTTGAATGCTTAGTCACCAGTGAGAGGCCCTATTTGAAAGAATTAGAAGGATTCAGAGGTATGGACTTGATGGAGGAAGTGTGTCACTGTGGGTAGGCTTTGAAGTTTCAAAAGCCCATGCCAAGCCCCAGAGCCCTGCCCCCTCTCTCTCCCTCTCTCCCTCCTCCTCCTCCTCTTCCTCCTCCTTCTTCTTCCTCTCTTCCTCTCTCTCTCTCTTCCTTTCTTCTTCTTCTTCTTCTTCTTCTTCTTCTTCTTCTTCTTCTTCTTCTTCTTCTTCTTCTTCTTCTTCTTCTTCCTCTCTCTCTCTCTCTCTCTCTCTCTCTCTCTCTCTCTCTCTCTCTCTCTCTTTCTCTCTCTCTCTCTCTGCCCATGGATCAGGAAGTGGTTCTCAGCTGTTGCTCCAGCATCTGTCTGCATGCCACGATGTTTCCTTCTGCCATGATGATAATGAACTAAACCACTGAAACAGTATGAAAGCTCCAATTAAATGCTTCCTCTTATAAGAGTTGCTGTGGTCACTGTGTCTCTTTATAGCAGCAATAGAACAATGACTAAGACACTGATTTTGCAGAAGACCTGAATTTAATATTCAGCTCTCACATCTGGCAGCTCACAAACCTAAAATTCCTGTTCCAGGGGGATCCAGCACCTCTGGATCCCGGGGTGGGGGTGGGGGACAAGCACTCATATGTGCATACTCACATATAGACATTCATGCATACACTTAGTTAAAAAATAAAAATAAATAGCCATGTGTGATGGCACATGCCTTTCTTTAATCCTAGTATTGAGGAAGCAGAAATAGATGAAACTCTTCAGTCTGAGGTCAGTCTGTTCTACATAGTGAGTTCTAGAACAGCCAGAGCTACATAGCAAGACCCTGTCTCCAAACAATAACAAGGACAAAATAAAAATAAATCTAGTTTAAAAAAACAACCTGAGGCCGGGCGGTGGTGGCGCACGCCTTTGGTCCCAGCACTTGGGAGGCAGAGGCAGGCGGATTTCTGAGT
>NW_022196906.1:57425882-57429484 GCF_008632895.1 Mastomys coucha | reverse complement strand
AAAAAAAAAAAAAAAAACAACCTGGGCTGGAGAGATGGCTCAGAGGTTAAGAGCACTGGCTGGCTCTTCCAGAGGTCCTGAGTTCAAGTTCCATGAACCACATGGTGGCTCATAACCATCTATAATGGGATCTGATGCTACAGTGTATTCATATAAATAAATACATCTTAAAAGAAACCTTAATGTATCTATAATTTGATGTAACTTCTTTTGTTTTGTAGTGTGTTGATTTTTTTCCCTGACTAGTAAAGTTTTTTCCCAAAAGGGTTAATCATATGTGCCGCTATTTTGGTCAGAGTTAAGTTTAGGGGTGTAATAGTAAACAACAATAACAGCCCCCCTAAAATCTCAGTAGCCTAACTTAAAAGTTTATTCCTGGCCTTGGAATGTAGTTGAGTGACAGTGTATGTTGAGTATGTGAGATGCTCTGTATCTAATCTCTAGCATCACATGAATACATCAAAATGTAATTCTTGGTCATACTAAATGATGGCTTAGCAGAATGTTCCACTGGCACTTGGGTACCAAGCATGATAGAACCTAAGTCGTGTTCTGCCATCACTAGGGCAGTGAGAGAGGGAGGACAAGGAGGCAGAGGACGAAGAGGAGGACAAGTACAAGGATGAGGAATTGAGTAAGTATCAGATTTTGAAGCTTTTGCCTCAACGTGACACACAGAAGCTCACAGTTTATTGATCCAATTCACATAGTCACATTAATCTAAAATGGAAGGCGTATAGTTCTGCCATTGCTTAGGGAGGAGACTCCACACATCTCTGAACAAACATTAGGACTGTGGTAGTCCCCATTCCAGGTCACCAAATATCTTCTCCCTAACAAAATACCCTTACCCAGTCGTTTCTGAGGAAGTCAACTCCAAAGTCTTGTTCTGATCCAACCTTCATTTTCAGACATCTTAATCTACTCAGAGGTTTTAAATGTGGGAACATTGAAAATACAGCCCATTAGCTCATTACTGTGAATTTGAGTGTTTTATTATTTTGACATTTATCTTTGTTTTCTTAATCTACTTTAAACTGCAAAGCAGTTCGTCTCTTACTTAGTCCTGTTAGTCTTTGGATTTTGCCCTTTTTTCCTAGTCTCAAGGCAGCCAGTTCCCTTTATCTCATTTCTTGTTAAATTCAGCCAAGTACTCAGTAACATTTTGTTACAGATTCTCTGCAAAAAGTCCCTGAGAGGCCATTGTGTGAAGCTCAGAAGGTAAAGCTTGTCTCAATGGAAACACTGGAATGTTATGGGGGTGGTCACTAAAGAAAGCTCCAGGCAGAAGGGAGAATCCCTAGAGAGAGGTTAGGTGTATTGCAGGTGGCAGGACCAGGGACTTAAGGATGTCCAGTCCCCCTTGGAGCCTGCTTGCTTGCTGTCATGAGCCCTGTGTGGAGCTGAGTGACCTGGCATTTGCCTTGCTGGGTTTCAGTCTTGCTTTAGGCTAATTGTTCTTGGCTATGCTTCATTCTCCCTTTTAGAAAGGGAGTTTCTTAGTTTGAGAGTTATTGCTGTGAAGAGACACCATGACCACAGCAACTCTTATAAAGGAACATATTTAATTGGGGGTGGCTTACAACTTCAGAGGTTTGGTCCATTATCATCATGGCAGGAAACATGGCAGCGTGCAGGCAGACATGATGCTAGAGAAGGAGCTGATACTTCTACATCTTGATTTGAAGGCAATAAAAGGAGACTATGTCCCACACTGTGTAACTGGACTTTGGGTACTTTGTGGGGTTTTTCCTTCCATCCTTTTCAACCCCTCTTCTTCCTTTTCAACCCCCTAACACTAGGTAGGAAAGAACGAAATGTGTGTGTGTATATGTGTGTGTGTGTGTGTGTGTGTGTGTGTGTAGGGGGAAGACCCCTGAATAAAATCAGTGGTAGAAAGGGAGCAAGAATAGCATTGGACTACTTCCTGCTGATTAGGGCATCAAGTTCCTTGGGGCAAGTTTGATCTTTGCTGTCAGGATATCTAATTTCCTCTTGTTTCTTCTGTGCAGGACTGTTTGACAAACCACAACAAACCACACACAACGACCAACTGGCCAACCAGCCCCTTCTAGCAGGGATCTAGCATTTATATAGCCTCTGAAAACTCCCCAGATTTCAAATGTCACACACACAGGAAAACTATCTGTAGCTGGCAAAATCACACCCCTGCTAGAACATGAGGCAAATCATAGTCAGCTGCTGTGGACAATCAGAAGCAGCCCCACATCCCACACCTGAGATTAAAATGAAGACACAGTGTCAAAAACAAATTATTTTTAAGGTGTAACTATTGAAAAAGAACTAAAGACACAGCTTATACAACTGAAAGATGTTGCTGAAATGTGACTTGGTAGGAATGCTTATTTCTGCTATTATAACATAATTTTAATATATAAACTTTTAGTTTTAAGTCTTAAAAAAAAATGAAAACATTCTTATATTTCTGTGCTTTTCAAAGAAACCAAAATTCTCACAACACTGGGAGTAGCTTGACCATAAAAGACCTCAAAGCCTGTTCCCACCGTGACACACTTCCTCCAACAAGGCCACACCTACTCCAACAAGGCCACTTTTAATATTGCCACTCCCTACAGGTATTTACTCTGTGGTATTGTGTTCTGGAGTATATAGCTTATTTTAACAAGTTTTTTATTAGCATATTTCATATGAAACTTATTGTTAATAATAAGTTTCATACATTTTTTTTGTTTGTTTGGGTTTTTTTGGTTTTTCAAGACAGAGTTTCTCTGTATAGCCCTGGCTGTCCTGGAACTTACTCTGTAGACCAGGCTGTCCTCGAACTCAGAAATCTGCCTGCCTCTGTCTCCCAAGTGCTGGGATTAAAGGCATATGCCACCACTACCCAGCTACATGTATATATTTTGATTGTATTCATCCCCCTTCCACATTACCCTCTCTCATCTCCCTTTTACACCTGCTAATCTCCTCCTTCTTCCAAGCTAGTTCTGTTTCCACTTTCATGTCTTTTAAAAAACCTTTTTTTCATGGTGCATCAATGGAATTAGTTAGGGTTCTTTATAGGAACACTGCTGAGCTGTTACTTTCATACAGTAACATGGGCAACTTGCTGTGGCTACACCCCTGAAGAAAATATCTTTCCTTCTCTAAGGAGTCATTAACAACCCAAAGACCTTGGCTCACAAGGCCCTGCCCCTCATTCTTAATGGGATGTTACTGGGCCCAGTCTTGTGTAGGTCTTCTATAGGTAAATATAGCTAAGAGCCCAATAACGTGTCAGCCCTGTCCTTCCTGGAAGGTGATGTTCCATAGCACTCTACCACTTGCTGGGGCTCTTATTTTTTCTGCCCTTGCTTCCACAGTGGGTGACTTGCCTTTTTATTTTGCTGGATATTACAGTGAGGAGATTGCTGTGAGTTTCAAATGAGAATTTGTGGTCAGATGTGATGGAGTGTGCCTTTTATCCCAGCAGTTGAAAGGTAGAGGTAGATGGATCTTTGAGTTCCAGGCCAGTTAGGATTATGTAGTAAGACCTGAGAGAGAGAGAAAGAAGAGAGAGAGAGAGAGAGAGAGAGAGAGAGAGAGAGAGAGAGAGGGGAGAGAGGGGAGAGAGAGAGACA
>NW_022196906.1:57416931-57425801 GCF_008632895.1 Mastomys coucha | reverse complement strand
GAGGGGAGAGAGGGAGAGAGGGGAGAGAGGGAGAGAGGGAGAGAGGGAGAGAGAGGGCCAAGAGTCACTAATGGCTGCTTCCTGACTTTGATACATGCCACCAGGTGTCTCACGCTCCATCTGTCACACCTGGAACAGCCCTTGCTGCCATGACTTTCTAACCAGGATGGACCAATGTGGACCATACTCTCAAACTGGGACCCAGAGTAACTCTTGTTTCTGTAAAGTTGCTTTTCTCAGATAGTTTGCCATAGCATCTAGAAAAAAACAACGGATACAGGGAGTCTGGAAAAAGACTTGGAATGTGATCTAGAGCCTTTGAGAGAATGAGGGCTGGATCTCAGAAAACACTAAGCAGGCAGAGGGGCAGGAAGCCGTGCCTGCCAGGTCTCTGCCCCTGTGTCCCTGTAGCTCAGCAAAGAGTGTGGAGCCAGCGGGGAGACTTTGCTCATTGAGCACCATGGTAAAGCAAGTCCCTGCGTGTGTCTGTATGTGTGTGGGGGTGTGTGTGGGTTGACTTCTCATCTACTCCCTCACCCCAAAACAGAAGGAAGGCTTTGCCTCTGCAGGGAGGAGTTAGATTTATCAGGTTTTTAATTTTAACTTCCTGGTATTAAGACAGGGTGCACACCTGTAATCAGTACTCAGGATATGGAGAAAGTAGGATCAGGAGTTCACAAACCAATCAAATAACAACAACAAAGGCTTTAACTTAGGGTCAGCCCAGTGAGAAATGAGGGGTACATAGAGGAAAGAGGGGAGTGTGTGGGTGGGTGCAAAGCTTCCTTGGGCTTCACTTGAGGACTTTCATATGCTCACAACCCCAAACCTCTTTGGGGGCCTTTGTGAAGAGTTGCAGTCTTACGATCCCTTCTTTCCCCAGCATGGTAAAGCTGAAGTTATCTACCCTCTAAGAAGTTCTTTCGGGTCACTTATCTGCCTCAGCTGATAATGGCTCCTGCTGCCATGCTAACAACCTAGGTTCACTCTCTGGACCCACATAGTGGGAAATGACAACCAACTCATACCTTAACATGCTTCCAATACACACACACACACACACACACACACACACACACACCTACACACCCAAATGCAAATTTTTAAAAGACTTGGGGAAAAAAAGAATCTTTATGGACCCCCTATTGTGCTCTTGAAGGAGCTCAGCCTGAACCACCTGATTAACATACTCAGCTGAAATAGGGAAGGACTCATTAGGAGTCACAAAAAGACATAGCTATTAGGAAATTGTTGGGAGCTTTAGGTGTTTTGTACCTGGAAGTAGGAGCAAAGGCAGAATTTTATTTTAAGTGTTTATTTTTGAATTGAGGCCTCTTGCAGGGCAAGGTGGATACAAACTTGTGTGGCCCAGGTTGCTTTGAACTCCTGATCCCCTTGCCTCCACCTCTCAAGTGCTAGAATATTAGCTCTGGGCCATCACATCTGTTTGCTTGTTTATAGACAGATTGGTTATGTAGCTCAAGTTGTCCTAGAACTCACTATGTAGCCCAGGCTGGCCTTGAACTCTTGAAACTCTTCTTTGCTTTCCCTACCCCACCCCAAAGTGTTGGGATCAAGTCTTTGTATTGCACACTCAGCTGTTAACAGGAAGCTTAGTGAGTATAGTCCAAGTTCTAGGATTACTGGCCTTTGCTATCTAGGCCAGTTCCAAAAACAGGGCTCAAGAAGACAGAAGCGCCTGGGGGTCAGAAAAGCCAGAGTCAGTCTGGACTCTGTCAGACAGTCCTCCCAGTAGTCTGGAAGAGAGTGATGGTCATGAAGACTGAACAAAATAGACTGCCTTGGATATATTTTAATAGCTGGACTCATGGGTGCTCTGGATACTGGAAATAAGTGAAAAGAGAGGAGTAAGGATGCTTCCCTGACTTTTATTTTGAAAATAATATATATATATATATATATATATATACTGTATATACTGTATATATATGTATATATATATACATATATATATACTGGATAATAGTGAGACACTTGGGAAAGGAGCAAGACTGGCATGAAGGATGAACGTGAGGTGACGATGAGATGTGGAATTGATGATTGATGCTAGGTAGCTAGCAACATTAGGGATCAACCTCCTTTTAATTAATTAATTAATTAATTAATTAATTAAATTTGAGACAGGGCCTTACTTGTAGCCCTAGCTGACCTAGAACTTACTATGTAGACCAGGCTGGCCTCAATCTCCCAAGAGATCTGCCTGTGTCTGCCTGGAATGCTGGAACTAAAGGCCTGTACCACCACACACAGTCTCTCTAAAGCAAAATAAGTAAATTAGTTAATAAGTAATAGTAAATTAAATTATTTCTTTTGGGATAGGATCTCATATAGCCCAGGCTTACCTGGAACTGGAACTCCTGATCTTTTACCTCCCAACTATTGGGATTTTGTTCACATACCACCATTTCCACTTTTATGCAGTGTCAGAGATCAAACACAGGACTTCTTGTATGTTAGGCAGTGATAAACAGTCTACAAGCAGAGTTGAATCCCTAGGCCTGCCTGGATTCAAATTTGGGGATGCAGTCTAAGCTGCAGGTATTTGAAAATCATTATATTATAGACCAAAAATCAAGAGTTGAATGATAGCTCTGGGTGATTGAATAAAAAAATCACAAACTGAGTCTTAAAATTTCCAATCTTTCTCCCCCTGCCCCTTATCTCTTTTCTTTCTCTCTCTCTCTCTCTCTCTCTCTCTCTCTCTCTTTCTTTCTTTCTTCCTTCCTTCCTTTCTCTTTCTCTTTTTCTTCCTTCTTTCCTCTTTCTTTCTTTCTTTCTTGTCCCCCTATCCCTATCCCAGGGTCTCTTTGTGTAACCTTGGATGTCTTAGAACAAGTTCTGTAGACCAGGCTGACCTCGAACCCACAAAGATCCACCTAGTCCATATAGCAAATTCCAGGGCTGCATAGTGAGACCCAGGGGAGAAAAGGGTTGGAGGGAGGAAAGGAGAGAGAGAGAGAGAGGAGAGAGAGAGAGAGAGAGAGAGAGAGAGAGAGAGAGAGAGAGAGAAGAGACGGGGTGGGGGTGGGGGAGCCACTCTGTGAAGAGACAGGAATGGAATGTTGGGACAATGACAATGATGTGGAGGAAAGTTCAAGAACTCTGTTTCCAGCTAGGCAGTTTTGGTGCAAGTCTTTAATCCCAGCACTTGGGAGGCAGAGGCAGGCGATTTCTGAGTTCAGCCTGGTCTACAGAGTGAGTTCCAGGACAGCCAGGGCTACACAAAGAAACCCTGTCTTGAAAAACAAAACAAAACAAAAAACCCTGTTTCCAGAGAAAGCAAGCACATCAACTGTTAGCAGTTCCCTCTAGCCAATTGAGGTAAGCCCTGAGAATAGGCTTCGAAAAGGTGTAGATGAGAGATCAAGATAGGGCAGTGTGGCTGCCTCAGGATAGGTTGAGAGGTAATGCCACTAAAGAAATGGGAACAAGTACTCGTAGAAAAATGAAGTCTTGTCTGTGAATTTATTGAGTGAAGAAAACAGAGAAATAGAGTACCCACTGAAGGTAACTTTGGATCTATATAGGAAGCTTAGATTTAAGTAAGGAATTTCGGTATGTTTATATGTTGATGAAAATGATTCCGTGAAGAAAGGCGGTTGGAACTATAAAGATACTGGAGTAAAAAATGTGGACATGTGAGAGTGAAATAATCCAGGTCACTAGTCAGGATCTGGCCTTCTTGAATTCAGAGTAACCCAAATATTAAGAGGATTTTGATAGTAAAAAGTTAATCAGTTTTTAAAAGCTGGTGTTTTGAAGGAAGGAAGCTTTTTTCTTTTTCTTTTTTTTTTTTTTTTTTTTTTTTTTTTTTTTTTTTGAGACAGGGTTTCTCTGAGTAGCCCTGGCTGTCCTGGAACTCACTCTGTAGACCAGGTTGGCCTCGAACTCAGAAATCCACCAGCCTCTGCCTCCCAAGTGCTGGGCTTAAAGGCGTGCGCCACCACCGCCCTGCTGAAGGAAGCTTTTAATAGATAGGAGTAGGTATGAAATAATCTTTTTTCAGGTCTAAATATTAATGTAGGTGGAGAAAACCCTTTTGGGAGTAAGCACACCTCCCTCTGATCCATTAGTGGGCCTTTTGATCTCCATGCTGTTTATCACCATTAGTAATTTTATCTTTATTAGTTCACAGATCTGTACCCCATGAGTGACAGTCAAGGATCTTCCCTAATTTCTGACTACCCAGGGCGACGTGATGAACGGATGTCTTCAGAATTTGCCTTGGCCACCCCTGTTAAATGCTGTTTAGTAGAGTTCCTTTTCCCCTCAGAGCTTTTATTTCAGAAAAGATACCATGGGAATGATAATATATATGTGTGTATGTATGTATATGTATATATATGTGTGTATGCATATATACATATATATATATGTATTTATATTGGCCTTACTGCCTCATCATGAGGAGGATCTACCTAAACCCAGAAACGCTTGGTCAAAATCTCCTTAAATGAGACTGGCTAATTGTGATCTGCAGGCAGCCGGGTAGGGCACAGGTGCAGAGCGCATCTTGAGGATGGGGGACCGTTGTGGTTTCTGTCAATAGGGGTTCAGCCGGGCAGCCGAAGGACGAAACGGAGGCCAACACCTCCCCAGATGTGGCCTCTTCCCTGGGCGCTCCTGGCCCGGCCAGTGTGGGGGCGGGGAAGCCGAGGGGGTAGTAACTGTCAAACTCCCGCTTGGCGCCATTATTTAAATAGTACGTGTGGGTCTCGCAGCTGTGCGTGCCCGGGGCGGGGCAGCGAGCTCTCGGAGTGGGGCGGAGGCCGGGGGCGGAGCGGGAAGGCTGAGGGGCGGGGCGGAGGCGGAGTCTAGTCCGCTAAAGGGGAGGGTCCAGCGCGGCCCCGGCGAGCTTCACTGCGCTTGCGCTGACAGACGCAAGATGGCGGACAGTGCGGAACTAAAGGTAAAGCGCAGCTCGAATTCACTTCTAATATTCGGCCGCGGAGACGGCGCCGCTGGTGCCGGGGGGGATGGGTCGGACCCTGGGGGGCACGCTCGGGCCGGGCTCCACCCGGGTCTGAAGTTGTAGGCGGGAGAGGCGCTCCGGGCCTCTGGAGGGGGCCTGGCTGCGGCGGGCCGTGGGCCCCGGGTGCCTCGGGGGCGCTGACGGGTCGTCCCCGGCGTGTTATTGTTGTGGGCGCCTCTGGCGGGGGTGGCGGGGCGAAGAGAGAGTGAGTCGGGACGTGGCGGCAGCGGCGGTCCCCGGGGTCTGGGTGCCTTACCTTGCAGCCCGCCTCCCCGCCCCCCCCCCCACGGGCAGCCAAGGGGTGGGGGGGTGTAGGTTGCTCTTGGAAGAGGGGGATTGGGAAAACTGCCCCGCTGCCGCTTCCTCTTCCTCTTTCGCCGTCCCGGGCTCCTGTCAGGCGCTGCGCTCGGACCCCCGGGAACTTGGCTCCGGCCGCCCCGCCCCTCCGCGGCGCCCAGGCGCCCCCGCCCCGCTTGCCGCCGCTGCCCGCCTGTCAGTGGGTGCTCGGCCAGTGGGAATGCGCGATCCTGGGGCGAGTCGGGCTAGGGAATAAGAGGGAGAAGCTCTTGGAAAGTTTAGCGAGCCCGGAGCCGGCGTTGGGGGTTCGGCTAAAGGGTTGCAGGGGGAGTCTGCCCGGGCGGGACGTTACTGTTTTCTCTCTTGATTTCGGGCTACCGGGGTAGGTGTGTGGTGAGGGGAGCAACCCATTGAAAGAGTGTGCATTTGGGAGCGGTGGTGGGGATGCAGCCACCTTTCTCCACTCTTGCTGTCTCTAGTGTGGCAGATGAGAGCAGCCTTGGGGGTCTCTAAACACACCATGATGGCGATGCTATAGCTGATGGAGGTGAATGGTTCGTGTTTATATCCCCCGTTGCCTTTTGTTTGTTAGGGACATCTTGCTGGCCATGTTGATTTAAACGAAATTCTCCTCCCACCTCCACTCCCCATCCCACCCCAACCTCCAATAAATAGAACGTTCCATCGTTCCTCTCAACTGTACCAATTACTCATGCCTCGCGAAATTAGATGAAAGGGTGCCCCCTTTTCCCCCGCTTTTTCTCCCACCCCAATCTTTACCTGATGATGGCTCCTTTGCTGAAGCACATATACCACTACACAAGCAGTTGGGGGAGGGCTGTTGGAACCCTTATGATTGGATTGTGACAAATGGGTCTCTGCTTGAATAATTCTGGTTTAGTAGCAGGCAGGCAGTTCTTAGCTAACGCATGTTATTTAGAGGCTCTGAACATGGTATTCCCTTCTCTGGCTTCCTGTGTTCGAACCAAACAGCTGGTTATAGCACAACAGAGAACTAACAGCTCTGTCAGAGTGGAGATTGGGCTATGCAATTGTAAATCTTCAGGGAGATTTAGGAATTCTTTTTATAATAAATAAAAATTATTATTTTCTCCATTATGATGAAATAACTTCTAGAACAAGCAGACCACTACCTTTGTTTCTGGACACTTTTCTTTGTGTGTGTGTGTGTGTAAAAGCCTCATTGCAAGATCTTTTTTCCCTAGTAACTTTGAAGTGTTAACATACCAAGATTTTTGTACAAGATTTGGGTATTTGTTTTTTTAAGATTACTTCTAATTACTAACTTGTTTAAGACAGACAGAAAATGTTAATGGATGCCCCCCTCCCCTTTTTTTAAGACAAGGGTTCAGTATGTTGTTGAGGTTGGCCTGGAACTCACTGTGTAGACAGACCATATACAGGCTTTGAACTTCTCCAGTCTCTGCCTCCTTAGTGCTAGGATTAAAGGGATTAAAGGCATTCACCACCATACCTGACTTGGATAGTTTCTTTTATCCCAATTTCAGACTATTGATTTCACTGAGAACAAGCCTCCGAAATTTGACATTTTGGAGATTACCACCTTGCATAAAAACAAACGAACAAAAAAAAACCCCAGAGCTCAAGTATGTGTGTTTTATGTAATTATTTTTCTAACTGTAGCTATGTTACTGTTATCTTTTGTTTTTGTTTTGGATTTTGTTTTGAGACAGGGTTTCTCTGTGTAGCCTTGGCTGTCCTGGAACTCACTCTATAGAACAGGCTGGCTTCAAATTCAGAACTCAGAGATCTGCCTGCTTCCTGCTTTCCAAGTGCTGGGGTTAAAAGCATGTGCCACCCCATCCTCTTCGGAATTGTTGCTGTCTATCTTTGCTTCCTAATATTTTTTAGGAGTCAATTTGAAACATAGCTGGCCAGGTTTTTATGCATGGACCATGTAGTAAGGCTTGGAAATCTTATCCAAGAAGTACATGCAAAGAACAAAGCACCATTGTTCTTTCTGTTTTAAGAACATGCCTGTGGGGCCAGGCATGGTGGCCCCACACCTTAATCTCAGCCCTTGGGAGGCCGAGGCAGGGGAATCTCTTTTTGAGGGTCAGCTGGTCTGAGTGAGTTCCAGGATAGGTAGAGCTGCTTAGTAAGATCATGTCTTGATAAAACAAATAAACAAAAAGAAAATAGAAAGAAAAGTGCCACTGGGGATAGATGAGATTCCTGGTGTGAGTCTTGTTAGGTAAACTTACTCTTTACAAAAATGAGCCAGTATCACACAGACCCTGAACACTTAATGGGAAATGGTGTTTTTCTAAAACTGGTCTCTGTTTTTTCACCCTCTCTAAAAGCTAGATATTTTCCAGAGGGCTTGTTTTTCTACTCTTAATGTTTCTGTTGTATAATTTTTCAAATTATAATAAGTATTTTGATACATTGTTGTGGCTGGGTGGTGGTGGCACACGCCTTTAATCCCAGCACTTGGGGGGCAGAGGCAGGCGGATTTCTGAGTTTGAGGCCAGCCTGATCTACAGAGTGAGTTCCAGGACAGCCAGGGCTACACAGAGAAACCCTGTCTGGAAGACACATTGGTGTGTCGTTTTGTGTGCCTTAGACTTAGAGGAGCTTGATAGATCACTTAGCTGGTGATAGTTGTGTTAAAACTTCAGGTAAGGCTTCCTTGTGGTTAGATTTACTGTTTTTGGAGAGTAGGGGAGATGATAACAGGAATGCATATATTTGTGTGTGTGCGCGTGTGCACAGCAAAATTTGGCATATATTCCTTTTAGAAATACTTTCTTTAGGGTGTGCATGTGTTTGTGTGAGTGATGTTTGAGAGATATTGATTATATATTCTAATAAAATAGGGGAAGTCTAAATAATTAGGGGGAACCCCAGATTTTTTTATTTTTAAGTTTTAAATGAAAATACAGAACTCTAATGGAAACTAATGAGGAAATACTAATTTTTTTCCTTAGCCCAATTCATGGCCCACATTTGATTGTGCTGTGGATTGTATTTATAATTATTTTTCTAATGGCTCTTTTAGTGAATCCTTTTAAATCTATAGCAATTCTGCTAAGATCAGAAAACAGATCCAAAGCCCTTGTAGGGAGAGTGCAAGCATGAAGATATTGCCAGTGCAAAGTAGATTGAGTCATACATATCAAAATGGGTTCTCTGTGCACTTCTGCTTATGAAAAGTTCAATTTTTCATTAGGGGAATACTCACAAATGATTTCTGGGAGGCTGTGAAGGTGAAGGCACTTCAAACGGGAGGGTGTGCAGCCCAAGTGGTCTTGGTAGTGATAACCTGACAGTTTCATTGTAGCTACTCTGATTTTTGTTTTTTTAAGACAGTCTCTCTCTCTGAGCTCTGGCTGGCCTGGAACTTGCTATGTAGACCAGGCTGACCTCACAAAGATCTCCCTGCCGCTGCTTCTGTCTCTGCAGTGCTGGAATTAAAGGAGCGTGTCACCATGCTTTTAAAAAAATATTTTATTTTTTATTTTTTAGATAGCTCCCTTGTCTTTAATCCTAGTAACTTAGAAGGTTAAGATTTGAGTAATGCTGGGGGGGGGGGGGG
>NW_022196906.1:57404681-57416801 GCF_008632895.1 Mastomys coucha | reverse complement strand
AAAAAAAAAAAAAAAAAAAAAAAAATATATATATATATAGATAGATAGATAGATTTGAGTAATGTAGTTCTAGGCCAGCCTGGCCTTACTTTTAGCAAGATTCTATCTAGAAAATAAACCAGGTTAAAACTAAAGGGAAAAAAAAACTCAGATGACAACAACAAAAACACCCTAAAACAGCAGTTCTCATTCCTAATGCTTTCATACAATTCCTTATGTTGTGGTGATTCCAACCATAAAATTATTTCATTGCTACTTCATAACTGTAATTTTGCTATTTGTTATGAATTGTAATTTAAATATTTGATGTTTGAGATATCTGAAAAGCTACTCCTGTGAAAGGGTCTTCTAATTCCAAGGGGTCAGTACTCACAGGACGAGAACCTCTGGCCTAAAGGAAGGAAAAAAACCACAATGATAACAAAAATAAACATTTTTCTTTTAGCATCAGGATTCACTGTGCAGTTCATGATGGCCTGGAGTTGACAGCTTTTTTGCCTCAGTCTCCAGAATGCTGCCATCTCAGCATGAGCTACCACGTTCACCTTCCAAAGTCATTATTTTTTCTTAAATGCATTTTTCTTTTGCATTAAAACTCAAGAAAGTTATATTGCTATTTTAACTCATAGAAGGAGCAGTGGGAGGGAAGGACTCATCACTTTGAAGGAGTAAATAACGGAATCCAGTGAGCAGGGAACCCACTTTTTAAAGTGTCTGCTGTGTAAGGGTATCAGTAAATTTTGTTGTCATATCTGTCTCTTTATTTTCAACAAATAACCACTTAGTTTTGATCTCTGTGGTGTAATTTGTCTGCTTTTATTTCACATAGAAGCAAGTAAGTCTGACGTTTTATTCATGGATTTGATTTTAATCTCTCTGACTTGATTTTATGAAGTGCTGCATTTAGATGGCTTTTGTTTTATGTCACTTCTTGGGAACAGTATTTTAAAACAATTTGAAAAACACTTAAGTTTTTAAGTAGTTGATGTAATTGTTTTGAAATATCACCGCCTTTTCCTTGCTGGTTTTCTGGGTGACTGCATTGTCTTTCTCTTGCAGGAGTGTCTCCTAATCCCCTTTGATTGCAGTAGCTGATTAACCTTGGGTTTCTCATGGTGAACTCCATCAGCATGCTGTTCTAGGGTTCATGCTGAGGCTTTTGATTTCAGTGTAATTTGTACCCTTTCATGCTGGTAACTAGGGGTAAGAAAATAAAGTGGGTTGTGGTTGTAGTGGGATCTAGGAAGAAGTATGTGCCTCAGAAAGTGGGATTTTAGTAGCATACTAAAAACTAAACAAGAACTTGGTTCATTACTTCACAGAATTGATGGGACTGTTTTCTTAAGTGTTCAGCTCTGTCACTAAGCATTTATTTTTTGGCATAGTGGTCATGTGTAGCCCTGGCTGGCCTTAAACTCACTGTGTAGCTGAAGACGTTGAACTCCTGATATTGCTTCTGTCTCCCAAGTGTTGGGATGTTGGGCATAAGCCACTATGCTCTACTGTCTTCTTCTTTTATTTATTTATTTATTTATTTATTTATTTATTTATTTTATGAGTTGAGTGTAGCTGTCCTGGAGTTAAGATGCCTAGCTCACTAAGTATTGTAATGCTGCTAAGACATTTCCTTTAGCTCTGTGCCTGGGTATTTTGTGGGGACTCTATGCATTTTCACTGTGTAGCCCTGGCTGGTCTGTATCTCACTATGTAGACCAAACTGGCCTTGAACTCACAAAAAGCTGCTTGTCTTTTACTCCAGAGGGCTGGGATTAAGGTGAGTGCCAATGTACCTGGTTTTGCAAATCTCTTTAAAAATATTTGGAGGTTGTTAGTTGGAATCCTACAAATTAATTTTCTTTCTTTTATTTTTTATTTATTTTTTTGAGACAGGATTGATTGATTATTTATTTATTTATTTATTTATTTATTTATTTTTCAAGACAGGGTTTCTCTGTGTAGCCCTGGCTGTTCTGGAACTCACTCTGTAGACCAGGCTGGCCTCAGACTCAGAGATCCCCCTGCCTCTGCCCCCTGAGTGCTGGGTTTAAAGGTGTGAGCCACCACTGCCCAGCTAGTTTTGTTTTTTCTTCCAATTTTTTTCTCTTTTAATTTTGAGGTTTTGTTTTTATTTTATGCCTTTGAGTGTTTGCCTAAATGTATATCTATGCATTATTTCCATGCAGTGTCCACAGAGGCCAGGAGAGGGCATCAAACCCCCTGGAATTGGAATTATTTTTTCTCTTTTAATTTTGAGGTTTTGTTTTTCTTTTATGCCTTTGAGTGTTTGCCTAAATGTATACCTGTGCATCATTTCCATGCAGTGTCCACAGAGGCCAAGAGAGGGCATCGAATCCCCTGGAATTGGAATTACAGGTTGTTGGTTCTGTCTTGTGGGTGCTAGGGATCAAACCCTGGTTTCTAAAGAGCAGCCAGCTCTTAGCTAGCCACTGAGTCATCTCTCCAAGCATTCACTGTTTTGCTTTGTGAGACAGTCTCACTTGTATTTAGACTAACCTCCAACTAATGAAGCATAGCAATTTTTGCAATTACTATTTTGCTTGGAAATTTTTTTTATAAAATACTAAAAAGAAGAAAAAAAATAGCACTTAAAATTCTAGCCTTCAGAAATACTACAGCTAGCCAAGCAGTGGTGGTGCATGCCTTTAATCCCAGCACTTGGGAGGCAGAGGCAGGTAGATTTCTGAGTTTGAGGCCAGCCTGGTCTACAGAGTGAGTTTCAGGACAGCCAGGGTTAAACAGAGATACCCTGTCTCGGACAAAAAACAAAAAGAAAGAAAGGAAGACAGAGAGACAGACAGACTACGGTTAAGATCTGAGGATCTATATGTAGACTTTCAGTGATCATAGGTATATATATAATCACAAGAAAGAATCACAATATTAAAAAATTGTATGTATGTATATATTTTTGAGACAGTATCTCTTTTTATGTAGGTCTGGCTGGCCTGGAACTTGCTGTGTGGATTAGGTTAACCTCAGACTCCTAGAAATTTACCTGCTTTTGCCTCCCCAGTTCTGAGATTAAAGTTGTACAACACCATACCCAGCATGTGTGTGTGTGTGTGTGTGTGTGTGTGTGTGTGTGTGTGTGTATACAAACAGTATACATACACATATGTTAATATTGTTACATATAGCTCAGGTTGTCTTTAAATTCCCTGTGTAATGTAGTATGACCTTGAATTCCTGATCCTCTTCTCCACCTTCCATGTTGGGGTTATAGGCATGCCTGATGTATGTCATGCTGGGAATTGAACTCAAGAGTATCATGAATGTTAAGCAAGCAGTTTATCATCTGAACTATATTCACAGCTGATACTTTTTGTAATCTGTTATTTTTGCGACAAGCCTTTCAAGTTTGTAGATATAGATCCAAATTGCTTTCTATTTTATTCTTCCAGTAGCTCAACATTATACAGTTGGCTCTTTTTGGGTAGGGGCCTGGTATTGAACCCTTCTTGTGATGTTCATGCTTTGGCAGATAGCTTTGTGTAAAGCTTTGCAAGTGATTTTAACACCTCAGACCTTAGAGCTGTGTAGAGAGCAGTGCAGCTGTTTTTCTGATTCAGGTGCCCTAAGTGGAGTGGATTAGTAGCTTTTAGCTTATTTCTTGTTTTACCTTCATTGTTCCTATTTCTTTTATGTGTTAGGTGAGATCACATTGATAAAGAATGAACTCCATGATGATATAGCATATTTAATTGATTTCAAGTGTGTTTGATTTTGGAAATTATACTAAAGTAATCAAATATTGTGAGTTTTGTGCACTAGGTGCTTGTCAGTTTTAAATGGCATGTTGAGACTGTATTGAACATTAATATAGAAAAAGTGGAAATGAGAACAACTTCATTTTTTAGTGTGAAATCAGTGTTGCCATGGTTTTAAATTGGTAGGTAATGCTGTTTGGAGGAGCTAGTTATGGGAAGGTTACATAGGCTGCAAAAATATTTTTCTATTTTAAGAGGAAACCTTTTTGGGTTATGGTAATTAATAAGTTCACATGTAAGTTAAGAATGCTTTTTTCTTTTTGAGGCTCTGTCACTGTAATCCAGGCTAGTCTCAAACTCAGGGTTTTCTTTCCTCATATTCCTGAATGCTTAGTTTGCAGGCTTATGCTACCACTTCTGGTGAGAGCACTGCTGTATCTGGAAGGAACGAATGATGAAGTTAAACTGTGGAATAGATTGTGTTCTTCATTTGTTGTAAATTTGCTCATTAGTATTATTTCTGAGTAGGCGGCTGAAGTTTTTGAAGTACTTAGTTGTTTTGTCCTATAAGTGTGGATGACCCAGGATTTATGGCAGCCACTACAGTGCATGGTGCTTGGTGTGGCCCAATTGAGGCTTTATCAGGGTATAGCTCCCTCCTGTGCACAGCTAGCATGGTTGCCCTGTGCTCTGCTAATCCTATCTAGGCTTCCCTCCTGTGTTAAGGCTTCTGAGCTCTCTGCTTTTGGTTTCAGTGGTCTCAATGTGAAAAGGCAGAAAAGCCTTTCCCTCAGACTTTGGTGAAGGAACCACCTTTTATTTTTTTCTTAAATCAAGAAAATGAAACAAGTGTGAATGTTTTGAATAGGAACCAGTTTTGGATAATGACAGCACTGGTGCAAATGCTCATGTATTTGAAAATATCACTTCTTTACCTTTTCTGCTGTTCTTGCTTTCAGTTTCTCTTTTTGGTTGTCATGTTAATTTCACACAGGCAGTTCCTTCACCCTGTGACTTCTATCTATAAACACTCTCAATGGAGCTAGAGCTAGGTCTGGTGGCTCACACCTTTAATCCCAGCACTTGGGAGGCAGAGGCAGGCAGATCTCTGAGTTTGAGGCCAGCCTGGTGCTACAGATCAAGTTCCAGAACAGCCAGAGTTATGTAGAGAAACACGATCTCACCCACCCCTTGCCCTCCCCACCCCCCCCAAAAAAAATCCCACAAAAAGTTCAGTGAACAAAACAAAAAATAAAAAACCTTCAGTGGCTTTGCCTTTAAAAGTCTTAGTTGGTTTGATACTCAGGGCTCTACCCAGTTTGACTCCAGTCCATTTTGTGTGTGTTGTACTTTCTTGGCTGTAGCAGAAGTCTGACTTGGAGAGCAGTTACTCATTTGCTCTGTTCTGTCCTAGTAGCTTACTATCTTTCAGCTTAACAAATTATGTTACTGTCTGTTGTTGTTGGGAACCAGGCTGATGTGCATGTCTGCTATGGCAGTCTAAATTGGAAGTGTTCTGAACAGTGTCATGCCTTTACTCTTTCCATGCTGTTTCTTAGATTAGCTTGCATAGTGTGTTCAGGATAATTTTTTTGGATGTGGACCATGTGTGTACCTGTTGGCTATCTTGGAACTGGGGTGGTGGGTGGTTGTTAAGCACCACGTTTAACATTTGAGTTACTCATTGACTTCAGCCCTGACTGCTGCAAAAGGAAAACAAAAAGTTCTTAAGAACTTGTTTTGGTGTCTTGAAACTGTGGTTAGCTGTGTATCCTACGCTGCCTGATAGAAATCTTGATAGAAAACTGATAGGAATCTTGCCTCAGTTTCCCACATGCTGGGACTACAACACTGAAGTGTTTGATACTTTGTTATGCTGTTATTGAAAGCAACTACCACCCCTCCCTCCAACCCCCTCTTGGTTCTGAGAATCAAATCCAGAGCCTTGTGCATGCTTAAGCACATCTTCTGCCATTGAGCAGTTTATTTAGCTGTACCACATTTAATGTAATTAGTCCAGTATTAGTGTTGGGGTTGGATTTAAAGATAGATGTGACAGGGCCAGGCAGTGGAGGTGTGCATACCTTTAATTCCTCTGGAGGCAGAGACAGGTGGATCTCTTGAGTTTAAGGCAGCCTGATCTACAGAGTGAGTTCCAGCATGACCAGAGTTAAACACAGAGAAATCCTGTCTTGAAAAACAAAACAACAAAAAAGTAGATGTGATGAATGTAACAGGTAAGGGTGTTGGCTTAAGGAGAAATGGACTGTGGCCTTATGAGGTTCTGGTAGTGCACAACAAAGCGCTTCTGCATTTGAGTTTCTGAATGTGAGCAAGTTTGTTTCTAGTTTCATGACACAGTGCTTAAAATAGAACTTAGCATGCTTACTTGTACTTATATGGTGAATTTAAGGTGTTTTCCTAAAAAATTGTCACATGGGTCTTATTCTTAAGGATCAGAAAAGTTTCAGAGTAAATATATAGTTTTTGTTTTTAAAACCTTAAAGTATCTCTTCAAAGGTTATTTTTTTTCCTGTTTTTAAGGTGCTTTATTTATATCATAGTATCTTTTTAATTGACATGTACTTGCACATATGTATGAGGTAAATGTTTTTCCAGGATTTTAAAATCATTGTGGCTGGGATGGTGTCTTTTTGATCACCAGCCCTCAAGTGACTGGGGCAGCTGGAGGCCAGTCTGATTTGCATATGTAGTGACTTCCAGACCAGCCAGGAGTACATAATGAGACCCTGTCTAGAAAATAAAATAGATAGATGGATAGAAAGAAAGGAAGGAAGGAAGGCAGGCAGGCAGGCAGGCATTGTTGTAGATTCCAGGCTTCTGTAAGTTACTCAAAAAAGGAATGAGGAGGAGTTGTCATGTTTCTTGACACTTGACAAAGGACATGGCCTGAGAAGCCTGAGGGGAAAGGAGGGTTACTTTGGCTCCTAACTTCAGCCAGTGTTTGCTTCATTACTGTTGGCCTGTGGTGGAGCAAAACATCATGGTGGCAGGAGCTTAGGAGAGCCACCAGAGAGAGGAGGGGACCAGGGACAATGCACCTTTCAAAAGCACTCCCTGGTGACTGACTTCCTTCCTCATCAGGGCCCCACTCTTAAGGTTTGTTTCTTCCACTGGTTTCTAAAGTAGTCCTGCCGCTGGGGACCAAGCTTCTGAGCCACAGGAGCCTGTGGGGACACTCATATTCAAACCATAACGTTTCATGCTTAGAACTTGGATTATAGTGTGGTAGCTAGGATTTGTTTATTATTTACAAAATGTCTCACATTCTTCCATTCCTTTATGTGTTTTGAATGTGAGGTACTAGACTATTGGCTTGAGCATATATATATGATTACTTAAGCAGAAAATGTATGTGTTTTATGATTATAAGTGCAATGCACCAACTATTACCATCTCAGGGGTTGTTTCTCAGACTCCTGTTATTTCCCTGGGTATCTCTAGGTCAAAACCATTTTTCTAATACCAGTAGGACATTGTTTGGTATGCTCACAATTATAACATCAGTGGTGAATAAAGCCATTGTGATTTGCAAGATCCCTAAAAAACTAAACTGCTGTGGTGTGACTGCGTTATACCAGTGGTTTAGTCTCTATCATCAGATTTTTGGGATTGAAATAGATATATGGTTTAAAAATAAGACAAGCTGGACAGGTTATGTGGCTGTATAGTAGAGTACTTGCCTAGTTTGCCTGAGGTCCTCAATATGATTACACACGCGCGCACACACACACACACACACACACACACACACACACACACACACACGCTTTCTTCCCCCCCCCCCATTTCTTTTTCTCTCTCTCAAGCAAGTAAGTGTGCACACATGGTGTGGGAAGGCAGGAAGACAGACTAGCTACATTTAATGCCCTTGATGAGGGAGTAAAAGTTACTGATTTGTCATTGAGTTGTCTTTGCTTACCTTTTAGAACATGTTGTTTGAAGTGCTTCTCCTGATAGCAGGCCTGATGATTAGTTTAGAAAAGAGCTTTGTGCAGTTGTTGAGCAGCAAACTAAACTAGCTGCCTTTCTAAGTAGAACACTATTTTTACTTGAAGTAATTGCTTGGCAAAGTATAGTTACACAGAACGGGTGGTATTTGGCATACATTTTCTTGAAAATAAAGTGAGCCTGTCACTACAAGGAAAACAACTGACAGTATTCATTGCTAATGATAAAATTTAAGCTTTCAAGGGAAAATTGAATTTTGGAAAACTACTTCACTTGCCACTAAGAGTTTGACAGATTCCACACTTGACTCCTTTGATGCAGTTGTTGTGATATGAGTAAGTGAGCTATGCTTAAGACAGTAGTGAGCTGCATCACTGAAGAAGTGTGGAACTTGGCGAATTCTCCATGTTTTGACATGAGATTTCATGTAGCCTAAGCTGACTTTGGACTGTGGATGTAGCTCAGTGTGACCCTCCTGCCTCTTTCAAGTGCTAGGATTTTAGGTGTGGAACCACCATGCTCAGCTGAGCTCAACATTTTTATTTATTTATTTTTTTAAATAACCAGTGCATGGTGTTTTTTCGTTTTTTTGTTTTTTTTTTCTTTTTGGTTTTTCGAGACAGGGTTTCTCGGTATAGCCTTGGCTGTCCTGGAACTCCCTCTGTAGACCAGGCTGAACTCAGAAATCCGCCTGCCTCTGCCTCCCAAGCGCTGGGATTAAAGGCGTGCGCCACCACTGCCTGGCCCCAGTGCATGGTTTTATAAAGCTATGTATGAGTAAAAAGATCAATTGGAATGGAGATTAGACCAATTTGGTTTTTTTGTTTTTGGGGTTTTTTTTTTGTTTTTTTGGGGTTTTTTTTTTTTTGGTTTTTTCAAGACAGGGTTTCTCTGTATAGACCTGGCTGTCCTGGAACAACTCACTCTGTAGACCAGGCTGGCCTCTGCCTCCCTAGTGCTGGGATAAAAGGTGAGCACCAACACCGCCTGGCCCTAGATGGTTTTAAATTTGTTGTTGTTTTGAGAAAGGGTCTCAGGGATCTCTGGTTTGCCTCAAGTTCTGTATGTACCTAAGATGACCTTGAACTTGTGATCTTTCTGTGTTAACTTTTTTTTGTTTGTTTTTGTTTTTGTTTTTTCGAGACAGGGTTTCTCTGTGTAGCCCCAGCTGTCCTGGAACTCACTCTGTAGACCAGGCTGGCCTCGAACTCAGAAATCTGCCTGCCTCTGCCTCCCAAGTGCTGGGATTAAAGGCGTGTGCCACCACTGCCCGGCTGAAGTGCATTTTGTTGATTGATGACTGATATGAAAGGCCCCTCTGCTCACTGTGGGTGGTGCCAACCTTTCATCTTGGGTACTATGGTACTATAAGAAAGCAAGCTGAGCAAGCCATAAGAAACATGGTGTCTGTAGCAGTTCCTACTGCCATGTTCCTGCCTGGCTTGAGTTCCTGTGCTGACTTCCCTCAGTGATGGTCTGTTATTGAAAGTTATGCTACGATGAAATAAGAAACCCTTTCTTCCTGGAGTTGCTTTTCGGTCATAGTGTTTGTCACAGCAATAGAAACCCTAATTAAGACAAAATCCAATGTTTTCTATTTTGATTTGTAGTACAGTAGATTTTTTTTTTTCTTTGTAGTCCTGGGGTTCAAACCCAGGGCCTCTTCTATGATAGACAAAGAGTTCTACCATTGAGTTCTCCAACCCTAGTAACACAGTTTTGATAGATTCAATACAAGGGGAAGGAAGTATCCTCTATTTATATTTTTCCTTCCTTCCTTTCTTCCTTTCTTTTTTCGTATAGAATAGAGTTTATTCAGGGCATGGGGAGGGAAGTTAAGAGGGTGGTAGAGGCAGAGAAAGGCAGAGAGAGGGAGAGTAGAGAAGTAGAGGCCAGCCATGAAGGCGTGAAGAGAGAGGGAAAGGGAAAAGGGAAGGGAGGGGGAAGAAAAGAGCCCAAGAGGACGAGAGAAGCAAGAGAACAAGAAAGACAAGAGCCTCCATTTTCAAGAATATAAAAATTGTGATAATGTAAATATCTTTTGAAAAAATATGAAGAGTTTCTAGTTTCAAATGAGACTGTCCCTTTTACTCCATTTCTGACATTTTTTTATAGTTTAAAAGACAAAAAACCATTTGCTTATAGAAAAAGTATCCACTGACAAGTTAGACAACCCATAGCTTTTAGTGATGTCCTGTATCTCTGCATCCAGTGTGCTGAATGAATGTGCTGGAAGTGCTATGGATCTTTCACGGTATGAGGAGTATTTAGTTTTTTGTTGTTTATTTGTTTGCTTTTTGAGGTTATGTCTCAACTCTGCATTGTGTTTTTTAGTGATTATGGATGAAAATTATATGGACAAATGAACAGTCTATGAGATGTGCTCTAACCCAATTGTAGCTAATAATTTCCTCTCTAGCAGAACTTAGCTCTTGCAAATATATCTGTGATCGATTTATAATTTACATGTTTGTTTTCTCTCCCTTTTGGGATGAAAGCCAAACAGCTGTACAATTGGATGCTTTTACATTTTTGTCTACACTTTATTCCCCATTCTTTGACAAATTCGTATATTACAATGCATATAATACATTCAGGCCACCCTTCCCCTGTCTGCACTTCTTAGGGTGCTGGTTACCCCATCCTCTGTCTGCACTTATGATTCTGGTCATTCCAGCCCATCTGTACTTCTCAGGATGGAGTCTGGAAAACTGGTGTCTCCTTTCCTCCAGTATTTTTGTAGGATTTTAAGACTGGAAGAAAACAAGAAAAGGTGCATGTCTGTAACCCTAGCACTTGAGTGGTTGAGGCAGAAGGATTGCTGTAAGTTTGAGGTCAACCTAGGTTTCATAGGGGAGTCTAAGGCTAGCCTGGGAAAGACTGGAAAAGAAACTCTGGTCCAGAAGTCCTTCTAATGAGACTTCACAATATTGTAGCCTCTTAAAGGTAAAAGACCTCTTAGAGTTGTGCAGTGGCTGGAGTGATGAGTCAGCTGTTAAGAACACTGGCTGCGGGCTGGAGAGATGACTCAGCGGTTAAGAGCACTGGCTGCTCTTCTGAAGGTCCTGAGTTCAAATCCCAGCAACCACATGGTGGCTCACAGCCATCTGTAAAGAGGTCTGATGCCCTCTTCTGGTGTGTCTGAAGACAGCTATTTACACATACTTACATATATTAAAAAAAAAAAGAAAGAAAGAAAGAAAGAAAGAACACTGGCTGCTCTTGCAGAGGATCCAGGTTTGATTCCCAGCACCCATATGGTGATTCCCGGGGATCTGATAACTTTTTCATAGGCACACAAGTAGTGCACAGACACGTGTACAGGCAAAATAACTAAATATAAAAATTAATTTAAGGGCTGGAGAGGTGGCTCAGTGGTTAAGAGCATTGACTGCTCTTCCACAGGTTCTAAGTTCAATTCCCAGCAATCACATAGTGGCTTGCAACCATCTGTAACGAGATCTAATGCCCTCTTCTGAAGACAGCAACTGTGTATTCATAAATATAAATAAATAAATATTTTAAAAAATTAATTCAAAAAAGGGGAGGTTAGAGGCACTTGAGGAGATGGTTTGGTGCTAAAAGTGCTTACTATGCAAGCATTAGGGTCTGAGTTCAAGTCCATAAAACCCAAGTTAAAAGCTCGATGTGGCCATGGGTCTGTGATTCCTGTACTGTGGAGTATAGTGGTATAAGTAAAACAGCTTCTTTGAGATTGAAATATTCCGTTTTGTAGGAAAGCTCTTTAATCAGGAAGGTAAACAACTCAACTTCAGGAAGTCCCTGAAACTCATATTCAGTAGGGCCATACCTGTCAGTAAAGGCTGAGATTCCTTTTGAGACTAGCTTCAAAGAAACTCAGACAAGCTGAGCTGCAAAGAAAACTCTTGAGACCAGAGCAACTGCCTGGGAGAAACAAAAACCAGTTGAGATGCCTAGAAGTTGTTTACACCAAAGTCACCTAGAAAAGACACACACCAACTTGTTGAGCTTCCTGAAGGTTGTGCCATGGACTGCAGATTTCCCAATTTTTGTGAGCTGTCAATCATGTGGGGCTGGTCTTTATGATACAGCTGTTTTTGAGTCATTTCTACTCTTGTAGGTACAACCACTCACCCATACTTTACCATACCAGTAACTTAGGATTTACCAAGTTGAACTATCCGTACTTTGGTCTGTCTTGGGATCCCTGTCTGGACTGAATAGACGTTATGTGTTGTGTTTCACCAAGGAAAGGTTTGTCATACACCAGCTGGAGACGAGAGGATTGCTAGGCCTTAATGGTTGGCATCCTAGCTTTAGAATCAGTGAGAGACCCTGTCTCCAGGGAGTAAGACAGGTCAGTAGAGCAGGATACTCAGCAGCCGCATCTGGCCCCTGTGAGTACTAGTTATGTACATGTACATATGCATATACCTCC
>NW_022196906.1:57374608-57404666 GCF_008632895.1 Mastomys coucha | reverse complement strand
TCTCTCTCTCTCTCTCTCACACACACACACACACACACACAATACATAGTGTTTTCCATTTAACTTAACTATGATTAGAGAAAAGAACATGAAGTTAGTATAATTAAAACCTGAATTAAAATTTTTTTCAGTTGTACACTTTCATTATACAAAATGCTGGTTTGATGATGACATCTTCATGCATGTATCACATCATACATGTATAGCATGCACTTTGTTTATATACCCCTCCCTGTCTTGTCTTATAGTTCTACTCCTGCTGCTCCCCTTCCTCCTCTCAGATACCCCCTTGTACTCAAATTGCATGTGTGTGTGAACACTCTGGAGTCCACATATGAAAAAAGGTATTTGGTTTTGTTGTGTTTGAGTTTGACTTAACATGGTGCTTTCTAGTTCTGTCCATTTCTTGCTCATGTCATCATTTCTTCTTTATGAGAGAATAAAACTTCATTATGTGTATACACAACATTTTCTTTGCCCCTTCATCTGTTGATGGACATCTAGGTGATCCAGTGTTGGCTGTTGTGACTAATGCCATAAACATGGCTGTGCACATACATACACCTCTACTTTATGCTGACTTAGTTTTTTTTGGGTCGACAGATGCAGGAGTGGTTTAGTTAGACTACATAGTAATCTTGTTTTTAGTTTTTTTTTGTTACTCCTGAACTTAGTCTCAGGAATAATGCAGACTAATGGTGGAGATGCTAATTAATAACCTTTAATTCCAGACTATTTTTAGAAAGTTAATTCTTGCTGTATGTAGCAACTTTTATAAAAGTTTGTCTTGACTCTTTTCTGTACCCATTGTAAGGAAAAATAAGATGTTTTTAATTAGCAGCATTACATGCATATAAACAATGTCAGTGCTGACGGATTGGGTTAAACTCTGTTACATGTTCAGTGGTCAATTGTTGTTCAGTGCATTTTTTTTTTTTTGTAAGTAAACACCTCATCCAGAATTGGTTAGTGTTTTCCAGAGTCATCTGAAAGTAACAAGTACAAAGGACGATGCTGAGCATTTGCTTCCAATTCTCAGGTTACTTTTTATTCAAACGTTTGTTTGCATATCTGAAGGAATGAGGTGTGTCAGTGTGAACCAGTGGTGAGGACTCAGTGCTGGGAGGTTTATGGCAAGTGCTTTAATTCTGGGCTTCCTCTTCTCTCCTTAGCCTCTTGTCTCCCTCCTCAATGGATTGCTGTTGGTTTTTTTTTTTTTTTTTTTTTTAATGTCACTTATTTTTAAACTAGTGTTTGCTAAGGTAAATTAACTACAATCTACTAGTAGCAAAAGAAACTTAAATAACATTGACTTTCTTTTAGTTATATGTTGTAAGGCAGAATGTCATTGCGCTGTCCAGGCTGGCCTGTAACTCTTGATTTTCCTTACTCTGCTGAGATTATGGATTATGTGGTATTGTGTTATATACCTGGCTGACCATTTGAACTAACATTCATGGGGTGGTGGGGTGGTGGGTGGATTGTGTGTGTGTGTGTGTGTGTGTGTGTGTGTGTTAGTATTATATGAATGTGGGTGGGTAGGTGTGCTTGCATATGTGAAGGCTAGAAGTTGATTTTGGGCATCATCTTGCTTGTAAGACAGTCTCTGAAGCTGGAGCTTGCTATTGCAGCAGTATCAGCATGTTGTCTGGGTGGATCTTGAACTCCTGGTTTCAAATCCCTCTCAGTCTCTGCATTATAACAGGTTAAATGTAGGACTTGGGACCTGACTTTAGAGTCTGAGTTCATACCCTACTAGCTCTGTAAACTCAAGTAAATTCTCTTGGTACTCTGAAGTAGTTTTGATACAGGCTCTTCAAGGTTTTCCTCCGTCTGAGTTCTGGGATCCAGAATTTGAGAGACCTTGTGTAGTTATAGAATATGTTCGTTCATTCCCTCTCTGTTTGTCTCTCTCTCTCTCCCCCGCCCTTGTCCTTTTCCCTCCCCCTCCCTCTGTCCCTCTTCCTCTCTCTTCTTCTCTCTGTCCCTCTCTCCCTCTTTTCCCCTCCCTCTATCCCTCTCCCTCCCCATCTCCCCCTCTCTCTTTCCCCCCTCTCCCTCTATCCCTCTCCCTCCCCCTCTCCTCCTCTCTCTTTCCCCCCCTCTCCCTCTGTGTGTGTGTGTGTGTGTGTGTTTGTGCACTTCATGTCTGCCTGGTGCTGTTGGAGTCCAGAAGAGGGTATCAAATCCCCTGGAACTATAGTCACAGACAGCTGTGAGCCACCATGTGGGTACTTATATGGTGAATTGACCTCCGGTCTTCTGGAAAAACAGCCATTGCTCTTAACCACTGAGCCATCTCTTCAGCCCCTGACAGTACTGGTTTTTCAAAGACCCACCTATAGCCTGAATACAGAACACTACTACAATTTCTCTTAGACTTCCCACTTCTTTTGTCACATTTCCTTCTTACCTTTCACACAGATAAACAACTCTTGCTGGTGGGTATGACTTTAGCTAAAAGCCTTGTTGTTTAAGCTTACCCACTAAAGGTTACTTCATTAAGGTCCCAAGCCCTGCTTTTATAACATTCCTTGACCACCCATGTTCTTATCACTGCCTCCTTACTTTGTTGTCTCATTTCTGTAGCTCCCCTTCAGCATTCCCTTCTACCATTCCTGAGTCTACCCTGGGTGATACTGCCCTCTGTCCTGGCTAAGCTTTGTGCTAAGTAAGACCCTAGTGTAGGTTAGTGGTAAGGAGCTCTGGAGTCAGGGGGCCAGGCAACAGCATTTTACAGTCAGACCTCAATTTTTTTTTTTAAGGTTTATTTATTTTATGTATGAGTACACTGTAGCTGTACAGATGGTTGTGAGCCATCATGTGGTTGCTGGGAATTGACCTCAGTACCTCTGCTTGCTCTTGCCCTGCTCACTCGGGCCCCACTCACTCCAGCCCTAAGATTTATTTGTTATTATATGTAAGTACACTGTAGCTGTCTGCAGACATGCCAGAAGAGGGTGTCAGATCTCATTATGGATGGTTGTGAGCCACCATATGGTTGCTGGGATTTGAATTCAGGACCTTCAGAAGAGTAGTCAGTACTCTTACCAGTTGAGCCATCTCTCCAGCCCCAGACCTCAAATTTAGTGTCAGTTTTCTTATACATAGGGTAGGAATTACTAGCAGTTTGTGTTTGGGTTCAAATTTGTGCTAAGAAAAGAAATCATGTTGGGCGGTAATGGTATACGCCTTTAATCCCAGCACTTGAGAGGCAGAGGCAGGTGGATTTCTGAGTTTGAGGCCAGCCTGGTCTACAGAGTGAGTTTCAGGACAGTCAGGGATACACAGAGAAACCCTTTCTCGAAAAACCAAAAAAAAAAAAAAAAAAAAAAAAAAGCCATGTTGTTATTATTATAAAGATTTATTAACTTTTATGTGCATTGATGCTCTGCTTACATGTCTGTGTGAGGGTCTCAGATCTTCTGGAACTGGAGTTACACACAGTTGTGAGCTCCCATGTGAGGCCTGGGAATTGAACTTGGGTTCTCTGGAAGAGCGGCTAGTGTTCCCAACCACTGAGCCGCCTCTCCAGCACCACATTTTATTATTTTGATTCACCTGAGTAGGTGGCAAAACTATAATTGAAAATGTTTTTAAGATTAAAAAACTGTAATGATTGTATGAACTATTTCCCAAGAGCATATTTCCTTAAATAGTTAGAACAGTATAGAATTTTGTGTTTAAGGAATCTTTGAGAAGGAATCTTTTGTGATATCCTCCTCTTCTTTGTTTATTTGTTTCTTTCTTTAAAAAAAGATTTTTGAGACAGTCTTGCTTTGTGGTCTAGCCTAGTTTTGAACTAGCAATCCTGTCCTAGTCTCCCAAGTGCTAGAATTATAGGTGTGTGCCACTACTCCCGGCTCTCCTTTGTGTGCGTGTGCGTGTGTGTGTGTGTGTGTGTGTGTGTGTATGTGTGTGTATGTGTGCGTGTGTGTGTGTGCGTGCGTGTGTGTGTGCGTGTGTGTGTGTGTGTGTGTGTGTGTGCGCGTGTGTGTGTGCGCGTGTGTGTACTTGCCCTGTAGCCAGTGTGTGGAGGTTAGAGGACAACTAAGATGATGGTTTTCTTCTACTTAGTGAGTTCCAGTTAGGTTTGACAGCAAGGGCTTTTACCCACTGGGTCATCTCAGCAGCAGTCCACAGTCCTCCCTTTTAAAAGTGGAAGTGTACTCCCAAATTATAATTTGATAAATTAGTGTCTATTCAGTATGAAAATACAAATATATGCATAGTATTACCATCCTGGCATGCAGTAGGTCTTGGATTAGCATAGTATATCCTTGTGCTCATCTCTTGCTCGTTCCCAAGCTCCCTCTGTGTATGGAGTAGGTGCCTGACCATCCATGGAAGAAGCGTTTATAGCACATCTACATGCAGAGCAGCCTTTTCCTTAAATAAGAACCATATTTTCTTGTCTCTGCACATGAAGTTGGTCAATGTGTTAGTGTTTTAAATTCTACAATTTTAAATTAAATTAAACTAAACTTAATACTGTGTCCAAATTTTTAAAACAGCCTGAGTTAGATTTGTTATTTTTAGTATTCATGTTAACAAGAAGGAGCTTTTTGAAGCCTATAGCCATATGTTTCATGGAATGTGGTGGGACATAGATGGGGATGACGTGTAAATCATCTATCAAAAAGGGAAACCATGGTAACCCTTTCACAATGTTAAGTTTGTACATTGCCTGAAGGAAAATGGCATCTCTGTTTACATATAATCACAATATTTTGTCATCTTTTGAGAGCATAGTGTAATCAGTATGATGGGATCGAGGCTGAGAGATGAAGGTGCTAGCTGGAGGGCTGGTGCTGCAGATCACTTTCCAGTTGTCTTGTGTTGGGAAATAAATAACAGATGAGAGACTGGGAGTGAGATGATCATGGAGAGGGATGCCCCAAACCTGATTTACTACTTTGACTAGAAACTGACTAGGTTTTCTGGTTGAACTAGGTGTTGTTAACAAATTGCTAATCTCCCAGTTGGCTATTAACTGTTTTGTGGTTTTATTTCAATCTTTATTCTTCCCCTTTCCTTGTTTGTTGTTTGTTTTGAAAGACTATGCCTCTTTGTAGCCAAGGCTACCCTGGAACTTACTATATAGTAGTCTGGTCTGGCCTCACACAGCAGTGATCTTGCCTCAGGTTCTAGGCTTATAGACATGAGCTACTATCCCAAGCTTATGAACTATTTCTAATGGGAATTATCAGAAATGGTCCATAATTAAGAATTTAATTTCGCCGGGCGGTGGTGGCACACGCCTTTAATCCCAGCACTTGGGAGGCAGAGGCAGGTGGATTTCTGAGGTCGAGGCCAGCCTGGTCTACAAAGTGAATTCCAGGACAGCCAGGGCTACTCAGAGAAACCCTGTCTCAAAAAACCAAAAAAAAAAAAAAAAAAAAAAAAAAAAAAAAAAAAAAAAAAAAAGAATTTAATTTCATTGAATAATCTGACTTCAAAAATAATGGATAAAGTATTTTTATTTTACTATTCTTTTATTAATGTATCTAAATTTTGTGAGCTAGAGAGCGAGAGGGCTGGAACTCTCACTTTGCCTCCTAGCAGGTTTGCACCTTACTTTGTAGACCAGACTGGGCTGGAACTCACTTTGTAGATTACAGACTTTTATCAGTCCTCCTACCTCTCCCTAATGGTGGATTAAAGGTGTGAGTCACCATGCCTGGCTTTAATGTATATAATTATAGAACTTTATATTTATAGAAAATAATGTTATATCTGAAATATGACATCATTAACTGTTTATTTTGTCTGTTAAGAATTCATTCTAGTTTATACTTGGTTATATAGTGATAGTAGATAAGACTCCCAATTCAGAGTCTGTTTTGTCACTGACCAGGGCAGGAAGTGAATGGGAGCAGTTGTTTATCTGCAGGGACCTTATTCTTGCTCACAAAGTGGATACTTTTTTTTTTTTTTTTTTAAGATTTACTTACTTAAATGAGTACATTGTAGCTGTCTTTACACACACCAGAAGAGGGCATTAGATCCCATTAGAGATGGTTGTAAGCCACCATGTGGTTGCTGGGAATTGAACTCTGGACCTCTGGAAGAGCAGTCAGTGCTCTTAACTGCTGAGTCATCTTTCCAGCCCCCAACACAAGTTTTAATAATGAAGGTCATAGCTAATGAGAATATAAAACTGGAACTTTCTATGTAATTGCCAAATGGACTCCTTCCCCTTGTGTAGTTGGGAATAGGTGTGTGGGTTGTGTGTGCGTATAAGTTTTATGTATCTACAAAGAAGGTTGAGGGTCTTTGGAATGACAGACATTCCTCACTGTAATTCCCTGAGAACACTTAATCTTTCTTGGGGGAGCAGGGAGCTTAGGATCTAAATGGCAGGTTGTGAGAAAGAGAACAAAAAACACAGAAGGAAGACGTTAGAAACCCTCCAGGGCATGCATCTCTAAATGTAAACGCTTAACAGATACTAGCCCAGGCAGAAACAAGCTAAAAATTCATTGCCAAGGCATGATGCTGTAAAATTTGAGAACACCCAAAGAGAAAATTCTGCAAGCTTCCAGTTGGGAGATATACAGGTAACCATGAAGGATTAGAAATGAATGGTACTGGGGCTGTTGTTTGTTTGAGATAGTGTCTCCTGGAACACAGGCTGGCATCAAACACAGTTTAGCTGAGGGTGACTTTGAACTTCTGATTCCTCCCCAAGTGCTGGGAGGTAGATAGCATAGCATCTAAGTGTTTTAAAAATGTTTTTAAAAGATGTATTGTATATTATGTGTATATGTGTTCTGCCTCCATGCATGTATGTGTACCATGCATGCCTTCTGCCCTCAGAGATCAGAAGAGGGACTCAGAAACCCCTAGAACTAGAGTTAAAGATGGTGGTGAACCACCAGGTAAATGCTGGGAACTGAGCTTGGTCGCTCTACAAGAGCAGCAAGTATTTTTAACTGCTGAGCATTCTCTTCAGTCCCTAGTCTAACTACATTGGAAATAGAAAATAAGGAAATGTCTTTAAAATTCTGCTTAAAAATTTCTCTCTAAATGTCTGTATTGAACCAAACTTGAGGATTGGGTGTGAGGAAATGTTGATTGTATAATGCAAGGAATAGAAAGGATACCTCCCATGCCCCTCTTTCTCAGAAATCTACTGGAGAAAATAACCCATTAAGAGAAGCCAAGATAGGAGGGACAGAGACAAGGAAATGGGGCTCAGTGCGGGATACAGATAGAAGATCCTGGGAAACATCAAAGGGGAATTCTGTGACCATAACTGTGCACTCGGCTCAGATCTAACTGTCCACATTGGAGCTTTGGAACTGGCTGTGCTATTAGGAAAACTTCTAGCACTCATGGATTGGAGGTGTAAGAAGATAATGAATTTGAAGCTAGTTTTAGCTATAGCAAGTTCCCAGGCTAGTTTAAGCTATATGGGGAAAACCCTGTCTCAGAAACAAAACAAGACAACTGAAAAGAAAGCCAAATCAGTAAAAGGAAATAAAAGATATAAAATAAAACAAGCCAAAGTTAAAACAGCTTTACGTCTTGCAATAGAATACATTGAAAGGAAAGTTTGAATATGCTGATGAATTGACAGTAGGTACATAGAATAGTAATGAGGCTAAAAATGGTATAAAATATAAAGAGAGCAGAACTTTATGAAACGAGAATACTTTGGGTTCAGCTATGAATTTTATTTAGATGTAATACTGTCTAAATATTAAAAAGCAGAGACAATTGAATCAATCAGCAAAACTTTATGAAACGAGAATACTTTGGGTTCAGCTGTGAATTTTATTTAGATGTAATACTGTCTAAATATTAAAAAGCAGAGACAATTGATTCAATCACAAATTATGATGGAGAGATTGCAGGTGAAAAGATTTGACAGCTAGAGCCATTATTTCTTATAACTGGAAATCAGTAGATAGCTTTAAAGAATAATTAACTGTTGTACAGATGGTGAAAACTCCAGAAGCAGCAGCTAAAATTGAGAGTGCAGTAAAGAACTCTTTCTTGTGAAACGATTAGGCTTTTAAAAAATGTGTACATGGGCTAGAAAGATACCTCAATGGTTAAGAGCACCTGTTCTTTTACCTCTTTTGATCTCCAAGGGACCCGGGCTGTACATGGTACACAAACATACATTGAGGCAAAACATTCATGTACATAAAATAAATAGCTAAAAATTTTAGGGCCGGGCACCTTTAATCCCAGCACTTGGGACTTGGGAGACAGAGGCAGGTGGATTTCTGAGTTCGAGGCTAGCCTGGTCTACAGAGTGTGAGTCCAGGACAGCCAGGGCTATACAGAAAATCCCTGTTTTGAATACAAACAACAACAACCCCAAAAAAGACAAGATATCTTTTGGTGGGCATTGGTGGTATATGCCTTTAATCCCAGCACTTGGGAGGCAGAGACAGGCGTATTCCTTGAGTTTGAGGCCAGCCTGGTCTACAGAGAGAGTTCCAGGACAGCCAGGGCTATACGAAGAAACCTTTTTGGTCTTGAAAAACCAAAATAATAATAATAATAATAATAATAATAATAATAATAATAAGAATAATAAGAATAAGAATAAGTTTTTAAAAAGTTTGTGGAGCTGGAGGGAGCACAGTGGCTTCAAAAACTTGCTGTTCTTCCAGAGGACCTGTGTTTGGTTCCTAGCATCCACATCAGATGGCTTTTAACTATCTATAACTCCAATTCCAGGGGATCTGATGACCTTCCCCTCTGGCCTTTTTGGGCATCCACATGCAGGTGTACATCACATAAATAAAAACAAAATTTTTAAAAATAATTTTAAAATTGTGTATGTATCTGTCTGACTAAAATTAAAACATGTTAGAAAGATCACAGAATACTCTTCCTTGCAGGATATCCACATTTCAACCATTTAATCACAGGATTCTGAGAGCTCTTATCATCCAAGGATGTCATCAGCAGAGCTGGGATCCTCTAGGAGGCCATAACTTCTAATATCCATTGTGGTTAATGTTATCCTTAGTTGTAAATGTTCATTTTGCTGTAGTTTTAAAAAATTGAAGAATTTAAAGCACATTGCAGATTAAAATATATATCATTTTAACATCTCAGATATTTAAATGATTTGTTTTTCTGTATGTTGTTAAGACTTCTGCATCATGAATTCAGTGATGCCTCAGATGGCTGGAGCTTTTCTGACCCCATCTTCAATTCTTTGATATACTGTGATTATCCTAAGAGTATGCAAAAGCTGTTCCAGTAATAGCAGGGAACACCACCTTGCCTTTCACTGTGTGAGGGTATCAGGTGCAGTTAATGGTAAGTTGAGCCCACACACATCTTAGCCATAACTTTTTTTTTAAAGTTCAAGTGGTGAAGCTTGAACTGGAAACTGAAGTAAACTATGTTCATTTTCTTAATTGATTCCTACCCCCCCCCCCAACTAAAAGGCATGGGGTTTGTTTCCTCAAAATGTCTCTATTATATTTGAGGTAGAATTAGTTATGAACATTCAACAGATTCTTTGTTTCCTGTGTAAAAAATGATAATACCTATCTCAGCATAACTATGATAATAAATCCTATTCTTTTAAAAAGTCCAAACTAAGAACTTTGACTTATTGATAGCAGCTGTCTTTTGAGTGCACATATGTAAGTATTATTTTAATGGTTGCTATTGTTTGTTTTGCCTTCTTTGAGGCAGTCAAAATGTAATTGACAGCTGTCAGGCTTATTTTGTCATTTAACTTTTTCTTTGATCTTTCAAGCAAGAGATTTTATTGTACATAAATTGTCAGTGACAATGCATAGAAATTCAATAATACATCTGTGCTACACTTAGTCTTATACTCATAATTAAGGACAAAAGTTACTGTCCGAAATTTGTGGTAATTATTGAATTGCTCTTTTTGTTTGTGTCTTAGAGAGTAGAATTGAATTAAAAGGGAAGTTATTTCTCTCTAAAATTTCATGCTGTTCTCCCCTCCCTACCTGTTTTAGAACAAATACACTTTGCCTATTTGATGACCGCTAGCTAGTGTTAATTGACAGAATCTAGAATCACCTGGAGATGGGCTTCTGGACACCCCTGTGGGGGAGTATTTCAGTTTTGTTAATCAGTGTGGGAAGACCTGCCTAATGTGGGCAATACTATTCCCTGGCTGTTAATAGTAACTGTGAGTTCTGGATTTTATAAATGGAGAAAAGGAGCTGAGTAGCATGAATGCATTCGTTGCTCTGTTTTCAGTTTGGAATGTGATATAGTCAGCTTCTTTATGCTCATCTCAATGTTATTTCCCTACCATGATGAACTTTGCTCTTGAATTTTGAGCCAATATAGTCCCCTTTCCCTTAAGTTGCTTTTGTCAGAGTATTTTATCATAAGCCTGAGGGTGAGGAGAACATTAAGACATTGTTGTTTGAATGAGACTATTCTCTATAGACCCAGTTGGTGGCACTGTTTGGATAGGTTTAGGATGTGTGGCCTACTGGAAGGAGCATGTCACTGGAGGTGGGCTCTGAGAGTTTAAAGCCTCATCCCATTCTGAGTTTGCTCTCTCTGCTTCCTGCTTGCTGTTTGAGTTGTGAGCTCATCTGTTTCTGCTGCCTGCAGTCAGAAGTCCCTGCCATGATGGATCCATATGGAACTATAAGTTTAAATATACTCTTCTTGTAAGTTGTCTTGGTCATGGTGGTTTATCACAGCAACACAAAAGTAAGACCAGCCACTTCCCAACTTATTTTTAATTACTAATCCTTGATGTTTGATTTTGTTTCTTTTAAAAACAGATTATCTTGAAATAAGGATCATTCCTATAGTAGCTCAAGTTGGCTTTAAACTCAAGTTTCTTCTTTTTCAGCCTCCCAAGTACTAGGAGTTCAGATGTCCAGCTTAAGATTTACAATACATTTCTGGGAGTGGAGAATTGGTTTGTGGTTAAGAGCACTTGCTGCTGCTTTTCCAGAGAATCCAAGTTCTGTTCCCAGTGCCCTTTTTGGGCAGCTCACACTACTTACAATTCTTTCCTTGGGATCCAGTATCCTCTTCTGACCTCTGCAGGCTCCTGCACACATGTAGATACACTGATACAGACATGCAGACGTGCATATATTAGGAGGGTGATCTAAGTATCATGACATCCATGTGGAGGTCAGAGGAAAACTTACAAGAAGTAGTTTATCCATGGTGTGGATGCTGAGGACTGACAAGTACCTGTAACCACTCAGCCATGCTGGCTCTAGTCTAGTCTCCCTTCTCCTGCCCTTTCTCTCTTGATAGGGTCTCACCTTACAGCCCTGGCTAGCCTGCAACTCTTCTGTGTGTAGACCAGGTTGTCTCAAAGAGATCTGCTTCTTCTGCCTCCTAAGTGGTGGGATTACAGATATGTTCTTTCATGCCTGATAGTTCTCTTTTTCCAGTTATTTTATACCTTTCTTGGATGTTTTAGTGAGTAGGGAGAAGATACCATTGTTGTCTTATTTACAGTCTTTTTAATATCCAAAAAGAAAATACCTATATCAAGCTGGCTTTGAACTTAGATCCCCCTCTCTCAGCCTCCCACTTGCTGTTGTTTCAGTTGTTGGCCATTATGCTCAGGAGTTTGTTCCCAAGGTCTGGGTTACATCTTTGTATGCCTCTGTAGAACATAAGAATTTGGGCATTGATTTGAATGATTTACCACTACACACTCCACCTCCATTTCTTCTGGCATGCTTTTCTTATTCATTCCTTCACTGTCCAAATAGTTGATAACAAACTCTGGTTCTAGATGCAGAAGATAAAATAGTCACAGGCTCTACTTCTAGAACAGTTATCAGACCTGGGAAACCTCTGTCTAGGCAAGGAATTGCCATATGAATAGAAAAACCAGTGCAGCAGGATAATTGTGAACATACATACCCGAGAAATGGCCAGAAGAGATAGACAATAAAACAGCTCCAGTTTGCTAGGACAAGCTGGTGAAGCTGGATCTGAAGGTGGGAACAGTGGAAGGGCTGTTTATCTTTGACTGGCCATCTGTATTGTGTCAGAGTACTTCATTCATTGGTCACTTTTGGGCGCTGTTCTGCTACCTGAAAGGACCCTCTAGTGCAGTAGTTCTCAATCTGTGGGTTGTGACTTCTTTGGGAGGAAAGGGGAGTCAAATGGACATTGCACAAGGGTCATCTAAGACCGCTGAAAAACACAAGATATTTACATTACAGTTCATAACAGTAGCAACATTATAGTTATGAAGTAGCAATGAAAGTGATTATATGGTGTGTGGGGGGGTGGCAACATGAGGAACTCTGTTAAAGGGTCACAACCAATGAGTCACAACATCTTGTCTAATGTGTTAGCTGAGAAAGAGGGTATTTATAATGAGTGGTACGAGAAGGTAGGGAGCCGGTGCGGCCATTGTGTGGTGTTATTGGATATGAGGCCAGAGAATCCAACAGTTAAGGAATAGAGGATTTAATGAATCCAACAGTTAAGGAATAGAGGATTTAATGAATGTAAGCTTGCAAGTGTGTGTCCATCCTGGCATTTCCTGTCAAAGACAGGGCTTCCATAAGTAGCAATGTGGTCTTTGGTTCCCCTTTCTGTTGCTTTAAAATAGGAGGTTTGGATTAGATATCCATGTTCTTAGAAGGTGGGGGGAAGTAGAAAACAGTGATGAAATAAATTGTGACCACAGGATTAATGAAGGTAAGTAGATTTCTGTTATGTGGCTTCACCTATTATGGTTGTGTAGATAGAATTCCTGATGGCTTAAATGAGAAGTGCAAGCTTTAGCATCTGATGAGGCTGCCGGCTAGCTGTAGAGAAGGAAAGACTAAGAGGTAGAACACAGGAAGAGAGCAACTGTTCTTGAATTCCTGAGTTAGTATAGAGCAGTACTTGATAATGTGACTGGTTTTGAGGTGGGGTATCTGGCTTTAATATACTTAACAGGTTTTTCCCCAGAAGGTAGGAGTACTCCTGAGGGCATGGTACTACTCTTTGCCATCCACAGTCTGTGCTTCTGGAGAATTATTAAGTGCTTGTTGATACCGCTGAACAGTAGGCTAAAGCGAGATGTGGTCCTGCATAGTGTAAACTTGATCCTGGTTCTTTATAACCAATCTCACAAAGAAATCTATAAACTTGTTCAAACTACTTTTAAAGTTCCTTTGCTATTAACTAGTTAAACTTTGTTTATGGGCTGGCATTTAAGCAAGCCATTTGAAGAGGCTAAATACAAATTTTAAAATTGTAAATTATGGTTTCAGATACTAATATTTTACATTTTACTTTTTTCTCTAAGCAAATGGTTATGAGCCTTAGAGTTTCTGAACTCCAAGTACTGTTGGGCTACGCTGGGAGGAACAAGCACGGACGCAAACACGAACTTCTTACAAAAGCCCTGCATTTGTTAAAGGCTGGCTGTAGTCCTGCTGTACAAATGAAAATTAAAGAACTCTACAGGCGGCGGTTCCCTCAGAAAATTATGACGCCTGCGGACTTGTCTATCCCCAACGTACATTCAAGTCCTATGCCAGCGACTCTTTCTCCATCCACCATTCCACAGCTCACTTATGATGGTCACCCTGCATCTTCCCCACTACTCCCTGTTTCTCTTCTGGGACCTAAACATGAACTGGAACTCCCACATCTCACGTCAGCGCTGCACCCAGTCCATCCGGACATAAAGCTTCAAAAGCTACCGTTCTATGACCTGCTGGATGAACTGATCAAACCCACCAGTCTAGGTAAGAGTGATGTGAGGCCATCTGGTGATGCTGTGCTTTGTGTTTTTCTTAGACTTTGAGTTTATGTTTGGTAGTAGTGTCAGGATATTAATGAGGATCTTTTGAGTTTAGAATAAGTCAAATATATAAGAGCTGTTGTTTAGACAAAAGAAAAGAGGTGTGGGGTGGTGACCAATGGAGTCAGACACAATAAATACTAAGTTTGAAACAAAGTTTCACTGTATAAACTCTGGCTGCCCTCCAGTATCTTTCAGTATATACCAGGCTGTCCTTTAACCCACAAAGATCCTCCTGCCTCTGCCTTCTGAGCCATTTGTTCCACCATACCTGGCTCCTAATTAATGTACAGTAACTTATGAATTAAAATTGAAAATGAATTACCACCAGTCTCTAAATTCTGTTCTTAATTTTCAGTGGTAAAACAGATTGACTAGTTTGGATTACTTGAATGAGTAAATAGTTTTAATTATCATGAAAGGAAATTAAGCTTAAATTAAATTAAAGCTTAAAATTTAAACTGATGTTGTGGTTAACTTTCAGCTGCTGTTTTTCAAGTGGAGACATATGTTTTAAGCATACGCATATGACATATATGAATTCCTATTCATAGATAATATGAGTGCTAAAAGGTCTGTTACTAGGTTTCCCATCCTGAGATTTCCTTATCAAGTCATTCAACATACTAACCACTTTTAATTGCTACGATGTCATCTTGCTTTATTAATGTGAAGCAAAACTGACTTTGTTGTGATTTTTGATGCCTTTGATATAATGTACTTTAACAGCAGACTTACCTTGGTGGCTGCTTGTTAGAAATCAGTGTTTGGCAAGTCGTGGCTGCCAAGCTATCTCCAGTGCTTTATTTTTGTGTGATATTTATGTAAGAACTTTGTTGGTGTTGGGGGGGGTGTCCTCCCTGCTTTTGCTTCCTTGGTGCTAAGATTACATGTGGGAACTACTGCCCACAGCTCAGGTTTTTTTTATTATTCCTAAAATGTAAACAAAGCTAGTGAATATATAAATAACAGACCATGTGTGCCCCAGAGCCTAAAGTATTTCCTGTCTGCTTCTTATAGAAATGTTTCTTGATTCTTGTCATTAATATTAAACATTTTAGTGTGAGGAATTGCTGAATATTAAGAAAAAGTTTGAGTACTTTTAGAGAAGGTGGGGTGTTGTTTAGGTTGGGGTCTAATATATCCCAGGTTGGCCTGACATTCCATATGAAACAGAGGATGACCTTGAATTCTTTTTTTTTTTTTGTTGACCTTGAATTCTTTTTTTGTTGTTTTGTTTTGGTTTTTCGAGACTGGGTTTTCCTGTATAGCCCTGGCTGTCCTGGAGCTCACTTTGTAAACCAGGCTGGCCTCGAACTCAGAAATCTTGTCTATCTCTGCCTCCCAAGTGCTGGGATTAAAACCGTGTACCACCACCGCCCAGCGACCTTGAATTCTTGTTTGTTTGTTTTTAAGATTTATTTGTTTTATTTATATGAGTGCATTGTAGCTGTCTTCAAATACATCAGAAGAGACATTAGATCCCATTACAGATGGTTCTGAGTCAGAGTCACTTTGTGGTTGCTGGGAATTGAACTCAGGACCTCAGGAAGAACAGTGCTTTTAACTACTGAGCCATCTCTCTAGTCCAACCTTGAGCTCTTGATCCTTCTGTCTCTACCTCTACTGGAATTAGGAGCATATGCCACCAATTTTTGGAGAAGATTTTTTTTTTGTTAGATTTTTAATTTATTCTTTGAGAATTTCATCTGTGTATACAGTATATTGGATCATATCTACCCTCTTCTTCAGCTCTCCTTGGCCCTCCTTAGTATGCTCCCTTCTAACTTCAGGTTCTTTTTGTTGGTTGATTTGTTTATAATCCACTGAATCTAATTAGTGTTTGTGAATGGTTATAGGGCCATGATTTTGAGAGCAATACTGAAATCCCATCACTCATAGAGGAAGTATTTGGTTTTAGTTGCTTTTGTAGAATTTCCCAGAATAAATAAAGATACAGAGGTATTTTCAAACATGAATTTTATTATTATATTTGTGTGTGTGTCCACTTCTGCATGCACATGTGACAGCTTATTTAGGAGGTTAGAGAGTTGGTTGAACCCAGGTCCTCTGTAAAAGCAATCAGTGCTCTTAACTGCTGAACCATCCCTACAACTCCATTTTATAAGTTTTTTAAATTTATTTAATTTTATTTTATATGCATTAGTGAGAAGGTGTCAGATACCCTGGAACTGGAGTTACAGACACTTGTGAGCTGCCATTTGTGTGCTAGGAATTGAATTCTAGGTCCTTTGGAAGACCAACCAGTGCTCTTAACTGCTAAGCCACTTCTCCAGCCCGGACCCCCCATTTTATCCTTAAAATGACTGAAACAAGAAAGAATTTACCTAATGCAGATAAAGCTTGTATATGTTCATTGAAAAATAAAGTTTATATGTATACATAGTTAACCTGTGGTATTTCTTGTTTTTCATAGATGAATCTTGTACATAGGATTGTGTGACTTCCTTTTATTTCTTCCATAATAAGCATCTGTTCTTGTCTGATTCATGTAGACCTCTACCATTTTAAATTAAAGGCCTATCTGTGTTTATATAAAGTTTACATTTATTCATATCAGTACATACCATCTGAAGAACGATCATTACAGCATCTGATATTTGAAAGAAAAACATTGATAGCTTTTAAGCTTTTCTCTAGTTTTAATAATTAACCTCTCATGCTGCTACTAACATAAAGTTGAAGTGCTGATGTAATTAGATGATGTCTAATATGTGTCTCAGTTTTGTTATGGAAAGTAGAGATGCACACTAGGTGAGTGTATTAGACAGCGTGTAGGAAATTTAACTCACTGTGCTGAGGTGCTTCGCGCAGACATGTGCATTAGGGTTCATCCTGATATCTGTATTCATTGTTTCCAGTTTCATACCTGTATAGCTATTGAAGCTTGATTTAGTTCATTATAGTTTACCCTTACGTCTTAGTGTTTTAATCCCAGCACTCAGGAGGCAGAGGCGGGTGGATCTCTGTGAGTTCGAGGACAGCCTGGTCTACAGAGCAAGTTTCGGGACAGTCAGGTCTACACAGAGAAACCTTGTCTTGAAATTTTTCTTTCACTTATTTTTAATTTTTTTTAAGTGTTTGTGTCTGTGCCTGCATGTGAGTGCAGGTATCCAGTGAGGCCAGAAGTATCAGATCCCCCATGGAGCTCCACTTACAGGTGATTGTGAACTAGGTGATATGGTTGCTAGTGATTGAACATGTCTTCTGGAAGAGCGGGACATACTCTTAACCATTGAGCCATCTTTCCAGCATGTGGTCTCTACCCTCCTCCAGCCCAGAGCCTTTTTTTTTTTTTTCTTAACGACCAGAGTCTTGCTAGGTAACCCATGTAACCCATGTAGCTTGTCTTTGTGTGATTCTTAGCTAAGAATTTTGTTTTTTGTTTTTTGGTTTTTTTTTTTTTTGGTTTTTTGAGACAGGGTTTCTCTGAATAGCCCTGGCTGTCCTGGAACTCACTCTGTAGACCAGGCTGGCCTCGAACTCAGAAATCCGCCTGCCTCTGCCTCCCAAGTGCTGGGATTAAAGGCGTGTGCCACCATGCCCAGCGTCATCTGCTGATTCTGACTTCATGTTTAGTGGTATTTATACAGTTGTCTTGAAGCCTGAGGCTGAGGCATTCAGTGTGCTTTAGTCACTCAACATCTGTGTGTTTGAGTGTAATCTTGGGAACTATAGTAGACTTTCTTGGTTAGAAAGGAAGTTTGACAGGTAGTAAGGCACTTCCTTATATAGTTGTAAATATGAAATAAAGCCTGTTAAAGTTGAGAGATCAGAGCTGAGGAGATGACTCAGCAGTTAGAACACTGCTACTGTTTCAGAGGAGTGGCCTTCCATTTCTAGTACCACATGGCATCTCACAGTTGTCTGTAACTCCAGACCCTGGAGATTCAGTAGTCTCTTCTGGCCTTCACAGGCATCAGGTATATACAGACATACATGCAGCTAAAACACCCTTATATATAAAAATGCAAATAAAAAACCTTACATATCTAGAGCTTCATGCTGTACATGATGGTGCAAACTTGTAATTCTGATATTCAGGAGGCACAGGAGAATCAAGAATCTAAGGCTATCCTCAGGTATATGGTGAATTCAAACCAGTCTAGGCTATATGAGACCCTGGCTTATTAAACAAAAATAAAAAAAGAATCAACCAGTGAACATATTAATTGTTATATTAAACTATTCTTGCATTCATGGGGAGGAACCCTCAATTATGGTATAAAGACCTTTTCATGGTTATTAAGTTTGAAATGTACACATTATTTCTTATGGAAAGCATCTTGGTTGATTGGTGGATTGATTTTGGCTTTTCAGCCCAAGTTAGTCTGGAATTCAATTTAATAACCTAATTTGGCCCCAGACTCATAGCCTCCTGAATACAAAGGTGTTAGGCATGAGTCACCAAAAATACCTCAGTTGAGTTGGATAACATTATTTCACAGTGTAGCCAAGGGTAGCCTTGAACTCTTTCTTACACCTCCTCTGTACTTCTGAGTGCCAGGATTATAGGTGTATCCCTCAAACCTGGCCTACAATTTATTCTTTTCCGCTGATCTATTTGAGGTGTTGTGTTGTGCTTTGTAGTTTTGTTTTGCTTTCTTTAGACTGTCTGTATTGTAGACCCACCAGGCTTTGAAGTTGTGATGTATTTGAGGCTATTCTTGATGCTTCCAAGTGCTGGGATTGAAAGAGTGCTCTAACAGCTGACTGTCACTAACATGGGATCATTACATGTAGTTTTTGTTATTAAAAATATTTAATAATACTCTTCTCTGGTACAAAAGCTGACTTTTTAAAATGTCATGGTTTATGTTACAGTATTCCATACACATTTTTCTGTTCAATTTTGACCCTCCAAAATTTACAAGGGGTGACAAAAAAGGTTCTCCAGACCCTGATCTCCACCACCCGTGAAGCTTTCAGTTTCTTATACTTCTTCTCAGAGACAGTTCCTACCTGTGAAAATGTTTGTCTTACTCTTTTTCCGTTGTCTGGCTTTTCACTAGTTTCTTGCAGTTTAAGATAGTATTACAGAGACTGTTCTGTGTTACCCATAACTAAACATGGGGGGAGAAGGGGAGAACAGGGTCTTTTTTTTTCTTTTTCTTTTTTCTTTTTTTTCTTTTTCCTGGAGGGGAAACCGGGAAAGAAGATATTGTTTGAAATGTAAATAAAGAAAATATCTAATAAAAAAAAAACTAAACATAGCCAATATTTTTATAAGACAATTCCTAGAAGTAGAGTATAAAAATCTTGGTAGAAGTGTCTAAATTTCCTCTTAGAGAAAGGTTTGTGTGAAGTTTAATCACGCTGATTATGTCACAGTTTTTCTCTTAGGCTCTCAGTGATGTCCTGGGATAAAACATGTTGCTCATTCCTAATTATAGCTACAAATCTATAACCCTTGTAGCTTTAACATGAATGGGTTATCCTAAAGATGGAGTTCTTTATATGTTTACATGATTGTTGTTTCTTTTTCTTATGAATTGATTGTTAGATATTCTTTCCAATCAGGTTGTTAATTTTCTTTCCCCCTAAATTTAGAATTAAGAAGTTTAGACATATAGCTTAGTGGGTAGAGTGCTTGCCTAGCATGCCTACAGCCCAGGTGCAATACCCAGGACAGCATAAAACAATATGGTAGCAGACATCCTGTTGTCCCAGAACTTGGAGGTAAAGGCAGGATGATCAGAAGTTCCAGGCCACCTAGGTTGTGTTGCATCTGCCTTAAAACCAAAACAAAACAAGGCAAGATAGAAAGCAAGAAGAGAAGTTGAACTTTGGGTAATATAAGCACAATAATTTTTTCATTCTTTTTTTTCCCCTTGTGATAAATGATATAAATATGCCATTGTTATTATTACTAAGTACCTTTTTTTTTTTTTTTTTTTTTTTTTTTTTTTTGGTGTTCATGACCATCATGGCAAGGTGCATGGCCGGCAGGTAGACATAGTATCGGAACAGTAGCTGCAAGCATACATTGTGGTTCACAAGCATGAGGCAGAGATAGAGCTACCTGCGAATTGTATGAGCCACACTGTCCAGCCCTTCCCAAACAGTTCCACTACCAGGAACTAAGCACTCACTCATGTATGAAATTATGGGGCTCTTCTCATTGAATCTAGAACATACACATTTTCATTTCTCCTATGTGTGTCTCTAGGAGTCAAATTGCTGCTTTATGTGGAAACTCTGAATGATATTTGAAGAACTGCTCAACTATTTTCCAGACCATCTGTGTCATTTTATACTTCTACCAAAACTGCATACATGTTCACATACCTTACATCCTCACCACCACTTGTTATTGTGTCTCTTTTTTTAGTGGAACTGTCCTAGTGGACACATCCACACATTTCTTTATTATAAATAGAAGACTGTAGTCTCTGAAAGTTTACTTTTAAAACATAATTTTATGTTAACTCTATTATATTTGGTCTTCATTTATTACCTTTTTGTCATTTAGGACATGAATTATTCTTTCTTTGCTTCTCTTTGATTTTTCTATACTTTGAAATTGTCTAATAGCTCTGTTTGTTTAATTTTTGAGACAGTTTTATCAGGTACCACCATTTAGCTTCAAGCTACTGATAATCCTTAGCCTCCTCAGTACTGGCATTGCAGGTGTGTGCTAACATGCCCTGGTATTGTTTATATTGTCATTTGTATATTTGTGCATAGTTCTCTTAGCCAGTATAGATACAGAGCACTGAAAACATTATTGCAAATCAGGGTTAATCAGATTTATGTGTAATTCTTAGATAATTTTTCACCATACAGTCTAGATGTAGATGGCAGGAGAATGTTTAGAGAGGACATTTATTAGCTCAGTGCTTCTAGAACACAAACTGGTCTTTTGACTGCTACATGGCCAACCATGTTGGTCATTCTTGCACTTGACTTTTCCTCTACTACTGGTTTAGGATTTTGCCTCAATTTTAATCTAACTACCAAAATGTATCCAGCTTCATCCTGTGCAAAGACATTCTGATCACCGTGCTTTGCTAGGCTCTTACTGACCTGTGTTGCTCAGGCTTGCATTGTAGAACCAGAAGATAAACTTTCACTTTTGGTTCCTGAGCAGTAGGTAGGTAGGTAAATTGACAGACAGTCAGATAGAAAGGCAGACAATCAGGAAGAGAATTTTCTCTTGGGTGCAAAACTGGCCCAGGCCAGATTTCAGGGGATAGTTTTGTTGGCCTCTCTGGTTGACTTTCTTGGGCATCTCTTTCCTGTTGCCCCCCTTCCTGGCATAGTGTCCTCATTTTCTTACTGGCATTCCCCCTAGGCCTGAAGATAGAGCTCTCATAAATACTTAGAATGTTTCCCACATTCCTCCTATTATTACCTATCAAATAGGAAAAAACAACACAAAACATCTGATCTATAGAATATAGTGAATCAAATTCCATAGTTGCCATTGTGTAACATACGTAAGTAGATATAGCAGGCTAAAGTCCTCTCCAACATTAGGGAAGACTGCTCTTGCTGTGAATACATGTGAAGCTGGCTGATGGCTGGAGCCACACTGTGTGAAACTTGTAAGTGGATGTTGAAAGACTAGCCTCAGTTGTCAGCTCCTTGACATCTCACTAGAGAAGGCATGGACAGGAAGGATGTGGAGGGAGCCATGCTCCCTTCTCCATCCTGCTTTTTAAAAAATCTCAACAGTTCAGTTTTACCAAAGAAGACTTGGGAGCCAGCTACTGGGGTGAAGGCTTGTTAACTCAGGCACAGGAAGCACCCAGTTGAGCTTCCTCCACAGCTGACACCCCAAAATGAACCTCTTTCTCTTCACTGCCTCAGAGCCCACTCAAACTGAATGTCCTTCCCTTCTACTTCCTGTGCTTCTCTCTATTCTCTTGACTCTCTTTTACTCTCTTTTTTTTTTTGTCTGTGTTCACTCCCTGCCAACTGGTTGCTTGCTCCTCCTCTTGAAGAGCAATGGTTGACATTATTTGGTCCTGTTTACAATAAGAAGAATGCTCTTGGATTAAAGGTATGTGCTAAGGCTGAACCACACCACAACTAGAAACAGGTTTTTCCAGTAAATAACCCAACCTTGGAGTTCACAGTGTGATCAGATATCCTGCAACACTGCTTCTCGTTGAAGAGCAGAGATCAGCAGTGCTTTTGCTTATTTGGAACCACATGGGAAAGACAATTGAAGATAGGCTCCTCAGGCTAAGGAGCCCACCTTTGCTCTAGCATCCCTCTGGGTCAGCTCCAGCACATAACCTTTCTGATCACACCTCTTCTGTGGAATGTGCTGGGTGTCTGGGGTAGGATTGTAACAGAGCAGCTGCTTTGCCTGTGATTTTGGGTCCTGTGTGGGTTGTCCATTCACTTCTGGTTGTTTTCCTTTGGTCATTGCTTATACTGATATACATGGATGGATGTCTTAGTTTGGGTTTTATTGCTGTGAAGAGGCACCATGACCACAGAAACTCTTAACACAGAAGACATTTAATTGAAGCTTGCTTACAGTTTCAGAGGTTTTAGTCCATTATCATCGTGGTGGGAAGCAGGGCAGCATCCAGACAAACATGGTACTAGAGAAGGATCTGAGAGTTCTATCTCTTGATCTGCAAGCAGCAGAAGCAGATTGTGTTCCATACTGGGCATAGTTTGAGCATATAAGACCTCAAGGCCTGTCTCCGTAGTGACACACTTCCTCCAGCAAAGCCAACATACTTCAACAAGGCCATACCATCCAATATTGCCACTCCCATGGGCCAAGCATTCACGTATATGAGGCCATAACTATTCAGACCACCACAGTGGGCATGAACTTACTCATACTACTTAGCCCAGTGAGTTCTCTTAGTCCTCAGATAGAATTCCATTGAAAGATTGTTTTCCTAAGACACAGATTTCAGAATTATAAACCAGTATTTACCCAATAACCAGAATCTTTAGTTCATCAGTTGTGAATATAAAGTCAGTAATAGGCAAATGTTAAATGTGTCGTACTTACATTTAGTATTCCATATTGAAAGCACTTTGTGGGCTCATGAATTTAGGGTTCTTATACAGTGTCTTCTCCTTTGGTCTTGTTTTTGTTTTTGTTTTTGTTTTTTTGAGACGGGGTTTCTCTGTGTAGCCCTGGCCGTCCTGGAACTCATTTTGTAGACCAGGCTGGCCTCGAACTCAGAAATCTACCTGCCTCTGCCTCCCAAGTGCTGGGATTAAAGGTGTGAGCCACCAGTACCCGGCCCTTTAGCCTTGTTTTAAGATGGAAGGATAGTATAGAATAGATATAATTTTTAAAAGCATTTTTAGTTTAGTGTGTGTTTGCCCATACATATGTGAGGGTTAAAGGACAACTTTGTGGAGTTGGTTTTCCCATTCTGTCTTTACGTAGCTTCCAGGTTCAGGTCTCTGGAATTACTCAGCAAGCACCTTTAGTTGTAGAACCACCTAACTGGCAGAGTTCTTGAATTTGAGGCTAGCTGCTGGTCTACAGAGTGAGTTCTGCTACACAGTGAAACCCTGTCTCCCAAAACAAACAAACAAACAAAATCATATTCTTAATTAGAGAAACATGTTTAAGGAAAACAACAATAAGCCTAAAGCCAGGTGTGGCACACACTTGTAATACCAGACATTTCAGGAAGCTGAGGCTGGAAGAATGGTAGTTCAGACTAGCCTGAGCAAGACCTTGTATCAAAATAAAATAGCAAGGTGGGCTGGCCATATAGCTCAGTGATAGAACCCTGTTTTAGCAAACTTGAAGCCCTCAGTTCAGTGCTTAATACCACAGAAAAATAAAATGAAGTAAAAAGGCTCCCTGCAATCTGTGGTACTGGCCTTTGTGTTCTTTGTGGGCAGGGGCTGTATTACTGACTTGCAATCCCAAACCCTTCTTCTTCCTGTCTACTCTTCCAACTTAAAAAAAAAGTGTGTTTTGTTTCATTTGGTACAGGGACTTTCTTTGTAACACTGACTAGTCTGACACTCACTTTGTAGTCTGGGCTGGCCTCATGTTTAGGGTGGTCTTACTATCTCATTCCCCAAGTGCTGGGATTTCAGGTGTGTACCTGCACCAGGCCCCACCAGCTGCTGTATTCTTGCTTTACATTTTTTATTTATTTTTATATGTATGAGTGTTTTACCTGTGTATATGTCTCTACACTGTTATGCATGCAGTGCCCATAGAGGCCAGAAAATGGCATCACATCCTCTGGGACTGTAGTTAGGGGCAATTGTGAGCCGCCATATGTGTCCTGGAAATTGAACCAAGTCATCTGTGCTCTCAGCCACCTAACCACTGAACCATCTTTCCAGCCCCTGTATCCTTGCTTGTAAAGCTTTTTTTGAAAAAGTTAGTTTTTATTTTATGTGTATCACCATTTGCTTATGTGCACCATATGTATGCAGATTTTATGCACAGTCTAAAAGAGAATTCTCTGATCCCCTGGAACTGGAGTCATGGGCTGTTGTGAGCTATTGTTTGGGTGCTGGCAATCAAAGCCCAGGTTTTTTGAAAGAATAGTAAATGCTTTTAACCACTGAGTCATCTTTTCATTCTCAGCGACTATATTCTTATACGAGACTTTTTGTAGAAGAGATTTATTAGATATCAGGCACAGTGACTCTCACAATGCTTGGCAAGTATCAGGAAGTGGACCCGCACTTCAAAGATGTTTACTATGTAAGAAGTTTAGGCTGTTGGGCTGTATGACCCTGTCTCAAAAAAGGAAAAAGCCAAAAAATAAAAACAACTACTAGAAAATAATAGTTCAAAACTATTGGAACTAGTTAAAGACTACATGATACTTGCTTGCATGGGAATAAAAGCTAATTCTGAAATTTAAATAACCAAAGAACAAAGGACTTGAGCAGAGAGAAGGCAGGTGCCTACAAGCCCTTCTTTCCTTGCCCCTCCAGGTCTCCTGTCAGCTTCTGCTTCGCTGCTGTCCTCCCTTCACAGCCTCATTGTTTACTGTCTGCAGTTCTTACCTAACCTCTGCTAGGCCATTCAGTCTGGTGTTTGTCCCCATCTCTCCCCTGCAGGGATCCTTAACCAGGTCTGGGAATCCAGACTTCAGCCTGCTCTCCTGTTGCAGCTCACTGCTTACCATTCATGTTGACACTATCTCTGAGGCTTTCTTCATAGCTTCTGTTGGACTCCAGGATACACATACACTATTTTCCTCCCTTCTCCTTAGTCATTTCTTCCTAGACTCTTTCGTTCCTTCTTTCTGTTTATATTTTGTGATTCCATCTAATCTCAAAGCTTTAAATGATTAAACATGAGCTCTAGAGTTTCTTTCAAGTTCTTAATTTATGTCATGATTCAGTTATCTGTCTCTAATGTATCTGAACTGAAAGAGCAGCATAACCCCTTCCTTTCCCCTCTCATCATTCCCTTCTTCCCTTCTCATCCTCCCTCCTCCTCTTCACATGAACTCTAACCCTTCTTTCCTCCTCTCATTTAGAGACATCTTCATTGCTGTTTGTAGTTTTTGGCTTTGAGCAAGCCCACCCAGGTCTTGGTGTGCTATATTGGCTCCTTCATTGGTTCAAAAAATTATTTGATTCTTTGGTCAGGTCTCAGCTTTTTTAGTTAGACAAGCCCCTTGACTATACCTTGAGGTATATCCAGACTCTTAGCACATCTCAGGACCTTCGCTGCTACTACCCTGATCTGAACCACTGGTCTCTTTTTTTGCTCATTCATCTTTTACCTGCTTTGCAATATTCTCACATTTACAGTGGAAGTAATTCTTTTGTTTTTTCGAGACAGGGTTTCTCTGTATAGCCCTGGCTGTCCTGGAACTCACTCTGTAGACCAGGTTGGCCTCAAACTCAGAAATAGCCTGCCTCTGCCTCCCAAGTGCTGGAATTAAAGGTATGCTCTGCCAGTGCCCAGCTCGAGAGTAATTCTTTTAAAATAAGCTAATTGTCATATTCTTCTGTTTATGCACTTCTGGTTAGCCTTGACTCTATTTGATCAGCCACTCGAGGCTTTATGAGCCTTTTCTGGTTTCTTTGATTTGTTCTGGAGAATGGGTCTCCCTGTGTAGCACAATTGGCCTTGAACTCTTGATCTTCCTGCTTCAACTCTTCCAAGTAGATCTGCAGAGCTTATTCATGTTACAATTAATGACAGTTATTCCTTCTTGAATGTGGCTTTGATCACATTGGTCTTGCTAAGATCTGGTCGTGGGTGTTTCCAAATTTGGAGTGCACTTCCCATAGATATTTTACACAGCTGCCTCCTTCGTCTTCTACTTGAGATGTTTATACTTGTGTAAAACCTTTATGCTGAACACACACACACAAAACAATGGCCATCTTTTAACATCTCTGGCAATGTGTAGGTAAGGACTATGGGGCAGTGGTTTTGCTTTGTTTACTTGTCACTGATGTATCCCAGTACCTAGCATAATATGTTATATGTAGTAGATGCCCAGTGTTTGTTGAGTGAATATTTGTGCAGCAAATCTTTTGTGATCTCTATTCTCTGCCTTTCTTTCTTGGGTGTTGATACCATTTTTAAGCACTATGTGGTTCCCAGAGTATCTGGAATCCTTACAGATTCAAATCCACCAAAAAAGGAAAACTCATATGTCCCAACATTTGCAGCAGAAATCCTGAGGTTACTATTGAATTGTGTTAACTACCAAGTCCAGCCCTTGACCAATCAGTCATAGGTAGGAGAATGCAGTACACTTCCTGGCCTAGCCTTTGATAATGTATTTTAATTCTGAATCTGGAGACAAAGCCACAAACAAAATGTCTGTTGCAATAACAGGCTGCTGACAAGTTCCAAGAAATGTCTACTAGCGTGTGTACCAATGTATAAAATGTGGTTTTTGATGCTGACACCAGTGTGTGACTTGGGTGGTAGTAGGAGCCCTTGAGTCTGCCCACTGGATTTGGAAACTGAATTTCATTTGATAGTGTATGTACTCCATGCATCTCCAAGCAGAAGGTGGTATGAAATACTAAACAGATTCTTAGAATTCCTTCATCATGAAATCTTTTTTCTTTTAAAACATTGCCAGGTATATTGTGGTGTACTACACTATGGAAAATGTTTGTTTTTATGCCTGCTAAAATTAGTTAGGAGATTAAAGAAAGTTTTATAGAACACAATAAAAATGAAAAGAAAAAATATTTCCAGATGTATACCTATTTCAAGAAAGAAAATTTATACTCACAAAGAAATCATTCAGATTTTGTGATGGACTAAAATTTTATGGAGGCTTTTTTTTTTAAAAAAAAAAAACACTATTATACGTAGTGATTAAATAAACCAAGAAGAGATTTTTGTAACAAGTGACTCCACTCCTCGTCAGCATGTCATATGAAGGACAACTGGAAAGCATGCATGGGTGGAGGAGTCTTGGCCAGAGAGCTGCAGGGCGTGGCTGGTCGTGCTGTCCACCGGTTTCTGGATGACCGCACACCATCCCCACTCCCAGCTGCTGTTGTACCTCTTCAGTGAGACTTTTGCTTCCGTTTTTCTTACTGAGAAAATGGAACCAATCAAAATCCCTTCTCTTCATGTATATATTTTTTTTACATTTAATTAACCTAGTGTGTGTGTCTATGTAAGTCAGAGGACAACTTACAGGAGTTAATTCTGTCTTCCATCATGTGGGTTCTGGTGATTGAACTCTGGCTGTCAGGCTTGGCTGCAAGAGGCTTTATCAGCAGAAAGGGCCTGCAGACCCCCATACGTGTACTTATTCCCACCTGACTTGACTTCTGACTGTGATGTTGTGTAGGGTTTCTCCTATGAGCTGAAGGACCTCAGAACTGAGGCCAATTTTTGGACTTGTGGGTTAGATTATTCTTTCTTGCTTAGTTAAGGACATAGTTTAGCAACCTCTGTTCTATTGTGTTACCCATCAGTTTTTCTCTCTTAGTTTATTACCATTCATGTATACTTTAATGCTAATTTTTTTATTTAAAAAACAAACTTGGGCTGGAGAGATAACTTAGTCATTAAGAGCACTGACTATGACCCAGGTCCAATTTCCAGCATCCTCATGGCGCCATGAGACTGTAAGTGCAGTTGCAAGTGTGATCTGACTTCCTCTTTTTGCCTCCCCCAGCACTGAATGACATTCAGGCAAAGCACCCATACAGATTATAATGTTTATTTTAAAACTAAAAAAAAAAAACAAAAACCAAAAAAAAACAAAAACAAAAACAAAACAAAACTATTTTTCTTCTAATTTCCTTCTAGCTATGCACTCCATTTTCTTTTCCTCTGCTTAAAAAAAAAATTATTTACCTATAGTGTTTCAGTTCAGCCCTTTCTGATTTTTTTTCTTCCCTTTCTGTCTTGAACCCCATCCAAGTAGGTTTTCCTATACCATGTGCTGTAAAAACTGCTGTTAGCGTGGTCACTAGTGATCATTAAAATTAGCAAGTGATTCCAAGTTTTGCAGAGTCAAAATGAATGACCACCTCAGCCCTGTGGGTTGTTTGGTATGATGATGGTAAGGCAGGAATCATTTCTTCCTCCTTGCTAGTGTCAGAAAAGACATGTACAGCTCTTGGGTATCCTTTGTTTATATCAGTGAAAAGTGATGCACCATGTAGAACCAGGCTGACTTAGAACTCAGAGATCCGCCTGCCTCTGTCTCTGGAGTACTGGGACTAAAAGTGTGCACTGCCATAACCCTGAGTTTTATTCTGTCTTGGTTTTTTTGTTTGTTTGTTTGTTTTGTTTGTTTGTTTTGTTTTTTGAGACAAAGTTTCTCTGTATAGCCCTGACTGTCCTGGAACTCACTCTGTAGACCAGGCTGGCCTCAAACTCAGAAATCCACCTGCCTCTGCCTCCCAAGTGCTAGGATTAAAGGCATGCACCACCACTGCCTGGCTCTGTTTTGATTTTAAAACAAGTTCTCTATGTTGGCCAAACTGGTTTCAAACTCAAGATTCTCTTGTATCTGTCTCCCAAGAGATAGGATTTCAGGACTGTGCCATCATACCCAGCTAAAGTCAGTATTTTATTTCTTTGTTTTTAATTTAAAAAATTTAACCTTTATATTTTCATTTTATGTGTATCAATCAGTGTTCTGCCTGCATGTATTTCTGTGACAAGGTGCACACAATACTTCCAGAGGCCAGAAAAATGCATTGGATCCCCCAGGATTTGTGAGCCACCATGTATGTGTGCTAGGGATTGAACCCAGATCCTCTAGGAGAGCAACCAGTGCTCTTAACTGCTGAACCATCTTTCCAGTCTCTAAAATCAGTGTATTTCTGATAGCAGTTTGGCAATCTGTATAAAAGCTTTACACATGAACATATCTTGGGGTTTACAGTTTTATTATTTGTATGTAATATGTGTGGGGGGGGTGGACAGGATTGTGTCATTGTATGTGTATAGAGATCAGAGGATAACTTTCAGAAATTGGTGGAACTCAGGCTATAAGTAATTTTACCTGATGAGTCATCTTGCCAACCTTGAAGAAACAAACAGTGTCTCATGTAGCCCAGGCTGACCTCAAATTTGCTATGTAGCTGAGCATGACCTTGAACTAATCTTGTATCCTCTTTGGCTTGGCACTGTGTTCTTTACTTTTCTATGGCTTTTGTATTAACAACGAGTTAATTAAGTAACTTTCTATAAAGTGATAAAGTTTACACTCAATTGCAGTCTATTTCCTTTTGCTGTTTTCTTCAAAACTTCTTATTTAGCTTGTTTCCTAGCTGCCTGGTTCAGCTTGATAGCCAGTTGTGAGAGTACACAGGCCAGATAAGAATCTTTTTATGTGTTTACGGAGCCTGGAGAGTCTATTCGGTGTATCTGCTCGAGAGCCAGCTACTAACTCTCAGGCCTAATCTGAGAAATAAGATCAAGGGTAAATAAATGGAGTAGGCAGAGTTGTGCTCTGGAGGAAAATGATGAAAAATGTAAACTAACTGAAGGGGTGACAGAGACCTACAGTTAGGACGGGAGTGAAATGGATGCCTTTTGTACAGCCTCAGTCCAGTAGTGTCACTCAATGCAGCTGCAGCCTATTCTATTACTGAGTTCTATGGGAAAGAGAAAAGATGGAACTTTGTTCATGTGCCCAAGAATCGAGCTGCTTTTATTTTCAAAGACTTTACAGATAATATACACAGCAATAGGTTAGTTTTGGGCAAGGCATACAAAATTATAGAAGCAGTCATATTCAACATGAAGTTTAAAATATAGAAGTTACAAGAAATATGATTTTGATGCTTGCTTTGATCTTTTAATGCAGGATAAGCATATTTGCTTCAATTTATGAATGTTTTAGGCCCTTTTCTTTGCTTTTTTTT
>NW_022196906.1:57358471-57374598 GCF_008632895.1 Mastomys coucha | reverse complement strand
AGGCATGGTTTCTTTGTGTAGCCTTGGCTATCCTAGAACCAACTCTCTAGATTAGGCTGGCCTCTAACTCAGAGAGATCTGCCTGAGTGCTGGAATTAAAGGCATGCACCATCACTGACCGGAAAACTTAAAAATTTTAAACCCAATCATTTTTATTTATATGGTTATTTTATGTTTTAATATTTTGCCTACTTGTATGTCTAATACACCATGTGCATGCCTGTGGACCATATGCAGTGCCTGGGGAGGTCAGAAGAGGGCATCAGATCCCTTGGAACTGGAGTTCCAGGTGGTTGTAAACCACTATGTGGGTGCTAGGAAACTAACCCAGGTCCCCTTACAAGAGTAAGTGCTTGTAATGTGCTTGTAATGGCTGAACAATCTCTAGCCTTCATGTAATATTTTATGGCTCTGTTCTCATGTCATTAAATATTATTTTATAGAAAATTTTTATTTTAAAGATAAATGTAGTACTGGGAATGTGATCCAGTTGGTAGAGTGCTTGCCAATTGGCAAAAATCTCAATTCAATCTTAGTACTGCATAAAGCAGGCCTAGTGTTAGATACTTTTAATTCCAGCACTTAGGATGTAAAAGCAGGACCAAAAGTTCAGTCTTCTACTACATCGTGAGTTTATTAAGGCCAGCTTGGACTACCTGAGAACTTATCAAAAAAAGATAAGCAGTAGTTAGTGAGAGCAATGCAAATTTGATAGTGGAACAGTACATAGCTGCTGGAGGAAGCACACATTCCTGTCACCTTCTGCTGATTTTTTAAGACAGTCTTGCTGTTTAGCAGGCTTTGACCATTTGATTAACCCTCCTGCCTCAGCCTCCTGACCGGAAATTACAGACATGTACAACCACAGCCAGCCTATAATTTTCTGTTTTGAAGATAGTTGGAAGCATGATGGAGCTAAATTGTTGCAGTTGTTTTTTAAGATTACATAGTTAATCAAATTTGGGATTGAGTGAACCAGAGTTCATTAAAGCCAGAGGGTTTGACATTTAGAGATGGGTACTTTAGTTTCACTTCTCCAGAGACAGCAAGAAATATTCTGTAACTGAAAGGTAATTATTTTTAGCTTTCCGTTCTGCAGTAAGGCAGAATAGCAAAAACACAGCCATTAGCTGAGCTCTGTGCTCTGTATCAGGCCTCACGAGCCTTGCTTTTGTATGCCTAGGATTTGGCTTCCTATGTTCTGAGTTTGTATGCACAATGTGGTTCCTCTTTTTTTTCTTTTTGATTTAGTTCTTTTGGGGGAATAATTTCCAAAAACTTTAAAGGGTGAACTTTCTATAACCCCTTCTCTGTGTATTCTGTATGTCTAGATCTTGTTTGTCTTTCCTAGAGATGGGCCTTTGGCAGCTTAAACTTACTAAGGAAGGGTCATAGGTACTCTCTGCAAACGTCATCAGCCCTTACTGGTGCACACCACCAGAATTTGAAACCATCAAGGTTTCAGAATGACACACAAGATGCTTTGGGAGTTTGAATGACTTCTATTTACACTTGAAAGCCGGGAGCAAGTTATCTAACATTTCAGATCACTGAGTGGCTATTACACTAATTGAGGGACATTTCTTCTATACCCCAAATAGCTAGTATTTAAATTCCTTTCTTAGCAAAGTTTCAAACTATTGTACATTATAGAACTTTAAGAATTCAGAATTGATGACAGTTAACTCCAAACACTTGTGATTTAGTTCAAACCTGAGACTTTAATGTTACTTCCTGTTTCATTTAGGAAAGCAAAGATTTCGTATTCATGTATTGAAATCAGTGTCTTTAATAAATCATTCTTTACCTAAACCTCTTATAGACTGGCTTCTATATCTACATGCTGTTATAGAGTATGACAAGTTTAGGCATGAATGATTTGTTAAATATATGAACAAATAAAAAGTTAAGTAATGAGTTTTGTTGTGATATTCTCATACATACATGCCCAGGTTGTTGTCTTAATGGCAAGTACCTTTACTCACTGAGCCATTTTGGTGCCAGCCATTTTTTGAACTTTCACTTTATTGTAGTACTATCTCGATGATTTTGGATTGCATTTTCGCAGTTAAGACATTTGTACTGGCTGGTTTTGTGTGCCAACTTGACATAGGCTGGAGTTATCACAGAGAAGGGAGCTTCACTTGGGGAAGTGCCTCCATGAGATCCAGCTGTGGGGCATTTTCTCAATTAGTGATCAAGGGGGTAGAGCCCCTTGTGGGTGGTGTCATCCTTGGGCTGGAAGTCTTGGTTCTATAAGAGAGTAGGCTGAGCAAGCCAGGGAAGCAAGCCATCAAGGAACATCTCTCCATGGCCTCTGCATCAGCTCCTGCTTCCTGACCTGCTTGAGTTCCAGTCCTGACTTCTGGTGATCAACAGCAATGTGGAAGTAAGCTAAATAAACCCTTTCCTCCTCAACTTGCTTCTTGGTCATGATGTTTGTGCAGGAATAGAAACCCTGACTAAGACAACATTTGAGCATCTTTTAACAGATTTTGAGCTACCCATGTCCTTGGTTTAAATGTCTTCAGATTTTTTGCTCAGTACCTTTTTTTTAGATAGCATCATTTTGTTTTATTTTATTTATTTTGTTTTAGTTAGTGACCTTTATGTGCATTCTGGGTAAAAGTCTTTCAATGGATTTGTAAAATATTTTCTCCCATCCTGGACTTCTCTTTTCATTTTTTTAACATTTTTTTTTTTATAAGAGCCTAAGTTCTTATTTTTTTTTGTTTGTTTGTTTGTTTTGGTTTTGGTTTTGGTTTTCAAGACACAGTTTCTCTGTGTAGCCCTGGCTGTCCTGGAACTCACTCTGTAGACCAGGCTGGCCTCAGAAATCTCCCTGCCTCCGCCTCCCATTAAAGGCATGTGCCACCATCACCTGGCAAGTTCTTAATGTTTTAAAATCCAATTCATTAGTGGTCTTCTTGCCTCTTAAGTGCTTACTTTGTTTTGCCACTTTTAAGTGAAATACTTAAGTTCAACTCTGTGATATTAGCAAATGTACTTTAATGTTATTTTCTATTTTATTTAGGAAAACAAAGATCTTCTATTTGGGTAGTGAGATCAGTGTCTTTAATAAATCATTCTTTACCTAAACCTGTTATAGATAGTCTGGCTCCTGTATTTCCATAGTAGATCTCCTCTACAGTAATAGTATGATAGTTCCTCCATACTGTTCCCCCCGCCCCCCAGGTCTAGTAAATGCCTAGTTTACTTTGTACCTTGTACCTCTAAGAATTTGCCTAGTTTAGGCATCTTCTACAAATAGAATCATACACTATCTTTTTATATCCAGTTTATTTCACTGGCATAATGATTTCAGTTTTTGTCCACATTGTAGCATCTATCAAAGCTCCATTCTCTTGCACTTTATGCAAAATAATATCCACATCACATTTTCTCCATTCTTCTTCTGTTCACAATCAAGTTATTTCACCTTTCATTTGTAGATAAAACTTTTATGAACATTTCTGTATATGCAATTATCCTTTTGGTCTCTGCACCCAGAAGTAGAATTACGGGTCTCTATGGCAATTTTTTGTCACCAAACTATTCCATAGTGGCTGTGCAGCAGCACTTATTTTACATTCTTACCACCACTGTACACAAATTCTAGCTTCTCCATTTTCTTACACTGGATAATTTGTGGTGGTAATTTTTTTGTGGGGTTGTTGTTGAGGGTGGTGTTTCTTTAGGAGAGACTCATTTTGTTTTGTTTAATATAGCTGTCCTAATAGGTTAAAGGTTACTTCACTGAGATTTTGGTTGGCATTTCCTAAATGAATAACAATATTGAACGTCTTCTGTGTATTTATTGGACTTTTCGTATTACTTAAAGAAATGTCTGTTTTAGGATAATGCTTGGTTTTTAAGTTGGGTGTTAACCCTCCATCTATCTGTTTGCCCCCCCCCCCCTTAAATTAGTTGGTTTGGGCTTTTTCAGCCTACTATTTGGCTTAGAATAGCTTTGAATTTGTGATCCTCCTGCTTCCTGCTGAAGGCCAGACTTTTAGGTATGTGGCACTCCATTCAGTTTATCCTTTTATTTTTATTTGTGTTTTTTATATTTGAATGTGTTTCTTATGAATAGATTATAATAAACCGTCTGATAATATCTGCTAGTCTCATAATATCTTTTTAATTGGCTTATCTGATGTTACTGATGTGTGGTTTTTTTGTTTGATTTGGTATGGTTTGGTTTTTTTAGGATAATCTTTTTGTTGTTGTTGTTGTTTTGAGACGAGGTTTCTCTGTGTATTGGTTTGGTTTTTTTAAGACAGGGTTTCTCTGTGTAGTTCTGGCTGTCCTGGAACTCATTTTGTAGACCAAGCTGGCCTCAAACTCAGAGACCTATCTGCCTCTGCCTCCTAAGTGCTACGTAGCCCTGGCTGGTCTGGGACTTACTGTGTAGACTAGGCTAGCCTAATCTTACAGAACTCTGCCTGCCTTGCCTCCTGAGTACTGGGATTAAAGGCATTGCTACCACAGCTGGCCCAATATGGTTGTTTCTTAATCTACCCTCTTAGTATTTATTTTTCTTTTGTTATTTATTGCTCTTTAGATATTTATTGTTCTTCTCTTCCTCCTGTTTTCCTCACTAAAACATGCTTTTTATGTCTCTCGCTCTTTTTCATTCCCCATCGTGGAATGTGTGATGTGTTTGTCTGGTATTCTGAGCCTTGTCACATATATCATCGCAGTCTATCCTTTAGAAGCATTGACAGTGGGTGTGGCTTCCATCCCTGCCCTTCTGGTCTTCACACTGTTTATAAGCTCCGCTTCCTTGTATCTTTGAAACTTTGCATTTTGCTGCTGTTTTAGAAAATGGTGATGTATTTACAGACACTTACAACTGCTGAGCCATCTCTTTGGCCCAGATTTAACTTTTATACCATCCAAAAATTTAGCCAAAATGGGGAGGAAATTATCAGACACTAAGAAAGGAATATTTGTAGCAAATTTCTAAGGTTTTTAATATTTTCACATATGGGACCTTTATGTAGATTTGTAAGTAGACACAAAATAAGATTAGTTAACTAAATAAAAAGTTTAACAAAAACAAGCATAGAAAAAGTTTAAATGTAAATTAAACTACTAAGTAGTTACCGAGAGCCACATATTAAATTGGCAGCAACTCCTTTGCAGCCCAGAACAGGGCAATTACCAGATGAATAAAGTGTTGTGAGCTGTTACATAAACCCAACTACTTAATGTTCTTGTATTATTATTTATGAAATTTTTGAAGCTAGGAGGGGCAGGAGAGATGCCCTTCACCTTGCTTTTTGAGACAGAGTTTCTTATTGAGCTTGAAGCTCCCCTGTTCACCTGCATATAGGCTAGCCATCAAGTCTCAGGGATCATTTTGTCTCAGCCCTGGGATTGCAAATGTGTGCCAGTAGCATACTAACATGCCTGGCTTTTTACATGGGCGCTAGGAATCCAACCCAAAAGTACTGCAAGCACCACACCCACCAAACTATCTCTGCAGTCCATGAACATACTTTTTAACCATGAAATCATACAGCTCTGAATTGACTGGGAAATGGGAGTCTGGCTCTTGACTTTACTACATACAAATGTAAAACCTTTACAGCTTTATTCCTCACTAACTCCAGTGTCACCATCTGAAAGGGCCTTGGAACTTTTCTTCATGGTGGTCAGGTGGGTTGGAGACACTAGATGGTAACTGTTAGTGTTCTTGTCATAGTCCCTCTGGAGTATCAAAGAATGACAGATGTCAGTGGGTAACATCAGTGGTTTGTTTCTCCATGTTTTTACTGCCTTAGCTATGTCACATGTTCTGTGCTCTGGGATGGACACAGTGTGGAAGAAATGATAGAACTTAGAAGGCTGTTTCGCTGCTTTGAGTGAAGGGTAATGTCGTTTGCACAGAGTTGACCCAGTACACGGAGGCTGACAATATTTTGAACAAATAAATGCTGTGGAAGAGTATGTTTGGTTATGATAGCTTTTTTTTTTTTTTGAGACAAGTTTTCTCTGTATAGCCCTGGCCCTCACTCTGTAGACCAGGCTGGCCTCGAACTCAGAAATATGTTTGTCTCTGCCTCCCAAGTGCTGGAATTAAAGGCATGTGCCAACCCCTGCCCGGCTATGATAGCCTTTTCAGTGTCACAGACCAGGGTGTGTCAAGAGAAATGGCTGATGGAGAGGGTGAAGGTGTCTATGTTTTCTGACACTTGAAAAATAGCTGCTCTAGATAATGAGATTAGGCCTGTGCTTTGTGGCACCAGTGGGTGTAATCTCTAGCACTGCAGATTTTAAGTCATTATAGGACAGAAGAAGTAGCCATGTTTTAGTCAGCATCTTGTCATTCTAAATCTCCACCCATCTGAAACTTTCACAGTAGTCATATATTTGAAAATGAGTCTAAATTTTTGCCTAGTGAATAATATGAATTTTTGTGTGTGGGAGATTATTTTAGCACTGTTGTAGCACAGAGCCAAAGATTTAAATTCGGCCAGGCCTGCTTAGCAAACAATCCCGTACAGGATACTCTGAGAAAGAAGCTAGCTGCTAAGGTTGCTAACAGAGGGCAGTATTTGCCTGCCTGCATGCTCCTCCTTGTTTATTGGTAATTGCCAGATTGTTACCGCACTTAAAATCGCAGTAACTTTTTCTGGTTAGCAACTGTTCCTTGGTGATGGATTCTTTAAGAAAAAGCCTCTCCCCACACATGAAGCAGGAATGCAAATCTAGCCTTTAAAAGATGTTGCTTCTGCACCGAGATGTAATTTTAGACCTGTGCTCTTTTCCATTGTTGGTTGTGCAGATTTTTCGATGAGGCATGCTGCATTTGGGGTGGTTTATGTGTTTCTTGCAAGTAGGACAAACCCAGTTAAGCAAGAGATTGAAATAAGCCAACAGTTAGCTTCTCTGCAGTCTTAGATAGCCCACAGCCAAGAATTATATGGTGACAACTCTTAGTGATTCTTTGGTATTAAATTATCTTGAAAAAGTGCAGTTTTAATTTTTTTCCCCTAAAAGACAGGACCTCATGTAGCCCAAGATAGTCTTAAACTCAGTATATAGCCAAGAATAACTTTGCCCTTCTGAGCCTCCAGCTTCTCCCTCTTGAGTACTGAGATTACTGATGTGTGCCACTACACCCAGTTTATGTGGTACAGGGGTTCACTAGGCAGCAACCTACCTATGGAGCCACATTCCCAAGCCTGGAATTTCTTAATTTACTTATTTATTCAATAAGTAGTAGTTCAAAGCTTGTCACTCAGACACCATGTGTGTGTATGCCTGTGTGTCTGTGCTTGTGCCTGAATGTCTCTTAGAATGTCTCTCAGAAAGCCAATGTATTTGTTGATCTCAGCATAGTTGGGGAATCCCATGTGCCACAGTGATACATGCTTCTTGTCTGCTTGCTGCCTTCTTTTGCCCTCCCCCTCCATCTTCATTCTTGTGTTTTGCTTATATGTTGATCCTTTGAGAAGTGAACTCATCCAAGAATATGAAAAGCTGTATATGACATTGTATATAAAACATGTATGGTATTCAGGTGTGGTGCACACCTATAATCACAGCATTCAGGATCTCTAGGCCCAGGAGAATTGTGTTTGAGGTTGACCTTTGCTACATAGCATCATGGCAAGACCCTTTCTCAAAATAAACAAGTCTAGTATAAACAGAAGGCAGTGAAAGTTTAATTTACTCTAAAAACTAAATTTTCAGTTTCACCTGTGCAGATTCAAAGCAGGTACATTTGTTTTTTAGCTCAGAAACTCTGTATATTTACATGAGTTTATATAATTAAAATTTAAATGAAATTAGTATTGGTATGATGTTATAAAAGTGTACATATAATTAAACAACTTTTGGATAGTCTTTGCTATGTGTTCTCTGAATTTGAGTTGTAAAGTACCATTTCTGGAATTAGGCTTCTCTTTGTATTTGATATATCACATCTAGAAATTTGTTAATTCTCAGTGCTTTTGTTGTCTGCTCTCTAGGATATACCCCAGTTAATTAATGCTGTGGTCCTAGCTATATCTATACTGATGAACTTCAAGGTTATTAAAATGTAACTCTTCTCTTCAGCTTCAGACAACAGCCAGCGCTTTCGGGAAACCTGTTTTGCGTTTGCCTTGACACCACAACAGGTGCAGCAGATCAGCAGCTCCATGTAAGTCACCTTCAGTCTGACCTGCAGTTTGGTGTAAGCCCAGGACTACTCTAGTAAACGTGTTCAACTTTCAGTAGGCCTACCTCTCCTTCTCCCTCTCTCCCTCTCTCTCCATCTTTCCCTCCCTCTCTCCCCCCCCCCATATGGGCACTGTTGATATTTCTGATGTTTAGGAATGGAATGACATGTCTTCATATATATATTTAAAAATAATTTTTATTCTTATTCTATTTTAGGGATATTTCTGGGACCAAATGTGACTTCACAGTGCAGGTCCAATTAAGGTACAGTGTTGAATATAATATATATTCAAATTTTAAAATCGAATGTTTCTTAAAAATGAATTTTTTTAAAAAAAATCTCCTTGCTGGGCAGTGGTGGCACACACCTTTAATCCCAGCACTTGGGAGGCAGGGGCGGCGGATTTCTGAGTTGGAGGCCAGCCTGGTCTACAAAGTGAGCTTCAGGACAGCCAGGGCAATGCAGAGAAACCCTGTCTCGGAAAAAAACAAAACAAAAAAAAAACCTCCTCAACAAACGTATTGCAGATATTGAGTGAACTACCTAGGAAGAGAAAGCGTTCTGATAAAGTCTGCTTGTTGATCATTTGGGTCTTCTCCATAATGGTGCTCCTGGGGTAGTTGGAAAGCTGCATCTCATAGTATCTGTAAAGACACTTGAGCTTCTGGGTGGTTGTGGCAACATGGGCCTTTGACCTAGCACAGGAGGATCTTTGGAAATTCAGCTGTGCCTTCCTAACAGAGGCAGACAGGACGGCACAGCACAGCAGTCTGAAGCCTCACACACACAAACACCAGAGACTCCAACCCACCCCATCCTGTTTCACTTGTAACTTAACGTGCCCTAATTTAGAACCCACACGGAACTTCTCAGAAATGTACAGAAGCATACCAACACACAGGCTCGCAGACACCACTTGTCAAGTTTTGTTTCTAGGCTCTTCCATTGCTTCTGAAGTCATCTAAAAAATCTTTTTATTTTTTCCCTTTTTTAAAAAGTAAAGGGTTTTTTAATTATTTTATTTTATGCATATTGGTGTTTTGCCTGCTTGTGTCTGTGTGAGGGTGTCAGAAGCCCTGGAACTGAAGTTACAGACAGGTGAGCTGCATGTGGTGGGCCTTGGGAATTGAACCTGGGTCTGTTGCAATAGGAGCCAGTGTTCTTAACCACTGAGATAGCTCTCTAGCTCTTTAGCTCAGTAAAGGTTAGTCAGTAGGATGAGAAGGTACAATTTTTGTAGTAAACCTTGATTTTCCCGAAAGATTGTTCAGTTATTTAAAAATAAATGTTTTTGTGAGTTTTTAAAATAGTGTTCTATTTTCTGCAAAAGTAGCATAAAACTTTGGTTCTTTAGTAGTGAAGTAACAACCCCTTGGCTGACTTGGTCTTGAAGATGGGGTTTATACTGTTTTCAGTATATTCTACTGAGAACCAGCAAGATGTTTCAGGGGCCGTATCAGAACTACTGTATGCTGTATCTTCCTCCTAGGTTTGTAACGCATATGAGCCTGTATGAAGCTCTGGAAAAGTCTTTGATACAAAAGCTTTAATCGTTTCGATCCATGTCTTTAAAAGTTTATTAAACTATGAAACCTTTTTGAAAGTTCATGAGACCTCAATCCTAAACAGAAAACTACAGGCAACTAAGGAATCTTAAGAACAAGAAAAATAGTCTTCTCTAGGGAAGAACACGCAGTTAGTTATCCAATACCAAGTGATCAGCATGTAAGACATATGCATACAAGTAACATTAAATGGATTAAGCATGTTGTGTTTATATATTTAGAAATGCACACACAATTGAAAAGAGAGAGAGGCCTCTCAATATTTAAAAGAGAGTAAGGAAAGGGGGATGGTACCTAGGAGGGATTGGCAGGAGGAAAGGGGAAACATGATGACATGATGTCATTATAATATTAAAAAAATTAGGAGTTGAAAAAAATCAGTTTTTAACACCTTCTAATAATATCTGAGGAAGTTACTGCCTCTCAGCAGATAGTTAAATTCTAAAATCATTGTGAGTACTAGTACAGGCTGGTAGTCAGAACTTCTTATCCAGATACTTGATGGAGTTACTTACTGTTGACCTTACACAGCTTAGCTGAGGCATAGGGAGTAAGGAAGCAAACTCGCACCCCTTGTTGTAAATCCATATATAAACTTTCTGGTTGTTCAATCAAGAGAGGGTGTTGCTACATAACCCTAGCTGGCCTGGTACTCACAGAGCTCCCCCTGCTTCTACTTTCTGGGTGCTAGGATTGTAGCTGTGACCACTAAGCCCAGCCATATATAACCGTGGGCTGACCCCCAAACCTAACTATGAATGATTGATTTGCTGATAAACCTAGACAGCCAATTAGCACATGTTGTATATGTGATATATTTGATAAAAATGAACAAGAACCACATGAGGCCATTTTTGCTGTGACTGTTTTATAGTTTTGAAGGACTGCTCGAAGAGGTGCCTGAATCTGAGCATTAGGGAGTGGACATTCACAGCACTGCACTCACTGCTTTAGAAACAGGGTGTGGTTTTGAAGTTCTTGTTCTCACTCTATTCACTCTTACAGACACTGGAAAATAAAGTGTTATTCTTAATTCCTTATTACTTCCTGTCCCCAGCACATACAAGGTCTGTCTGATTACACAGAAACAGGAAGCATCTGTAATCCCCAGCAAGCACAACTGTGGTGTGGACCACAGTTGTGTGCAGTTGTCACTTAAGATCTCAGCTTTGTGTTTGTTTTCCTATAACTGGGAATGGCACCAGGTGTGGTTGGTCTGTGTGCATGGAGTAATTGACTTCTAACATTTAAGTAGTCGATTTATACATATTTTGTGGTAACTTGGATCACTGTTATCTATATTTTGTGCATTTATAAGCTATCTAAATTCTTAATGTTTTTCAACATTTAGACTAACTGGTTTTTCTTCCAGTTTGTTTAAGATATCACAAATTTATGCACATGTGTGCACCATGCGCAAGCACACACACACACATAAACACACACACAAAACCGGTTTGCCTACGTTTATTCCTCATGTAAAATATACTGTTTTTATTGTTTGTTCTTTTAAAATTGGTCATCTTTCAAGTTATCTATCAAGTTAAAATGTTAGAGGTTATCTTTTAATAAGAAATTAAACTCTATCTTTGCCATTTAGGTTTTGTTTATCAGAAACCAGTTGTCCACAAGAAGATCATTTCCCACCCAATCTTTGTGTAAAAGTGAATACAAAACCTTGCAGCCTTCCAGTAAGTTCTAAAAGCAATTTTTGAATCAACATTTCCTATGTGACTATTATATAAGTCATCTTAGATGTTTCTAATTATCATTTTGGGGACTAGGGATACTTGGTCAGTGATAGAGTGCTTGCTTAGTATTGAAAAGATGCTGAGTTCAGCTCTACTACCACAAGGAGACATTTTCTATGTGTGTCTGTATGTCATTATATGTGACTAGGTGAGGCTTGCTGACTTAGGTTAGCAGCTTTGATATGGAGAGAAAATTGTGGCATTTTGAGTTGCCCACAGTAGCATCAGTATTACACTTTGTTGTGAGGATGCATATCATAAGAGTCACAGCTGTACTTCTGTGACTCTGTATGCCTGTGGGAGAGCAGGGTTTGCGATGCTGCTGTGCCTTATATGGGGTGGGGTGGGAGCTGTGTTTCTTCCCCTCAGAAATGTTTCCTGTATACCTCTTTAAGACATTATGAATTCACTCTTGATTCTTAAATTTAAGAGATTTTGAATTTCTATCACCGGTATTTTTCTCAGGCTTAAAATAAGGCTGGTAAGTTGTCTGGAGAGATTAGGTTGTCTGGAGAGATTAGGTGTTTGCTTCCTTACTTTAATGATATCATTTGTATTCTCTAGCCTTTATTTTGTAGATTTTTTTTGGTTTGGTTTTGGGGTTTTTTTTGTTTGTTTTTTTGTTTTGTTTGGTTTTGGTTTTTTAAGAAATGGGAACAATGGTGGAATAGCAGGAATTAAATTAATTTTATTTTTTCCTTAGGGTTACCTTCCACCTACTAAAAACGGTGTGGAACCAAAGCGACCTAGCCGACCAATTAATATCACCTCACTTGTCCGATTGTCCACAACAGTACCAAATACTATTGTTGTTTCTTGGACTGCAGAAATTGGAAGAGTAAGTAAGCTTTTGTTTGTAGCTAGTTTCCTGTCATAAAGAAAGGCTAATCACCATGGCTTACCCAAACTTATATATGAATTATACTGTAAATGAGTTGGAAAGGATTTTTGTCCCACAGTGAATCTTTAGGCTGTTCCTATTGAATCATATAGTCTCCATGGCTTTTCACTCAGTAATTTATCATAAGCTTCTTCCTATGACATTATATATACTTTTGCAGCATTTTAAATGACTATATCATATGGTGATAAGAATATGCCACTATTTAGCCTGTTCTCTGATGTTGAGTATAGTTTTGAATACTGTCCTGGCAGCTGTAGCTTTGCATAGATGAATGATGATTTCCTTACAGTAAATTCTCAGAAGTAGAGGTTTTTTTTTTTTTTTTTTTTTTTTTGGTTTTTCGAGACAGGGTTTCTCTCTGTAACCCCGGCTGTCCTGGTACTCACTATGTAGACCAGGCTGGCCTCGAACTCGGAAATCCGCCTGCCTCCGCCTCCCAAGTGCTAGGATTAAAGGCGTGCGCCACCACCGCCCGGCGTGAAGTAGAGTTTTTAAGCCAAAGAGCGAGAAGGATTTTGAGAAATTTTGTGTACATTGACAGATGGCTTTCCCCAAAGATGTACAAATGTGTTCTCTGATTTACAGTGTTTATTTGCATGTGAACACTATTATCTTTTAGAAATTCTTTAGCATTAAATAAATGTTAGCATTTAGTACCCCTTTTGTTTTTTGTTGTTTTTGTTGTTGTTGTTGTTGTTTTGAGCCAGGGTTTCTCTGTGTAGCACTGGCTGTCCTGGAACTCACTCTGTAGACCAGGCTGGCCTTGAACTCAGAAATCCGCCTGCCTCTGCCTCCCAAGTGCTGGGATTAAAGGCGTGCGCCACCACTGTCCTGCGGCCCCTTTTGTTTTTGAGAAGAATAGGCATAATTGGTTTTTATAACTATTTACATTTTAAATTTGTATCTGTGTTCTTTTTTTCTTTTGTTCTTAGTTTTCTTACTAGGCTTAATATGTTGAGAATTCACCCATTGTTGAGAATTCACCCATTGTTACATCTTACAAATATTTTTCTCTAGTTTGTGAGCTTTTTATAAATGTGATTATTTATATGTAGATTTAAAATTTCATAGTATCAAATACTAACTTTTGCTTTGTAGTCTTTTCCCCTCCCATAATGCTCAGTCTGTCCACGATTCCCAAGGTTGGTAATAGGTAGGCTACTAGACTAAGAACCCATTGTTTATCTTTAAATATTTAGTGCATCTTGAATTCATGTTGTATGAGAATATGTTTTCATTTATTAGCCAACCCAGTTCTAATATCACTAAGTAAATGGCAGTTATTGTTACATAACTTTTTATATTCTGCTCCTGTTTGTGAACTTTCTCTATAATGTTTCTTACTCTAGCATTCATTTTCTAGGATAATCTTTTAAATTTTTGTTTAAAATTTATTGTAGCTTTTTAGTATTAGCCCTACTATCCATAAATTAAAATATATCAACTATGTATTATACACTGCATAATACTATTATAGGGAGAACAAATTTTTGTTTTCCTGGGGCTTGAGATCTGGGGCTTCATGCATTTCACACAAAGAAATGTCCATCTGTTTAGGTATTATAAGATAGAAGTGGCTGGTGATCTTAGTGTAGTCAAGTACTTGAAAGAGGAGAAAGGCCAGGGAAGGGATTCACCGAGGAAGCAGTGACTGAGAGAAAAACTGGGAGAAAGATAGGGAATGCTCAGAGGAAATACAGCAGCCCAGAGGTAGGATGACCTTGTCTTTCCCAAGCAACTGAAAGGACTTCACTATGACCAAAGGGTAGTTAAGTGAAAACAGCATCAGGGACCTTTCTGGAGAGTAAGACATGCCTCAGCCATGAAGGGCTTTGTAGGAAAGGTCAAAGGTAAGCACTTTCTCTTTATAAACAGAAAGTTTGCATATTTCCATTTAGAGCAAGGTCACTCCTTAGAGTGGTGAACTAGTTGGAATAGTTGCCAAAATCAGGCAGTAGTCACCTCTTAAGAGTCAGTTATTACAGAAGCATTCAGAGGAGCCTTAGCATAGAGTGATTAGGAACAACACCCATTGTCAATGTCTTGCGCACATGCACACACAAATGAACTTACAGACACATGTAACTGTTTGAATGGAGAGCACACAGGAAGTGTTCAATTGCGATGGGCTGGGGAGGTAAGCTAGAGGGTTATGAATTACAAGCCTGTCACTCGGGAGTAGGTAAGATGAAGGGACTGACTATGAGATTGACAGTTAATTCTTTGTCTTAAAGGGAGAATCTGAATGTGTCTAGCTGGTGACAGGACTCTTCTAGAGGAGGGAGGGATAGTCAGCAGTGAATTGCATCCTTGAGGGAGTTCATAGTAGCTAGGAAGGACAGCTTCTTCAGTTGGACAGTAAAATGATTGGAGGGACTAAAGAGATAAGTTCTGATTTTGTGACTTTTCTCACATCTGTCAGGTAGGAACTGAGATAAGCTAAGAGAGAAGTTACAAAGGATTGTCATTTACACAAACAATAATGCATATATATGTCTCATTTATTTCTTCTAGCTGGAACATTTTAAACATAACATAGATGCTAATGAACATCCTTGATCCCGTGTTAAGCAGAATACTACTACTATTACAATATTAAGTATTAGAGTGACCTGTCTGTGTGTATGTGCACGTGTGCGTGCACGCATGTGCTCACTCACTCGCACGCACAGGGACATGTGAATATGTGCATAAACATAAACAGAATATGTGCATAAACATAAACAGAAGCCAGAAGAAGGCATCAGCATCTTCTTCTGTCACTCTTTGAGTTTCCTCTGAGGCAAGGTATCCTGACCTAGCCTAGAAGCCAGCAAGTCCCCAGCGATTCTTCTGTCTCCACCATCAGTTACAAACCTTTGTAAGAAAACTCTACCTAAACTCTGGCTCTAAGAGTATTCCTAACCTCTGAGTCCCACCATGAGGGTTTTAGGTTTGTTTGCTTGGTCGTTTTGTTTTTAGGCTGGATCTTATTATGTAGTTTTAGCTGGCTTGCAACTCATGTAGATCAGGCTATGTAGAACTCACAGAGATCCAGCTACCTCTGCTTCCTCTGAGTACTGAGATTAAAAGCATGTACCATCATGCCCAGCCCCCACTATTAGTTTAGAACTTGATTTCATTAATGATATATTTATAAGATTTCTCTTTTATGAAATTTCTTTATTAGAAATGGATTTTGAGAGCTAGGAATGTAATTCAATTCAAAAATTCCTTACCTACCATGCATGAAGCTCATTCCATGAACTGGGCATGGTGACACATGTCTCTTCTCCCAGGAGTCAGAAGGTAGGAGTACAAAGATCAGAAATGCAATGTCATTTTTGCATTTCTGCAGTAAAAAACATGACAAAGGGTGCTTTGTTTTTTGGTTGATTGGTATGTGGAGTGTGTATGTGTGTAATATCTTACCAAGGAAGTAGTAGGGAGAAGGGAGGGACTATAATGATTTATATATAGCACTAGAGGAAAAGGGGACATCTCTCCCACTGGGAGTCTTCCACACAATGGAGATGGGAGATCTGTAGCCTAAATGCCGGTTTTGGTTTTGGTTTTGGTTTTGGTTTTTGAGACAGGGTTTTTCTGTGTAGTGCTGGGATTAAAGGCAAGTGCCACTATTGCCTGGCTTAAAGGCCTTTTTTTAAAAACGTAGAAAGAGGGAGCAGCACCGGGCGGTGGTGGCGCACGCCTTTAATCCCAGCACTTGGGAGGCAGAGGCAGGTGGATTTCTG
>NW_022196906.1:57331733-57357985 GCF_008632895.1 Mastomys coucha | reverse complement strand
GGGAGGGAGGGAGGGAGGGAGGGAAGCAGCTAGACAGATGGCTCAGCAGTGAAGAGCACTGGCTGCTCTTCCAGAGGTCCTGAATTCAATTCCCAACAACATTTTCTTGGCTCACAACCATCTGTAATGTGATCTGATGCCCTCTTCTGGCATGTAGATATACTGTAGATAAAGCACTCATATACATAAAATTTAAATAAATCTTTAAAAGGTAGAAAGGAAATTATTTTTGTAAATTTCAGATGACTGTAATTGCATTTTTTAAAAATCACTAGTTTAGGGCTGGAGAGATGGCTCAGCGGTTAAGAGCACTGTCTGCTCTTCCAGAGGTCTTGAGTTCAATTCCCAGCAACCACATGGTGGCTCACCACCATTTGTAATGGGATCTTACGTCCTCTTCTGGTGTGTCTGAAGTCAGCTACAGTGTACTCATATGCATTAAAGAAATAAAGAAATACCCTGTTTGAAAAAGCAAAGAAACAAACAGAGTAGGACACTTTAAAGAGTAAAATCACTAGTTTAATTCAGCTTGTAAAGATACTCTGAAGAGTTTGTACAGAATGCCTCTATTATAGATAGATATTATATTGCCTGGTGGTGCAAGGGTATAATTCCAGCTACTTAGGAGGTTGAGGCAAGAGAATCTCAAAATTAAAACTAGCCCGATCAGTTCTAGCCTGCATAACTTAGTGAAATTCTGTCTAAAAGTACAAAGTGAAAACAAGGCTGTAATTACCTAGTAGAAGGGTTGCCTAACTCAAAGGAAGCCTTGTGTAGAGAGACTTGATCTGGAAAGAGGAGGTAAAAAGGAGGAAGAAAATAAGAAAGAAATAAAGAGACTCCACACAGTTCTTGAAGGAGAGAAGCATATTGTAACTTCTTGTTCTACTATGTGGCATTGGATTTAGCATTTATTAAACTTTCACTATGGGTGGAGGAATTGTAAGTGGGGGACAAAAGGACATTGTTTGGATTATGGAGAAAGTATCTTACAGACTTAAACAATTTTACAAACTTCGGGAAAGTACAGACAAAATGAACAATTAGAGATGATATACAAATAGTTGGGGCCTAGGTGGTACCTGAGGGCAGGCAGACACACTGACTAGTTGCTGTTGGTTGGCGTCTGTGTGTGCAGTGTCTCTGTGACATTGGTACAAGTGGGACTTCACTCCTAGCATTTCTTTAGCTTTTGTTTTCCTCTCTGGTTACGCGTTTCAACAGAGCACACGTACTGTTTCACTGAACTTGGTTTTGGGGTTTTCTTGTTTGTTTGTTTGTTTTAATCTCATCACACATACAAATAGAAAGTCCTGGGTGTAATTCCAAGTTTGAATGTTGAAGCTGTCAGTCTGAAATCTCACAGTGTTGATTAGCATCTCTCCAGTTTTCTGTTTGATTGAAAGATCAGGCAAGCAAAGAGTGATGGTGAACAAGGTTTGAGTTTCTTCTAAAGGATTCTTACTTTTTTTAATGTGCTTTAAATGTTGGGACATTGTAAAGTTGTTCCTCATTAAAATACTGTGGAATGTACTAATGAAAGTAAATTTGCTGTTTGCTACTCAGTTTTTTCCCCCACCCAGAAAATACGTACCATGTGAACATAGGTTTCTGAACTTGACAGGAAATGTAGCCTTTCAGGGGGTTCTGTAGGGTGTGTGCTCCTTTGTTACTGAGAAGCAGATATGTATTTAAATATGCAAAACTAGTGCTGGGAAAATAGCTCAGTGGCAGAGTGCCTTCTAAATGTATGAGGCCCCTGCTTTAGACCCTAGTGCTGCAGGATGGGTGGGTGGGTGGGTGGATGGATTGGAATGTTCATGGGGCTAGACAAGGATGTTCTAATAAACTCTGATGTATAGAAGAATTAGTGGAACATCATGGCCCTTGCTCATTCAGTACTGCCTTCTGGCATTCTTCCCCTTTCCTCTTGGTTTCTACTACCTGAGCTATCCCAGCTGTCACATGATCATAAGCATAGTGTGTAATCTGTGCCTCAGTTTCATCAGCCCTTCAAAATATAGCAGTACCTGTTTGTCCTCTACAGACCATAGACAAAGTTGAAAGGAAGTCTGTAGTGTATATCAAGAGTGTGCTGTAGACTGTTACTATGAGGTAGACTGTCTTCTCACTTCTTTTCAAGCGTCTTGATCTGCTTAATCCCATCGCATCTCAACCGAAAAGATCCTTGAGGCCTTTCCCTCTCCTCCCTTCACAGTCTTGGCCTTTTTTCTCTTCCTCTTTCCCAGTCACGCACCCTTCGCTCAGCTTGGCTTGCTAGCTGCTTCTTACACTACCTTCTCAGGGAGGCCTTGCAGGCCTTGGGTGTACCCTGCTCATCTTCAGGCCAGTGCTTCTCTGTTCAGTCTTCTTTACTGCTTCACTGCTTGATGTCTGCGTGGCCCAAGTCAAGTTCCTTTAAGATCTAGAGGCTTCCCAGGCATAGTGAGGCAGAGTATGTGTTACCTACTGAATACAGTTTATGATACCTTCAGTGTCTTAATGGCCCTGGTTTATATTTAGTTTTAATAGTGTTCTTTTATGTAAGAGCCTTAATCTGTTTCTTCAAGCACATGGTGCAATAAAGCAGCAGCAGCACTGGGCAGCCATTCTTAGCTTGACACGAGAATGCTACAAGTTAGGGTAGTTTCTTTACTTTTCTACCTTTGTTTTCTTGGCCACACACACAAACTTAGGTTTCTAACCACCTCAGCAGCCTATCAATCAGGATTCACTGAAATACCTAGGACAGTGCTTGACACACAGTAGGTGCTACAAGAAGTGTTAGTTTTCTTTCCCTGTCACTGTGGGTTAAATAGATATGCTGTTTACTTAAATATGTGATTGGTTTTCTACATCTTTTTTTTTTCCAGACCTATTCCATGGCAGTATATCTTGTAAAACAGTTGTCCTCAACAGTTCTTCTTCAGAGGTTACGAGCAAAGGGAATAAGGAATCCGGATCATTCTAGAGCTTTAAGTACGTATGATAAACTTACTTCATATATGCAGCTAAACTATCTTGTTAAGGTTAGAGTAGTTCTTTTTTCTCAACTCAAATTCTAGTGTTAGTTTTTGGGGTTTGTTTTATTTTGTTTTGTTTTGTTTACCAGAACCTGTTACAGAGGATTACAAACGCCAAGAACCTAGTATGTGAGCTTATAAATTAAGATCTAAGGGCAGCTTTAATTTCTTTGCCATGAACTATATTTAATGATCTGTGTTTTACAGATCTTAATATTTACTTTGTAAGGTTACTTCTTGAACACAGTATTTTTTTTAACAACCTCATAAAACCAATGTTTAAGGAATTTTAGGAGATGGAAAGGAAATCTTGGCATGAATTCCAGGAACGTACTTTTGGTTTTCAAGAATATTTTAGATCCAGGACAAAAATACAGAATTATATGATGACTGTCCCCTTGCTTTTATCAAAGTAAAACGGCAGTAGAGTGACAGGAATGAATGTTACCTTGAGCACATTTCTTCATTCCTCGGTGTCTTCTTATCCTTGTCTGTAATGATAGGTTTGTAACACATGATTTTTTTGTTTTGTTTTGTTTTGGGTTTGTTTGTATGTTTGTTTGTTTGTTTGTTTGTTTCGAGACAGGGTTTCTCAGTATAGCCCTGGCTGTCCTGGAACTCAACTTTGTAGACCAGGCTGGCCTCGAACTCAGAAATCCACCTGCCTCTGCCTCCCAAGTGCTGGGATTAAAGGCATGTGCCACCATCGCCCAGCATGACACTTGATTATTAAAGAGTAGTTTTTGAGAATTTCATCTGTGCACATAATCACATACACACATACTTCCCCTTTGAATGCTTCATTTTGATGTGTTAAAATTGAAATGTAAGTAAGATCTAAAAGTGGACTTTCTGGCTTCAAGTTTTGAGCATCAGTAGCTTTTCTAAAGAGGTGGTTTAAGTTCTTCCTTAATTCCCTTGTCCAAAAGTGTGGGCTCTTTGTAGAGGAATTGCAGGTGGAGGTTTGGTGCTTAGGAAGCAGAACACATTGCACTCAGGAACATGATGGCTAGCTAGCCTTGATTCTATAGCTTAGGCCATCTTCAGACTTGCTGTGATCCTCCTGCTTCATGTGCTGGAGTTACAGACTGAACTGCCACAACCTGCATGTGAAGTTCTTAAGATAACTTACTAACAGCAGCCCATTCTCAGATTTGTTGTTAACATTCTAGTGGGAAGAACTAAGATACTAAGGCCAGCTTCTGCACAGCTCCCTTGCAGCACAGCTCCCATCCTTTCTCCACCCTGCTTCTGTAGCAGTGACCAAACTAGAAGATCCCACTACCCCTGGTAAGCAGAACACCCAAGGTAGTGCACTAGAGGTTTCTTTCTGTACTGAAAGGATCCTTTTATGAAAATGCAAATAGCTGGGCGTGGTGCTACATACCTGCATCCCTAGCTACTCAGTGGGCAGGAGTGTCATTTGAACCAAGAGTCAACATTGGAGCTAAAATGAAAGCATCGTTTGTGGATCTAGGGGAATGGAGGCACCACGAGTCAAAGACAAGAAAGAAAGGGTCCTGACGAGAGAAGAAGGGGTAGCCATCCACCTGGAAGGAATGTGCAAGAGAGGCATCCTTCTTTTTTCACAGCCTCGATGGAGTTATCCCTGACTGACAGTCTTTATTCTTGCCTTGCATTACTTGATCGCAATTAGTCAGAAAACATTATAGAATTGTGTGGTAACTGTGGTGGAAAAGACAAATCCCACAGAAGAAGGCAGATGAAGTTTTTGGATTTAACAACAAAGTAGGCTGCTTGTATAGGCTCTTGATTCTTATACATTTGACAGCTAGAGTGCCCTGAAGGTTCTGTCAGGAGAGCCTGGATTGGAGTTCTAGGAACCTGTCCAGCTACCATTACACAGCAAGACTGCCCAGTTGTAAAGCTATTTACTGTGCATCCTTCTGCCCTGCTAATCTGAGTGAGAGTTTTATTGTCCTTGTTGGCCAAGTGAATGAATGGAATATTAGTTGGATTCTACCAGTATTAAATATATTTCAGGCTGGGTGTGGTGATGACTGTCTTTAATGCCAACACTCAGGAAGCAGAGACAGAGGCAAGCAGATCTCTGTAAGTTTCAGGACAGCCTGGTCTATAGAGTGAGTTCCAGGACAGCCAGAGCTACACAGAGAAACCCTGCCTTGAAAAAAAAAAACAAAGCAAAAAGAAATATATTGCAGTTGACTAAAGGCCTTTACCTCTATATCACCTGTAAAGAAATAGCTTTTCCAAAGTTATGTAATTAAAATACTGTTTTAAAAGTTAAGCAAAAATGAAGCTTGTCAGGAATTTTTGAAACATGAACTGTGCTTACAATTGTGTTGGTTATAAGTCATTCTTAACCTTGTAAGGAAGGTCTGCTGACAGTTTTGTTAATCAGGGCCATGTGTGATAATGTTCTTAAAATAAGTTTGTTAGTATTTAGAATTCAGACTTTTCACTGAGAAAATACATTCTGTGGGCTGGAGAGATGGTTCAGCCAGTAAAAAAGCTCATAACCAAAATGTCAAAAATGAAGTAAGTTCTGTATTTTCATTCAGGAAATTAAATAAAGAATCTTCTGTGTTCTAGGAATAGCAGGGCAGCATTACACAAGACCACACCTTCTCCATATATCCCAAAAGTTTACAATCTGATAGGAAAGACAGACTTAAGTCATTAATGAGTTACAGTTTTGACATGTGCTTTGAAGAAGGAAGACAGAAAACTCTGAAGAGACATCACAGTGATTCTTTCCTCTGTTGTGCTCTGGGATATGAAGGACAGTAATGGGAGTTGTTAGAAGAGGAGAAGTTGTTCTTAAGCCCCAGGATGGGAAGGGGATATGTCCAGGGAAAAGGCCTGAGAAACTAGAGTATAGAAAAGGATGAGAAGAGCCAAGGTAGGGTGGAGAGACTGTAAATTGATAGGTGCTATAGAGGTCCATGTGGTAGAAATCCATCAAAGGGTTCTTACACAGAGGAAAGACACTGTCAGATGTGGGCGGTCTGATCATCAGCTAAAGAATGAGCAAGGAGGGGCAAGTCCAATGCCTGGAACCAGTTAGGAACCTCCTACTTAAAAACAACCAGTTTCTTATTATTGTGTGTGAGAAACACACGTTCCAGGGGCTGAACTCAGGACAAACAGGGCTGTGCTGCAACTACCTTAGCCCACTGAGTACCTTACTGACCTGTGTTCTCAAGTACCATATACTACATCAGTGCTATTTTCTGAAGGGGAAATGATGTTTGAAAAGTGAGACTGTGAAGGAGCTGACTGCCATAGGAGACAATGCTCAGACACAGCACTACATGAGCTGGCCACCTCACTGTCTTTTACTCACATTTCTAGTCCCTTTTGTCTCCTCAGGTATTTCCTGACAGCTCTACTGATACGTCTTTCTCATACTTTAAAACTCTGCTTCTTGCTGGGCATGGTAGTGTACACCTTTAATCCTAGCACTTGGGCAGAGGCTGGTAGATCTCTGAGTCAAGACTAGCCTGGTTTGCAAATTGAGTTCTAAGCAAGACAGAGCTAGACAGTGAGACATTGTCTCAAAACAACAAACAAAAACCAAAAACCAAAAAAAAAAAACCAAACCTCTGCTGCTTGTCTGTCCTATTACTCTCAACAGAGGTAGTCTATTGCTCTGTGACTGCTTCTCTGCTGCTTACATAGTGTTTGAGCCCCACAGTACCCCTCAATGTGCTTAGGCAGTGACCACAGTGCTCCTCTCACTGCTCTGCCTAAGGCATTTCTACCTCAGATGCTCTACTGCATTTGATACCAACCTCTTTCTCCTCGAAGTTGTCTCTTCCCTCTTCTGACCTCACCCAGCTTCCTTCTATGGACTCCTGGAGAGAAGCTTCCTAAAGTTGGGCATGGTGGCCTTTAATCCCAGCAGAGGGAGGCAGAGGTAGATTGTGAGTTAAGAGGCCAGCCAGGGCTAAGGAGTGAGACCCTAGGGGCTCAGGTGGGAGTACATTGTAAATGTTCCTTGGAATTCCATGCTGTCCTGCCTTCATATCCACTGTTTCTGCTTAAACTCATCCTAACCCCCAAATACAAATCTTCATTCAGGTCTCTCCTCTAGCTTCAGACTCCATAGGCTGACTGTCTTGACCTAAACATTGTTTTGCTTATCAGAATCAAGAATTTAAGAATCCTCTAGATTTGCCAACTGACAATCTAAACATTTCTTAAATCTATCTTTTGTCATTGCCCTCATTTAAATCCTTACATTTTGTCTTTATCTTTAGAACCTCAGCCCTAAATGATGTTTTTTCTTTCCTTTATATTGGCTTTTCTTGTCTCTTTCCTGGTAGCCTTGCTTAGTGGTACACATCTAATCTTACCATCCTCTTTCATCCCCTGAATTTCTAACACCAATGGAATAAAATCTCCAGCTTTGTTAGTGCCATGTATAACCCTGTCCATTAAAAAAAAAAAACACCATATTTTCTCCCTCCCTCCCTTCATCCCTCATCAATGCTGGAGTGTTCTCTATGCCTCAAACCTTCTAGCTGCTTCTACTGCTTTGCTCCAGGGGTCCTTCGTTTCCCAGACCCCCAGGGTCTCTAGGAGCCCATCAATATGGGTGGACCTCACTAAGCATCTTTTACTTCTGCTATTTTATCTCAGTTCTTGGAGTCCTCACTATCTCACACAGTACCTTGACACATAGTAAACTCTCACATTTTGTTGTTATTGTTCTAGTTTGTGACATCAAATTTGTAATCTTCTGTCACAACTTCCCACATGTTAAGAGTTTAGATGTGTTTCTATACTCAGTGATTGGTGTTAACTGATAAAAAGAAATGTAGAGTGAAAACTAGGCTTCAAGCCTTTTGTTTTCTGAACAATAGTAGAATGTTAAGTTTAGTATACTTAGTTGTTTTCAGCTTTAACATTCTCAAAGACTGAATTAAAGTATTCTGGAATTAATGAGGGAGAGAAGTCAAACAGTTAGAACCCAGAAAAGCACCATCTAGTACAGTAGTCTGAAACAGCTGTACCGCTGTGTGGTAGGTACCAGCAGTGTGCTATTGAGCATAGATGTTACTAGTATAACTAAGCACTGAGTTTCACATTATCTATTTCAGTTTCTTAAGTACAGTCTCATGACTAACACTGGTAGCTCATAAAACAGGGATTCAATAGCAAGGTGACACATGCTTTTACTGCATGCACTGGTTCACACAGCCCATTTTCTGATATTCCAATACAGCAAATGAGCTAGCCATTCTCCTTCAGGAGGTGCTGGATGCTCCACCTGTTAACTGTGGCCTTAACGTTCAGCTGTTGGGAGCAGAGATAACTAGTGCATTGTGGGATAGATTGCAACCCTCAGTCTGGAGCAGCTAAGCTGTTCTCAATTGATGCAGAGCCTGTACTGCCTCACATATAAAAAAAATGTATTTTCATAAGAGTAGGATTGGGCCTGTTATAGCAAAGGAGATTTCTGTTTGCTTGTTGTAATAGAAATCCACAAATGTAATTTCAAAAAACCTTATCTCTAAAAGAGAGGGAGCATGCAAATTATTTTAAGTAAGAATTGTTAGCATTGACTAAATATAATATTAGGTAGTTTAATATATTCTTCATTGGGTTAAACTCATTTAATCCAATGCTGTGAGATAACTATTATTCTCATTTACCAGGTAATGAAAAAAGTTACTAAAGTGACTTGACAAGTCAGAATTCTGACTTCATGACTCGGGTAACTGTTCTCTTACTGCCTATCCAGTGTGACCTCTGTGACTACTGAGTTTTGATTTCAAGGCTGATGTTATGCTGTTGCTGCATTTAAGTACAAGTTTACCCAAAGCTCCAACAGTTACTATTCCCATTACTGTGTAGGAGGGTGCTGCTGGGCCAGTTGGTAAAGGCACGCAGAATGGATGGTGTCTTACTCAGGATTCTCTAGAGCTAGTGAGAACCAGGAGGATACAGATAGACTGGAAGGAAAAAAATAATAGAGGAACTGGCTTACCTGATTTTGGAGGCTGAGAAGTTCCACAGTGCCACCTGCAAGCTAGAGAAACAGGAAAGCATGGCTGAGCACAAGTCCAGAGGCTCAGAGAAACCAATGATGTAAGTCCCAGCTGATGGCTGCAGAGCCCTGGGCTGCTGAGGTGAATACTAAAACCTAAAGGCTGAGTTCCAGTATTTTTTCTGTTCTGTCCTCCTCCCCACTTGCCAGCTCCCTTACACGCTCAGGGCTGTTCTTCTGCCACCTAGTTCATGAACTCTTCTCAGACATCCTCAGAGACACAGTTACTTGTTTTTACTGGGGAGTGGGGACTTGGGTTTTGTTATTGTTAATTGGGATTTTGTTTTGTCTTGTGTCAAGGGTCTCATACTACATGTAGCCCAGGCTATCTTGGAATTCATTATGTAGACTGGGGTGTTCTGGTCTTATAGCAATCCTCCTGGGATTTCAAAGTTACTTTGCTCTGCTAATTAAGTTAATGTTCTTTCAAATTATTTTATAAGGAAGGATTAGCTAAGGTTGGATAAGTAACTTCCTAATTTATATTTGTTGATATTTTAGTGTCTTGATGGCTCTATTTTCCAAACTAAAGTCCAGAGGTTTTATGGCTTTGGGAATATGAATGTCACCCTAAGAATAAGAAATACATACAGACTTTGAAAACTTCAGATTTCCAGTCTACAAAATAACTTCTTAGTCTGGCATCAGAATCTGTGTGGAGCTTTTTTTTTTTTTTTTACATATTCCTATATACCAGATCTCATAGATGGTTGTGAGCCACCACGTGGTTGCTGGGAATTGAACTTGGAACCTCTGGAAGAGCAACTGGTGCTTTTAACCACTGAGCCATCTCTCCAGCCCCTGTGTGGAGCTTTTTAAACCACCCATTCATGTCCCTCTTCCCCAGTCTAATGTGATTAGTTACAAAATAGAATGTTCTAGATGTAACTCAGATGAGCTTCTATGTTGAGATTCCCTAATGTGAGACAACCCTTCAGTAGATTGTCCAAAACTCGGGCCATCTAAAAATTCCAAACCACATATTTCATAAAGGCTGGCTTCGTAGTTCTGCCAGTAGCAGTCAGCACCCAGACATCTGCCTATCAGCTTGTGCTTCCCGTGTTAGCATTGTGGTCATAATTATTATGCAACAGCTCTGAAACTGTGCTTGGTTATACTTACAACCACTCTACCTCAGGCCCCTATTTCTAAGATTACTAGAATATTTTCTCTGGATATTTCCTGACTCAATGTTTCTTTTGGTTCCTGTCATCAGAGATAACTACTGCTGCAGGTTTACACATGTCTTAGTCAGTGATCTATTGCTGTGGAGACACACCATGACTGAGGCAACTCTTATAAAAGAGCATTTAATTGAGGCTTATTTACAGTTGCCATTATAATCATGGCAGGGAGCATGAAGGGCACATGCTGTAGCAGTACCTGAGAGCTAAATCCTGATCTATAGGCAGACAGAGAGCAAGCCAGAGACTGGGCCTTGGCTTGGGTTTTTGAAACCTCAAAGACAACCTCCTATAACAAGGCCCTACCTCCTAATCCTTCTCAAATAGTAGCATTCCCAGGTGACCAAGCATTCAAATATATGAAGCTGTGGGGGCCATTCTTACTTAAATCGCCATACATGGGAAGTATAAAGAATCTTTTATAGTAAACTGGAAGACAATAAAAGAATAGCCATGGAAAGTAAAAGTCTTAGTACTTCCTTATTTGAAAATTATAGGAAGTTGGAACTGAAAAGACATAGAGAATTTGGTGTGGCTTTTGGATTTACTGTAAATAACATTAGCGGAAAGAGGCAGGTTGACTTGCTAAAGACAACACAGTGAGTTTACAGGTAAATGACAAGATTCGGTTTCATGGTAAAGAAATACTTGGACTGTTTCTTTTATAATTTGAAAGCAGAGTTAATATGGTTATAATGTTTAATTCATTTTCTGTCTATGCAAACTTATTTTTTATCATGTTCTTTATTACTTTTCTTTAAAATAAAAGAATGCAAATTAATCATAATTTTAAAGAAAATCATTAGTATCTTAGAGTACTAACTAAAAGGGCCAACCATCCCTGGAACACATAAGCTGCTCTAGGGCTAACGTCCTGTGGGCCGTGATGCAGTACCAGGGCTTTGCAGGAGCTTCAGCTAGCTAAAGAGTAACGCCCTCCTTCCCTCGCTTACTGTGAAGGGCAGAAGCCCTGTAACTGCTCTTAGCTTTCCAGACAGGTGATTGATTGGAAGATAATTGTTTTGGTTGTTTAGGTTTTAAGTTTTAAGCTTCTTTTTCAGTGTTATATTAGTAATGCCTTTAATAAAGTTGTTCTACTTGTTTTCTCTCCAATGCATTTCAGTTAAAGAGAAGTTAACTGCAGATCCAGATAGTGAGATAGCTACTACCAGCCTACGGGTTTCGCTGCTGTGTCCAGTAAGTGTTTGCTAATGCTTGCTTTGAGTATAAATACTTCTTCTTTTTCCTGAGTGTGAGTAATTCTGCTTACTTTAAGAATCTCCCCATTCTACACTGTCAGAGCTTATCAAGATGGAAAGACACTGAAGCATAGGACTGTGAGCTGAATAATTCTAAAGTTTGCCTTATTCATATTGTGTATTATCTAAGGACTGCCTTCAGTAAACAACTGTTTCTCAGGTTCCAGTTAGAAGAGCAGAGAGGGATGCTCCACGAATTCAAACAGGGCTTTCCTGAATAAAAAGTGAGCACAGTTATCCACATCACAGCCTAACTATTTTGTCAACAGTAGCTATAAGAATCCACCACTTAAAACCTGTGCCAGCTGGGTGTAGCACATACCTTTAATGTGGGCAGAGACAGTGAGTCTGAGTTCAAGACTAGCCTGGTTTATTGAGCTCCAAGATGACTTTGTAAACAACAACAAACACAAAACATGATGCCATTCCTGATACTGCACACATACACACACTCACACATACATATACTCTCACACACACACACACAGTGCTAGGCCTGGAGACCCATGCCTATTATTCCAACATTTGTGGGGATAGGGCTGGGGCAGACAGATTACCATAAGTTCAAGGCCAGCTAAGTTACCATAACAATACCCTGTCTTAATTTAAAAAGAGGAGGAAGAGAAAGGAAATTCTGTTCTACCTGACTGAATTCCTTATGCCTATAGAATTAACTTAATACTTATAAGCCAGAAAGGGAAGGAACAGTCATTTAAATGAAACAATTATAAAGTCATCAGATTTGACTAAATGAATAAAACTATAAGCAAAAAAATTGTGTTGAAGTTCATTTCATACCTAATTTGTTGGTGGGCCCACCAAGATTATAGCAGTTGAATATTGCCTTCATATGAAAGAAGGTGAAGATTAATAATAAACTGCTGACATTTGGTTAATCAAATTAACCATATTCAGATGTATAAAGAAGGGAAGGACACTTGTCTCCTGGTTTGCCTGGATTGTTGAGGAAGCTTCTGGGATCGAGAGAGCCTGCTAACCTAAGAGAGTGGGAGTTTCTTGTTCTTTGAAGAAGCAACAAGTTCTGTAAAAATTTAAATATTACTTATCCTTCATCTTAGCCTAGTATTGCTTACTAAGCCTTAACTCAAATATATACTCATCAGTGTATGATTAGTTTGTGAGTGTGCCTTTTTTATATGTTTCCTAAAGCTGAGATCCATCTCTGATCTTTACACACCTTAGAAGAAACACAGTGCAGTTAGAAACCACTGTGTCCTTTGCCATGGCTATACTGTCTGTTCTGTGAATGACTTTCCTTCTGAGACCTCTTTGTAGTCTGTCTTCCTTAAGAGAAGTATTGTTACTATTATTAAAAGTTCTTTAATAACCAGGTAAGTGTTAAAGAACCATAAAATTGGTTCAGGATCAGGAAGGTAGAAGGTGAGGAAAAAAGCTTTAAATGAGATAATTTAAAATAACAAATCTCATTCTTTTTCCCCAAATCCTGACTTAACCTACTCCCTTTTCATGGTTTTTTACTGCTTCGTTTCATTGTAAAACCCCAGTCAAGAGGATATGATAAATTTAGAAGACCACAGCAGCTTTATTTCCCACTTAAATCACTAGAGAAGTCTTGTTTCTTTGCATTCCCATCTTAAGTGTTTACAGCTGAACTGATGTGTAATATCTAGAACATGGAGCAGTCACACAAAGTGTGTTCATCTGAAGACGCAACCCACTGTGTATGGCGGCAGCGGTTGTATCCCTGGACTGTGCTCTTCTCTCTGTGGTTCAGGTGCTTTCCCGTGTTACTGGGAAACATGGGTCACATTTTGCTTCTTACTCATCTTGATTTACTGAACAGCTTCTAATTTGATGTCCCCTGTGCTCCTCTCTCATTCGTTTCAACAGTTCATTGTAAATTAGCATCTGCTTTCAAATTTCAGACTATAAAAAGCTGCTGTATAAAATATATAATTACAATATGTCATGAGTTTCTATGTGGCTAAAGGGATAATTCCCCCTACAGTTACTTCAGAATAGCAAGGCCATATATTTTTAGGTATGTTTTTGCTCAAAAATAAAATACAGTTGTGATAACTCATCTATATATCAAATTTATGGAATCATAAAAAGAGATTTGTTCTTTGAAATATGTAAATATGCTGTCTGACTGTGCATTTCTATTTCCCTTTTGTAATATGCAGAACTCAGAATAAATGAGTTTCTGTTATTTGTGTGCCATTTAGCTAAAGGCAACAAAAATAATTAAAATGCTTTTTCTCTTTGAGGATTGTCGGTTCTAATTTATTAAGAACAGAGATGGAAATGTTGAAAGTCTGATATGAGCTGTTCCACAGACCTGTAAACCCAAACATAGATAATTTAGAATTGATAGAACAGAGAAAATAAACTAAAAATTTATTTTATGAGTACTTATTAGTATGAAAAAACTAACAAGATTTTAAGTATCAATCAAACTTTCTTATCCATAGAAGTATATGTTGTCCTGACATTGTAGGCTTCTGCTGGTATAAGCCAGCTTACAACTAGTTTTCTTCTCATGCAGCATCATGAGCTGTAGCACGGCTGAATAAAGTCTGCCTCACTAGAAAACGTGTTTATGGTTATCCATTGATAATGCAGACACCCGTCTTATCCTTCAAAGGGAAGAGAACTAAGTTTGTAATCAAAAGAATAAACTGCTTAGTGCTTGCCCCTTCTTATACCGTGTTAGATACAATAGGTGCCTGTTTGTCTGGTAGACACTTAAATCTAGTGATTGATCTTAAAATGAGAGACAGGAGGATTCTTCACATAAGTGTTATTTTATGACTCTTTGAGATGACACCTGTGGTATAGTACTAAAAGGCTGTATATTTGAAAATGAGCTGCTGGTTTCTTATGCCATTTATAACTGTCATTCCTGTAGTGTTTACTTGTCAGTTAGCTTTGAGACTGTAGGTCACCTTGTTGGTGAAGCTCACCACAGCGCTGTGGTGGGATTGTTTTCTTGCCTCTGTGCACAAAGGACTAACTGAACAGCTTTGTGACACTCCTTACTGAACTTGTCTTCCATTCTTATGATTTGATTTCCATAAGCATATGAAAAAAAGGCAGAAGAACAAATTAGTTCTGGCAACAGAAGAGTCGTTGCTTGTTTGCCATTAGCTAAGGCATTTATTAATCCATCAACGTTTCCAAGGTATCTAATTGATGGTACCAAATTAAATTTTTATTTATCCTTTTGTTTTCATATACTTTTAGTGGCAGGCCATTTGTTTGTGTTTTGAAACACAGGATCATAATGCCCAGACTGGTCTCAGACTCACTATTAGACTGGGAATGATCTTGAACAGCTTCCCTTTCCATGTGCTGGGATTCCAGAACCAGATATGAGTCACAATGCTAGAGCTCAGAGCTTCTTGCATGTTAGGCAAATGTTCTACTGACTATTTCTTAGCCCCAGATTCAGTTTTTATATCTTAAATTAGACCTTAACTGTGAAATGCAAATTTCTACTGGTTGCTTAATATTCTGTGAAGAAAGCATAGGTTGAGAGTCCAATGGAAGTTCAGTGCCAGCACGTAAGCTCCCAGCTATAGAGTTGTGGGGCTCCCCCTGATGCTTCATGCAGACAGGAAGACAGAAAGAAGGATGCCAGAATCCAAGCAATAATCCACGGACTTATTTATACTTTGAAAGAGGTAGTTCTTGAAGGCTTTCCTTTCACATGCCTTTATTCCTATACTCCCCAGTGTCTTCACATCTTTCAGACATAAAGAGTTTCTCCTAGGACTGCTAGCATGCACAACCAACAGTCTATCCGTATATGAGACTGTCATCCTACAGTGTAGTAAGTACTTTTCCAAAGCTGGGGGCAAGGACGTGAGTCTGACCTGTTTCCAGTAGGAGATACACAAAGAAATAAAATAGTATGATCTTGTTCAGGGTAGAGCTGCACACAGAGAAGGGCACTCTCAGTTTACTCCTGGTCCTCTCTATGCTTTGGACATGATAAATGATGTTCCTCCTGGCTTAAGTTGTTAGCATGTTGAGAGTCCTTTTGAAGTTCTTTATCAGTGCATCCAGTGGAAGTGGGGAGGGAATGGTGCTCCTTTCTAGGTAGAAACGGAGGCCCAGAAAGGTTAACTGTCTTCCCTAGAAGCACAGTAAATCATTGGAGTCAGAACAATAATTTCGGGCCCATGACAGCTGGTTTCCTTGGTAGACAAGGAAATTATACATTTCCCTGAAATTTTTGTAAGCCAAAAAATTTTTCCTCTTTTAACACACAAACATATGGAAAGTCTTTTTCATGAACTTACCAAATAATATCATTACAGAGAGTGAGTAGCTTACATACTCTGTGGCCATTCTGGACTTGGGAAACCCTGTAGTGGTGATGGAGATCATATCCGGTACTCCTTGTGCAGGTCCCCAGTAATGTCTTACCTTGGGCCCAAGCATCAAGCAGTGTAAGATTAAAGAAAACCTCCATCTGTGGAGTAGAGTCAGCTTGTGTCAGCTCAGTCCACAATTATTGGACAAGAAAAATGTCCCCAAATGTACTAGTGATGTTTGAGAGCCAGAACTGTTGGCTGTGTGATGATGCCCAGTGAGGAGAGAGACTCAGAGTGCACATCTGTCTCCTCTTCAGAGCTGCCCCGGCCATTATGCCTCACATGGCGGAGGAAATGGGGGATTTGGGCTTCCTCCTGTGAACTGAGTTCTCATTTAGAGATGAGGTTAGAGCCTGACTGATCTCCGTGTCTTCTTTTTTCTAAATCTCTAAATAGGCGGTTCTTAACTTTTTTCAGATCAAAGACTGATTTAAGAGAATGTGTGAAAGAGTTACAGGTATAGCTCAGTAGTAAAGTGCTCGGCTAGCAAGCGTGAGGCCCCAGGTTCAGCAGCCACATACATGTGCACACACAATATGAGAGCACATTCAAAGAGATTCAGACATTCCTAACAAGAAACTCACTGCTCTTATGGTAGACTATGCATAGTCACTGTGTTTGATATCCAAGGATATCCTTTAGAGCATGGTTTTAGATTAAAATTTTTACTTTTTAAAAATTAAAATATAAGTATAACATTTTCCCATTTCCCTTTCCTTTTTCTAATCCCTCTGAAGTACCCCTTCCTTTGCTCACTCTCAAAATCACAGCCTCTTTTCTTTGTTTTTACATACACACACATGCCAAATATATAAATACAACCTGCTCAGTCCATATGCTGAACTGTTACTTGTATGTATACAATTTCAGAGCTGACCATTTGATATCTGATAACCAATTAGAATCATCCCTGGGAAAGGCTGTTTCTTCTAATCTCAGCATCCTTCAACTGTAAACAGTTCTCTGTCTAGGAGTGGGCCCTGCATAGGATTTTCCTGTAGCATGTCTGTTGGTATTATTATCCTTATTCAGGTCTTTTTAGGCAACAATATTGTTGGAGTATCAAAAGCTTCCCTATTGTTCCTAGGGAATAGTCTAGGCAGGTTTCATGCTTCTCTGGCTCTTACACTCTTCCTGCCTAAGGTACAAGGGTTGTAGACACAACACACTTGAAATCACAGTATATGCATGTTGTATTTCAGGAAGGCATTATTGCAACCTGAGTTTTTAGCAGCACATACTAACAACGTTGACTGTTCTTTACCTTTCTTAAAGCTTGGGAAAATGCGACTGACAATCCCCTGTCGGGCACTTACCTGCTCCCACCTTCAGTGTTTTGATGCAACTCTTTACATTCAAATGAATGAGAAAAAACCAACATGGGTTTGTCCCGTCTGTGATAAGAAGGCTCCATATGAACACCTTATTATTGACGGGTATGTATGTTTATATCTCTTTTTGTTTTTCTGCTATTCAAGATTGTTACCATCAGGTTTGAGATAAAACCTAGAGGTAATTTTTTCAAAGGTGTTTGCTTATGGAATTTTCATTATTCTAGAAATCAGTAATCAAAAATATGTGACTAGTATTGTAAATAATTTTCATCTTTTAGGGCTTTTTAAAAACATTTATTTGGGAAGGTACATTATAAACAAATGGCAGTTAGAAGACAGCATTAGAGAGTTGGTTCTTTCCTTCTGCTGTCTATGTTTTGAGGATTAAACTTGGGCTCTTAGGCTTGGTGGCAGGAACCTTTCCGCCATCTTGGTGTCTCTCCCCTCTTGAAAACATTTTTTTTAAAGATTTATTTGTTTATTTTGTATGAGTACACTGTAGCTATCTTTATACACACCAAAGAGGGCATCATATCCCATTACAGATGGTTATGAGCCACCATTGGGTTGCTGGGAGTTGAAACTCAGTACCTCTGGAAGAGCAGTTGGTGCTCTTAACTGCTGAGCCATCTCTCCAGCCCCTAAAGCAGTAGTTCTAAGCAGACCATATGCGCGCGCGCACACGTGTATATTGAGTACATCTAAGACCTACAAAGTACATTAAGAGGATGCATGATCAAATTTTGAGATTCTGGAAATTCAAACTCCTCTGATAAACAAACAAACAAACAAACAAATAGCTTTTGGTGCTAAACAAATGGCTTAGCAGTTAAGAGCTATACTGCTTTTATAGATCACCCAAGTTCAGTTCCCAGCTCCAGTGTATCTGATGCCCTGTTCTGTATTCCATGTGCACATAGCCCCCCTCACACACACACACACAAATAATTTAAGCAATTTGTAAATAATACAGTTTCTTTTCAAAGTTGGGCTTTTTAATAGAAGCTTGGCTTCTCTCCTGTCCACCAAACCCTGCTGTCTGTGTACTGTCAGGGCTCCCAGCCAAGGATTGCCAGCTGATAGCAGTTTCCATTGTTCTGCGGCTTCTGTTTCTAGCCTTGTCTTTCCCCTTTTGTGTTTCAGTCTCTGTCCTCACCATTGCTCCAGTGAGAGGAGGGTCTCCTTATTAGCCATTGTCTGTTGTCAAGACCTGCTGATACTTGGCCGTGACTCTGCCATTCCCCTTAGGTTTCTGTTTGCCTTTTTGCCTCTGAACAAGAAACAAGAAAATGCATTGTGAAAAGGGGAAAATGTCTCCCTAATATTTTAGTGTTCTTCAGCAAAACAAACAAGACAGTTAGTTAATACTATATTAGAAAACATAAGAGCCTTGAAGACAGTAGTACAATGTTTTTATCAATAGACTTACAACCTAGAGCTTAAAAATGTCAAGTATTGGGAGAATATGAGTAAGTAGTGTTTCCTGTTAGATTTTTCAGAAGTGAAATGAAAACTAACTTATAAATTTAGATTAATAGTAATATTTTACCAGCTCTGTATAGTATATGTTTTAGTTCTTCCTTTTCTTATAATACAGATCTCTCTCACTCTTTCAAAAACAGAACAGGAAATAAAAGGCATTTTTAGTAAAACTTCTGGTTTAGTTTTTACATAAATTCTGATTATATGCTATTAATAACTTTTAGTCTTTGGCTTTATTTAATATTATGACTGAGTAATTTGACCACAATGAATTTCTTACATTCCCTATAAATGTTCTTTTAGTACCAATATATTTTGTTTGGATTTAACTGTTGGTTGGACTTTTTTTTTAATTATTTACTTATTTTATGTATATGAGTACACTGTAACTGTCTTCAGACACGCCAGAAGAGGGCATCAGATTTCATTACAGATGGTTGTGAGCCACCATGTGGTTGCTGGGAATTGAACTTGGGGCCTCTGGAAGAACAGTCAGTGCTCTTAACCACTGAGCCATCTCTCCAGCATTGATTAGACATTTTTAATATATATCCCTTCAGTTTATCCAAAAGATCTTATGAGCAGTTTGCAAGTATAGAATGTAAAGTATAAAGAACAAAACTGAATATATATAAAATCACCACCTAGAGATAATTAGTGTGTGCTTTTATTCACACACACAATCTTGTTTTGAGATTTGTTTTTCCTTAACCATCTCGGGTTTTGTGAACATTTTTCTGTATCTCTAAAACTCTTGGGGATGAGATAAGGTGCTTGCTGCCAAGCTCAGCAGCCTGGGTTAATACTCAGAACCATGGGTGGAAGTAGAGTACCAACTCGTACAAGTTGTCTTCAGACCTCCACATATGCTCTGTGGCACCCACCCACCCATATAACACAAACTAAAGAAATATTTTTTAAGTTGTCATTTCTTTCCAAGTTGCATGACATCTTTTTGTAAACGTTCCCCAGTTAGCATAACTGTTTCCCGTTTAGCACACATGTGAGCATGAATGCAGTTTGTCTGCTCTGCTTCCCTGACTTCCATCTACTACTCATAAAACACAGACGAGCTAGGTGTGCTGAGTTATGCTTCTCATGTCTCTTCATTTAAAACATGTTCTATTGTCTGTCTAGGTTGTTTATGGAAATCCTAAAGTACTGCACAGACTGTGACGAGATACAGTTTAAGGAGGATGGGTCATGGGCTCCAATGAGGTCGAAGAAGGAGGTACAGGAAGTCACTGCCTCCTACAATGGAGTCGATGGTGAGCAGCTGCTTGTGGCCTGGGTGCTTGCTTCTGTGCTACACTGGCTTTTAACATAGAGATGCAGACTGTTAACATTACTGAGCAGTACAGATAGCTCAGTGATTCTTAGGTGATTAAATGTCCACAAATAGCAATGTCCTTTTAAATCAACTTTTTGCCAGCCTGTAGATTTTATGGTACTAGATTTCATAGCAGTCTAAAGTCACCTTTAAAGTCATCATTTTGAAGCACCTACCTTTTTAAAAGTTTGAATACTTTTGGTGCAATGTAGTGAGCAGTGCTGTTTTTCTTCTTTTCTTCTTTTTTTTCTTTATTGTTTTTGTTTAGTTTTGTTTAGTGTTAGACTTTGGAGTCTCTTATTTTGTATTCACTTGCCTCTGCCTCCTGATTGCCAAGGCCAAAGTTATGCAACACCATACTCAGCTGCTTTTTTTCTTTAAATATTTACATATATGTGTGGATAGATTTGACCTTTGTTGTTTTGTTAGGAGAGGACCAGTATTTTCTAGGTATTTTAGATGCTGTATAGATAAACATATGTAACACACAATCCTGCTCTAAAACTACTTTTATTCTAAGGTAGATATAAAAGGTACTTTTTTTTTTTTTTTTTGAAACAAGATCTCTCTATGTATGTAGCCCTAGCTGTCCTATAACTCACCATGTAGACCAGGCTGGTCTTGAACTCAAAGAGAGACATCTTTTGCCTCTGCCTCTACAATTATGGGATTAATAAAAGCTTTAAGTTACATTTTGATTATTCTAATTGAAAATGATTTTTCAAAATAATTAACAACCAATAAAAATGCCACAGTTTTAAACACAGTCAATCAGAGCTACCTTACATCTTCATTCTGCTACCATAGTGTTGCTTTGCTAAAAGGATGTGTTCATCTTCAGGGACATTGAGAGAAGAAAATTGACACGGGTCTTGTGTTTTAATCATTCCCACACAGGATGCTTGAGCTCCACATTGGAGCATCAAGTGACTTCTCACAACCAGTCCTCAAATAAAAACAAGAAAGTCGAGGTCATTGACCTAACCATTGACAGTTCATCAGATGAAGAGGAGGAAGAACCCCCTGCCAAGAGGACCTGTCCTTCCCTGTCTCCTACATCACCACTAAGTAATAAAGGGTGAGTGTTTTTAGGACCTTTCCAAGACACTCATATGAAAGTTCTTTTGCAAAGTAGGGTAAAGGCTGCCAGGTTAAAAACCATTGTGTTTGAATACAAAATGAGATAGACTTTTCCCAGGGATGTGGCATTTTTTATGAAGTAAAGTACTGTTCTCCAAGAGTTTGTAAATAGGATTAATTGTACCAAGAGATGTTTCTGGGCCTGGAGAGACGGCACAGCAATTAAGAGTACTTGGTGCTCTACGCTCAGTTCCCAGCACCTACATAGTGGCTCACAACTGCCTGTAACTTCCACTCCAGGGGATCTGATGACACCATCTGGCTTCCAAGGATGCACATTCACTCATCCAAATTTTTAAAAAGATGATTCTGGTGCATTTAGTATTTTTGATGATCACCAAGAATTTTTTGTTTGTTTAAGACTTGTTTGTTTTCTTTGTATGTATGTGGATGTCAGAAAACAACCTTCAGGAATTTATTCTCTCCCTCTGCCGTGTGTCTAACTTAGATTGCCAGACTTAATAGCAAGTACCTTTACCCGCTGAGCAATCTCACCAGCCCTCATTTAATCAATTTTTGATTAATATTGTAAATAAAAATACTCTTGTTGGACCAGGTGTGGTGGGATACACTTTGTAATCCCAGCATTTGGGGAGGGCAGAAGCAAATGGATCTCTATGAGTTCTAGAACAGCCTGATAAATATAATGAAACCCATTCTCAAAGAAAGGAAGGGAGGGGGAACGGGGAGAAATGCTCTTTCCCTATGTCCTCCTCATATTTGAGGTGTGGCATCCCTTCCTTTCAGGATCTTTTTACAGTCATTGTCCAGTTTTAGTCGGGTAGCAGCCATCTTGTTGGGAGTGCGTGCCACAAGAGCCACTAGCCTCTCCTGAGTGGACTTGTTCAGTGTAGATAATAGAGTTCTCCATGAACTCTGAGCTCTGCCTCTCTGCTGGGCTTCTTTGAATATGAGGAGGTCCATTGAAATGCTGTCCACAGCTCCTGCCAGGGTCGAAAACCACCAAGGATTAGACTTCATTTTTGACTGCTTGTAGGTTTTAGAACACTGGCTAAAAATTGGAACCTATTTGCTGTAAAATCAATTCAAGTAGAGCACTTACAGTGGGAAGCTGAGCACACCAGGCAGGCCATTGAAATTGGCTGCAGACATGTGTGGTGCAGGAAAGAACTGCAATGGCTTGGGCTTTTCTGAAGTAGCCCTGTTTTGAAGACTTGTTGTCTATTTCCCATCATGTTGTTCCTTGGAGCTAGGATTTGTAGCACATGTTTATAACTCCATCACTTATCAGGCTGTTTAGAGCCAGCCTGAACTAGATGACATCCTGTCCAATAATAATAGTGGTGGTGGTGGTGGTGCTGGTGATTTCAATGTAGTTAAGTGTCCTGAAGAACCTAAAGACCCAGATGGAATGCTTAGGTGACACATGAATCCTGTAACACATGAGGGACAAAAAGTGATCTTGGTGGGTCTGGATATCTGCAGGAGATCTTAGAAGCAGCCTCCCACAGAAAGACAACTGTATTGTTATATTTTTGTGCCATAATTGCAAAATTAAGATACTTTCTTTTGAAAAAAATGATACTTTCTAAAAACAAGTGTATAAAGACTGGAGTTAACTGGCTGTCAAAATAGTCATATGTGAACTCTGCAGTATTTTTACTGAGTATATTTTTTTCATCGGGAAAACTTTGGAGTCTTTAGAAATCTAATATTTTTTCTTTGAATATTTATTATAGTTCTTCCCAAAATAGCTCTGTTTATTATGTTTGGAAAATTATATTAGTTGCATTAACTACTTCCCTGAATTTACCCATGATGAATTGAGCCTAAATACAACTCTGCAAATGCCAGAGCCTTCTCTGTGGATATGTAGAAAACCTGGATGTCTCCAGGATTTTAAAAGAATGGCTGCATCCGAAGTGCTGTGAGTGTTCACAGTAGCAACCAGCCGGTAGCTGTAACACGAAGCCCGGCAGGTCGTTTGCTGCTGTGCATTATAATAAGGAAATATGCTTGAGAGCATTCACGAATAGAAAGACAGGCAGCCATCCACAACTAGAAAGAATCAGGCACTGTAGCACCTTGCTGAGTGTTCCATTCACCCAGAAGTTCCATACTGTTTGCTAGACTGGAGTGTCTGTGAAGGCTAGCTTTCTCCTGTTAGATCTCTTAAGTGTAGACAAGGACACAGCTAAAGAACATGGCGCTTTCCAGAGGTTTGCATTTACACTGATTGAAACCCTTCTGTGCAGCACCTCAGAGTGTCTTATGTTTACTATCCCATTCAGAAAAGTATAGTGCATACTTAAATTGGGATTCTGTTCCTGGAAACTTAAGCTTTGTGTCGTTTGAAGTACTCTGTACCATTAAATTTGTACCTCCACATGCCAGTAGGTGACATGGAGTATTGGGAATAAAAGATAGGTCTGGGGGTGTGGTTTACTGGATAAAGTCCTGGCTATAAAAGCATGGTGATTCCCCAGATTCCATGTAAAGCCAGATAGAGTACCATGCATGTCTTAAGTCAAGAAGGCAGATGGAGACAGAAGCCCTGAAACTCATAAGCCATCTGGCCCAGCGTATCCATGAGCAGTGTAGAGGTGGGCAGGGGAAGCTGTTCTCTGCCCTCCGTGTGTATGCATGCTGTAGCACCCGTGTACTACACTAGTGCACAAACACACACTGCACATTCCAAATGAAGATGCCTGTATTCCTTCCTGTCTCATTACTTTGTTCTCCTCTGTGCCTGTTAGCCTTAGTGGTCAAGGTCATGTGGAGTAGTGCATAAACCTTCTTAGGACTGTCATAACTCTTTCAAAGTTAGTTCTTCGTTTCTTTCTTCCTCCTTTTTTCTTTTGTTTTGTTTTGTTTGGGATGTTTTTTTGTTTGTTTGGTTTGGTTTGGTTTTGGCATTTTGAGACAGGGTTTCTCTATGTAGCCCTGACTATCCTGGAACTCACTCTATAGTCCAGGCTAGCCTCAAACTCAGAGATCCACTTGCCCCTCCCTCCCAAGTGCTGGGATTAGAGGCGTGCGCCACCACCGCCTGGCTGTCCTTTTTCCTTAAGGGAAGGAAAGAGACAGATCTGGCATCTGGCTAGTGAAGCCTGCCGGTGCTCTTCTGGGGTCTCTCTTTCCCTCCAGTTCAGCCGTTCTTTCTTAATACCTCTCTCCCCCTTTTATACTTTGGGACTCTTTGGTGCCTTGTTTGCTGCTTTGATTGGCTTCAACAGCCCTATTACTCGACTGTACTGATAGCTAAACTAGACACTGGGTACACCAAAGTCACTGCCCAGAGTTCACTGTCAGCAAACTCATAAGTCAGCTCTCTTCTCAATGCTCAGCTTGCTGCATTGCCCTAGTTGTCTCTATTTACATTTTCCTTACCAAGGTATCTTAGTCAGGTGTCTATTGCTGGGATGAAACACCATGACAAAAAAGCAAGTTGGCCGGGAAAGGATTTGCTGGCTTACACTTCCACAGCACTGTTGGTCATCTAAGGAATTTGGGATAGATACTCAAACAGGACAGGAGCCTGGAGGCAGCAGCTGATGATCACTCCATGGAGGCGTGCTGCTCACTGACTTGCTCAGCCTGCTTTTGTTAATCAATCACTAGTTAAGAAAATGCTTTCTAGGCTTGCCCAGTACTACGGAGGCACTTTCTTACTTGAGGTCCCCTCCTCCTCCTGTCAGATGACTGTGCCATGTGTCAAGTTGACAAAAAACTTATCCAGCATGAAGAATATCCCTGGATTCTCACTACCTACTTCATTCAGCACCTACTTAGAAAGGACCACAGTACAAAAAAGGGGGTTGGGGGGCAGCCGATGGTGGCGCACACCTTTAATCCCAGCACTTGGGAGGTAGAGGCAGGTGGATTTCTGAGTTCAAGGCAAGCCTGGCCTACAAAGTGAGTTTCAGGACTGCCAGGGCTACACAGAGAAACTCTGTCTCCAAATAAAAAAAAAAGAAAGGACCACAGTTTCCTTGTTGGGAGTACCTTCCATCCATGTCCAACATGGTGTCTCAGCTGTGTGTCGCTCCTGCATTCTCAGAGTGGAGGATGGCGGTCTAAGGACTATATGGACTGTATGAATGATCATACTGTAGCATCTCTCTGATTTTCCTTACAGTGTCTGCAAACACTACCACAAGCCTAAATTAGTTTTTACCACTTGCTTTATTTTTGTTTGTTTGTTTGGATTTTTTGTTATTTTTAATTTTTTAATCATAAAAAGTAGGACTTATAGTGGGATACAATTGCATTTGCTAAACTATTAAAGTGACTATTAAATTTTCTGAACATTTCTTTCCCACAGCATTTTAAGTCTTCCTCATCAGGCATCGCCTGTGTCCCGCACCCCAAGCCTTCCTGCTGTAGATACAAGCTACATCAACACCTCCCTCATCCAGGACTACAGGCACCCTTTCCACATGACACCCATGCCTTATGACTTACAAGGTGAGTTCCCGCTCCTTTGCTGTGTCACACAGGCTGACGAATGTCTTCACTCTGAGTAGCTGCAGTCTGGGGGTGGGAGCATAGGGGAAAAGTGAATATAGGGTCTTCATGGTACCATCCTCAGCAGCCCGCGCTCACTGCTCTGGGAATACTGGGGCAGTGGTCTTGAGGCAGTGTGAGTTTCCCAGTATTCCATAGACTGTTGGCATACTTCCTATATGTGGCCTTCAGATTGATGGGAGTGAGTGTTGGGTTTTGTTCTTTGATTATGGCTGCATGTAACAGATACTGTGTGTGGGCTGTATTGTATTACAAGAGATGGACTTGCTGGATAGCCCTGGTTTTCCCCAGGAGCTCTCCATATAATAGACCAGACTGGCCTCAAACTTGTTGTCATCCTCCTGCCTCTGCCTTCTAAGAGCTAGGTATTAGGCATGCACTGTATCATAGAGGTGCTGCATGCCATGGCACATGTAGAGATCTGAGGGCAGCCTGCAGGAATTCATTTTCCTTCCACCATATGGATTTTAGGGATCAAACTCAGGTCATCAACTTTGGTGACAAGAACCTTCACCCACTGAGACATCTTGTTAGCACTGTTTTATTCTCTTATAAGTAGTGACAATTGAGACATTTAAAATTTTTAAACTTGTGTCTTTTGAACCTTGTCC
>NW_022196906.1:57331586-57331723 GCF_008632895.1 Mastomys coucha | reverse complement strand
AAGATTTATGTGTATGAGTACACTATAGCTGTACAGATGGCCGTGAGCCACCATGTATGTAGCTGCTGGGAATTAGACTGAGGACCTCTGCCGGCTCCACTTGCTCCGGCCCTTTCTTTTTTTCTTTTTTTCTTTTT
>NW_022196906.1:57322348-57331445 GCF_008632895.1 Mastomys coucha | reverse complement strand
TTGAGATAATATTTCTATGTAGTCTTGGTTGGCCTCAAACTCACAGATATCCACCAGCCAGCATATACTGGCATGCACAGACTAATCTTTTTTTTAAAAAAGTTTGGTATGTCAGTACATTCATTTGTATCTCAAAAAGAACTTCAGGTGTAGATGTCTCTTTATAACTTAGTGGCTTATGGACTAATCCTTTAACTTCCTGAAGGCCAGGTCTCTGAGCAGTTTTCTAGATAGCTCTACCTATTTGCACACATGCATCACTGTTGCTACATCCTGGAGGCCTCTCTCCTGCTGTGGATGGGAATGGTTGCCAGCATATTGCATTGCTTATGTACTCAAGGTTGGACATAGGCATGAGGCCACTGGTTTTCTTGCTCTTTGTTATGTCAGTGCTGGGTAATGTTACCATTATATAAGTTAAGGAGGGTCTGCTTGCAGCCAGGAATTTGGGTCAGACTTTTTGTGGTGCCACCAGACACTTATTTTTAGAGACAGTGTCTCCTATATCTCAGATCCAACTGCCTCTTCCCCTTAAATATTAGCATTAAGGGCATGTGCCACCATGCTTAACCATACAGACACCCTTGGGTTTTAGTCTGAACTAGATGACAGGAAGTGAATACTTTGACAAGGGGAATTAAAAGTTTTGCAGTAATCGGTGTGACTCTTAAAAAGTCAAACCAAAAGTCATGAAAGACCCCAAGAGGAACTTGCGTGAAGTAAACTACATGGAAAGGTTGCTTAAGGGCTAGGGGTGTAGCTCAGTGTGTAGAATGGTTGCCAGGTGTAAATGAGATGATGGGTTGGAGTACTAGATCAGCTAAACATGGTAGGTAGTATGTGCCTGTAATCCCACCACTCAAGAGGTGAAGACTTAATTAAGAAGTTCCAAGTCAACATAGTGTGTGGCCAGCCTGCTCTACATGAGATTCCATCTAAGCAAACAGACGGGCAAATAAATAAATAAATAAATAAATAAATAAATAAATAAATGCATAAATAGTTACTTATGGGGATCAAATAAGAGCAAGGTATTGTTGCCAAAACTTGGGTTTTGTCCTTCATAGTCTACAGGTGGAAGTGTTATAGAGCCCCTATAGTCTACAAGTGGAAGTATTGTAGAACCCCCAGTTTGACTTCTCATGGTTTTCAGTTTGTTCTTTGGTTTGTTTGTTTGTTTGGGTAGGTTTATGTTTGGTGGTGGTGGTGGTGGTTTGAGACAGTCTTTCAATTTCACCTTAGCAGACCTGGAAGTTGCTGTGTAGACCAGGCTAGCTTCTAACTAAGAAATCTGTCTCCCTCTGCCTCCTTCAAGTGCTGAAATTAAAGGTGTATGCCACCATGGGCCATCAGTCCTTGTATTTAAATAGGAATCCAGAGGGCATGGGATGTAAGACTAAAGTGCTGGACATTTAAAAAGGCTTGCTTTTCCTTTTTGTTGTTTGTTTTCTCTAAGGTCATTTTTTTTTTCCTTTCCACAGGATTAGATTTCTTTCCTTTCTTATCAGGAGACAATCAGGTATGTTAATGTGAAAATAATCTACTTCTTTAATTGTATATTAAAATATCTAAAAGTGTAATACATAGTCAGAAGAAAGAATGAATTTCCTTGGAAAATAAGAGTGCATGTGCCAAGGGTTGCTCTGTCTGTAAGAATTTAAATAAAAGCATTATTCATCACCCTCCATCCTCAGGAAAGGGTAAAGGCAGTGACTGCCTGTTGATTTCTCAGTACTGTTGTATGAAGACACAGGGCAATGAGCCGTGTGATGATATATGAGGATGTCCTGGTGCCCAGGACACCATAGCTGCTATTGCCTGTAGTGCTACTGCATTGCCAGGAGTATGCTTGATACATAGAGTGTGTGCAGTCTGTGAGTACTTGATACTGATAGCAAATCTATGACTCTCAGTTGTACAGTATGCTGTACTTCCGCATACTGTGTTTATTGAAGCTCTGATTGCGTCATCTTCTCCCATGCTTGATTCTAGCTCATACTGTTTTGTTCGTCTCAGTCCTTAAACATACAAAATGAGTTGTTGAAAGGCTATATCTAATGACCTGGATACAAAATTAAAAGTGATGAAGGAGTATGGAAGGAAACAGTCAAAGATTCTTATCCACCAGTCAGGCTGTCTCATTGCACCAGAACTACAGACTTTGAAAAGGAAGAACAAAGTGGAAGAAGCCTCATCAGGAACAGTGAGACACACACATATTGAGAAAGGCCTGCTTCAGCCATAGAAAAGTGGCTAAGGACATGGACTGGACCAGACACAGGAGCTCCGGGTACTTTAGCTGTCACTGTCAAAACAGTGACCCAACCACTGTCCAGAATGCCCTCCTGGGTTTCATGCCAGCAAGATAAAGCACTAACTGAAGATTAGCAAACTTTGTAAGAAGTCATGCATTGGAGATGATGCTCATGTGCATCCTGTTTGTTTCGTTCCTGGGTCAGGGTGGTGGTCTTGTTCCAGCAGCATAACTCTGACCCAACCAATAGAAACAAGTCAAGAAGATTTTTTTTTTAGGGTATCATATATGAGTATATTTTATTTACATTATTTCCATCCATCTCTTTCCCTCCTTCAGCTCCTCCTATGGCCCTGTATATACATTTTTAATTTTTTATTACTGTTGCATGCATGGTGTTGCTTGATGTAGCATAGCACATATTTGGAAGTCAAATGACAGCTGTGTGGAGCCAGCCCGCTCCACCTCTGTATGCACTCCACCCATTGAACTCAAGTAGTTGGGCTACATAGCAAGCACCTTTATCTACTGAGCTACCATGCTGGCTGATCACAAAGATTTAGTGGCCTTTGGGACCAACTGCCCAAGTAGGACCTTTGTCCGAGCTACACTGCCACAGGAACACTGAGGAGTCCACAGCCATCAGCCCTTCAGATGCTTGAGAACAAGAATATCAGGAAAGGGCGCATTTGTGGTGCGATGTTCACAAGTGCATCTCAGACGGAAAGGGACAATCCAAGCAAAGCACCACTGCATGTTTCTGAAGAATGGGCACCTGCTCGGCATAAACCAGTAGGTCGTCAGGGATCCAGAAGCAGCCATTGTCCCTGTCCTGAAAACCTTCCAGGAAACAAGATGTGGCTTGTAGACTGATTCTAACCCCTGCCTGGCCTGTGTAGACCTGGGGGGGGGGGGATGTGATGAATTTGTCTTTTTAGCAAAATATGTAACTATGTCTCATAAGGTATAGATAGGAAGAAAGGAATTTTTTACATAGCCATATGGTATATTTATGTTTTAAGTGTTATTATAAAGAATAAAGTAGTCAGAAGCTAAAGATTTGTGGTCAGTTAATGGTTAATAGGGGAGACTTTTTCTTCAGTGGTATAGCCGTTGGTAAGTTGTCTGTGCTCTGTAAGCAACACTGAATAAACTCATTGGGACACATACACATTCGAAGTAGACTGTTGGGAAAAAGAAGGAGACCAGCTAGAGGGAGAGGGAACAAGAGAAAGTAGTAGAAGCAGTTATGATCAAAAGACATATATACATGTGAAAATGTTAGAACTCATGCTTAATTAGTATGTTGTAAATACTCATTTAGTATTAGTATTTTAGTAGTTTGTTTAAAACAAAGTAAAATTGTTATGTAACTGTGGTTAATTAAAGAAGGATAGTTTTGGGATTTTTTTTTTTTTTTAAATAAGTGTAGAATGGCCTAAGCATAGAGTGCTGGTAAAGCCCACAGTAGTACACAGGTCCGTCCTCAGCCTTCACAGCCACTCAGCAGCGGTCCCTGACCCAGAGAGACTTGCAGCTCCACACACCCAACTCTGAGAGTGCCCCACGCAGGCAGAACATTGCTTGGTTTTTACATCAACTTCTTTCTGCCCTTTCCAGCTCAGAGATGTTCATGTGCACAAACACTGCCCAGCACCTACAGTGCTGAGAGCAGCCACAGGTTGCACTGAGCTGCCCCGGCATGGGAGCAGCTGAGCATGTGTGATGCAGTTCTCAGGCTGAACTTGCCATTGGAAATGTGGGATGTATCCTTCCTCCTGCTTCTGAACACCTCAGAAATAGAGGGCTAAGAACTGCAGGCAATAGAAACTAAAACACACATGCACACACTATCAGAAATGTTATTCCAGTTTCAGATACCATGCCAAAGCACTCTGAGTAATAATGACCAGTCATTTACTACAGAATGTGTTATCACTTGAGGAGCCTTGTTCTGCTGAGAAGAGAGTACACAGAGGTGCATCTGATTGTAACAGAGTGTTTTGTCTCTGGTCCCTCCTAGCATTACAACACCTCCCTGCTTGCCGCAGCGGCAGCGGCGGTCTCAGATGACCAGGACCTCCTGCACTCTTCCCGGTTTTTCCCGTATACCTCCTCGCAGATGTTTCTCGATCAGCTAAGTGCAGGAGGAAGCACTTCTCTGCCAGCCACCAACGGAAGCAGTAGCGGCAGCAACAGCAGTCTTGTGTCTTCCAACAGTCTGAGGGAGAGCCATGGCCATGGTGTGGCCAGCAGGAGCAGCACGGACACAGCATCCATCTTTGGCATCATACCAGACATTATCTCGTTGGACTGAGCCTTCACCCTGCTGCTCCCACCCCATCCCAGATTAAATGACTTGGCAGAAGAGAACTCTATGCTCTGTTTTACCTTATCCTGTTTAGAAAAGTATACAAGCGTGGTTTTTTTTTCCTTTTTTTTTAGGGAAAAAAAATTAAAAGAAATGTACAGAGAACAAAACTATATTTTCAGTTTTACTTTTGTATATAAATCTAAGACTGCCTGTCTGATAAAACACTTGTTTTAAAAAAAAAAAAAAGAAAAGAAAAGAAAAGAAAAAGAAAAAACAATCACCCACAAACCTTCAGTTCATTTTTTCTGGATTCTGAAGACTTTTCACCATTTGTCCTATGGTTTGGGTTTTATTTTACTTCAATGGCATTATCTATCTTGCAATAACGGAAACAATTGCATGTATGAGGTTTAAATTGTGGGCTTTGTTGTGGGGAAGGGGTTGGGATAGCTTTGATTTCCATTTTTTAAAAGTGACAGACTTGGATTCTGTTTGTGTGTGCGTGGGTTTTACCAGCCATAAGTTATGAACCTCGCCTATCTCACTGCATCCCCTTTGTTTTCAGGACAAACCACAGAGAGCCAGAGCTCGCTTGCGTGCGTGCGTATGTGCGTGCGGTGCGTGCGTGCGTTTGTGCGAGCGAGTGCCTGTGCACCTGTGTGTACTGTTCTGTTGTCACTGTCCCATCCTCCTTAGTTTGCATTTGGTTAAAATCAGTTCCCTGGTTCTTTCAAAATGCTTCAGAGGTCTTGAACTCTTGTGTGAGCATCTTTCTCAACTCTCCCCAGGTGCATGGTCTCCATCCCAGATCCTCTGTGATCTGCTGTCTACCCTCTACAAGTGTGTTTCCCAGAAGTGCTGGAGCAAACGCTGCCTGGATACGCAGTCTGTGGGCAGGCCCTCGAATGACAATACATTTCTGTTGATTCTAAATCTGAATTGCCAGTATTCTGTATGTAAGCCAAGGCTGTGAACACCTGCATTTTGGTAACAGGGTAACAAGTTTTCCTTAAAGATCTTCATACCAAAATGGGACGTGAAAGAACCCTGGAAGCCCCGTGGGGTGAGGAGTGTCATTTGCAGCTGGCAGAGGACGTTCCATTCCACCGAAAGAAAAGAAGGAAAGAAAGAAGTCAGTTACCCTAAAGTTAACAGTACAGCGCAGCCCACATGTGGATCCGTAGCAAATCTATCTGATAAACAGTTGAAACTCAAAAATAACCTTAGTTATTTTGGTTTTCTGTCTCTGAGTATACTTCCTTTCTTAGCCGTGTTCTTTTTTTCCTTCGCCTTTAGTGGCAAGCATGACATAGGAAGCCTTTTTTTTTTTTTTTAAATTCAAGAATCAGTTGGTCTTACCTACTCTCAATAGCAGAATATGTAAATATATTAAAATTTGTTTCAGGAGATGATTAAGGGTCAAAGGAAGGAAAAAGTGCTTCTCATACTTGAGAGTCAGCAGAGAAGAAAGCATGCTCTTACAGTGGGAGATAGATGGCAGCTGATGGAGGATGCAGGGTTAACCACAGAGAGCCAGGGCGCACCATCGCCAGCTCCTGAACTGGCTTTTATGTCCCACCTTCGTGTTCTCAGAGTTGGGGAAGGACCATCTTTGTGTGTAGTAAACTTGTTTTCAAGCCTTGCATCCGTAACAGAAGGACCGGTATTGATCCAGGTAGAAGAAGTCAAGATGGCTGTGTCTTCAGGTGTATGATAAAGCAAGTGGTTCACATGACAGTGGCATCAAAAAATAATATGTTTTATAGTGTCTTTCTGCTACTAAAATGTCGACTTGAATTTTTGAAAAAAGTTGGTGTTGATATGTATATGTGTGTGTGTGTGTGTGTGTGTGTGTATATGTATTTATAAACAAGTGTGTGTGAGTAACATCATCGTCTTCCCCAACGCATGTGTGTTCCACACAGAAATGGCTATGTTAGAGTCACAAAACAATTCGCAATAAAAGAAGACATTTGTTGTCAGTTTAAACCAGAAATAGTTATGTTTTTAAATTCATCTGGTGGTGTGAGTACATGTTATACCGCTTCTCATTACTGTATTAATTTAGACTTGTTTCAGATACCATAATTTGTATCTAAATTGGGATTATAGTGGAAATCACTAAAATTTTGAGGTGTTTCTATTAACATAGCAATAGGAAACATTTATTATTTCAACTACCTGAGATAAAATGAATACTTTTCTTTGTTGTTGGTTTTGTTTGGGTATTTTTGATTTGGTTTGGTTTGGTTTGGTTTTGGTTACTATTGTTAGTTTTAGGATACTAATCCATAGTTTTTTGTGGCTGATGCTGAATTACAAACTTAGAACAATCCAGTTTAAACCGGCTCTCTGCATTCTTCATGCCAGTTATAGAGGGGTCACTTTCCTTCTGTGCCCTGCCTTGCACCAGCCTAAGGGCAGAGTGGGTAATTGGAGAACTAGATGTCCTGTGGCTTGGGTCGTGTCCCCACAGGAGAACAAGCCGTTTGGTTGTCTATGTATTTTAGTTCCTTCCACTTACTGAGGAGTTCACTTGTTCAGTGTTGACTTTCTGAAATGTTGCATGTGGTCAAGTTCAGTCAGAGACTTTCACAACCCTTAATTATTAGAGTCACACACCACTTTATCTCCTACATTTAAAAGAAAAGGAGCATGGTCACTTTGTCCCCTCTTGTTGTTGTTGTTTTTCCTTAGCCCGCCCTCACTACCCAGCCTTGACAACCTTGATTGATAGGCCGTGGACAAATACTGTTCTCAGCGTCTTTCATTCAGCAAGTCACCAGGAGCCCCTCCCTTAGTCTCTCCCTCTAGCATGTACACGTATGCTCTATACAGTACCATGTGTTCTGTATAATACCGTCTGTGTGCTCCTGTCTGTAAGCACACATCATCAATAAAGTAGCCATTCAACCAGGAGGGTGGAGGTGGCTTTTAATTTACCAGGTGGGCATTACTGGACACAATTTTTAAAATATGAAACTTAACCATGCATACTTTATTGACCAATTCTTTTTGAGTATTAAAGTTATTCCATTGCTAATTTAGATGTTATACATCTACATTACTGACTTAAAGAATCACTAAAGTTTTGAAAAATGTGGGTTCTCTTTGTGGTGGTGGTGGTGGTATATCTTTTGTTGCTTTTTTGTTTTGTTCTTTTTTTTCTGGCCAATTTTCCTTTGAGACAAGTCTGTGAAACCGAATGAAAATATACCCCAATTGTAAATGAATAAATGTAGAAAACCTAGTTTTTAAAGCAATTTCAATTTTAAATACATGAAACTTTCAGAATCTTCAGGACTCTTAAAGCACATTTGAATTTATTTTGGTAAGACTTTTGTTTTGTGGATACACATTGAATTCTGTTTGTTTGTTTTTTAATTAAACGCAAAGTGTAGATTTCAAGGAGGGAGGGAGAGTAGCTGGTGGTCCCAGAGCGTGCTGCTGCTGTTTTATTAACAAAGGGGAAGATGTATATAAATAGATAAAGGTTACCATAAATTCCATGAACTTAAATCTGTGATTCATTGCCTTAAGACTTTCTCTCTTAGAATTTCCATACCGCATGCCAAACCAGTAAAATGGCTTTTAAAAAAATGTATAGTAGACCAATGTCAGTTTGTATAAAAGTACCAAGTGAAAATATTTATTACATGCATTGGAGAAAAGTTGTTTCCCTGTTGAATGTTACCTGTTTCTGTAGAGCTCTTTAGATGTAATAAAAGAGAAGCCTTCAGTTAATCTGTGTTCTGTAAAATGCTACTCCTGGGCCCACGAGTAATGTACTGGTGCTGCATGTTCCTGGGGCCCCTATCACCCAGATGTTCCAAAGCATGACAAGTAACTGCTACCTTCCCATCATGCTTTGAGACCTTTCCTTATTGGTATACAGCTTACCTTCAATTCTAAAGCTACTAGTTATCTATCTACTGTGCAAACACTACTGTTCATGGTGAGCAACTAGGTGCTAGGAAAACTTGTTGGAATTTAAGGGATGCGTAAGAGGGGACCCTGAGGCAGCAAAGCCACCCCTGCTACAGCTTTGTAAATCAGACTTCAGGAGTGTGAGCTCACCCTGCTAGCCATTCGCTCTTTTCAAGCTGTACTGGAGATTCTACTTAGCCGTATAAGATTCATAAAATGTTCATTAAAACTACACTGGAGGCCGGACGTTGTGGCTGTCGCCTTTAATCCCACCTTTGGGAGGCAGAGGCAGGTGGATATCTTGAGATTTAAGCCAGCCTGGTCTGCAGAGCAAGTTCCAAAACAGCCAGGATTATACAGAGAAACCCTATCTCAAAAAAAAAGCTAAGAAAAAAACACAAACCTTACACTAGAAGGCTGGAGATATATGGCAGAACACTTAATTGTCAATCCCCAGTGTCAAATAAAAGAGGCACAGTATATACCTGTCATCTCAGCACTTGGGAGATGGAGGCAGAATCAGAAGTTTACAATTTTGAGGTAAATTTGGGAGTCATGAGATCCTATCTTTAAAAAAAAGTCATTGACAGACATCAGAACGG
>NW_022196906.1:57321934-57322338 GCF_008632895.1 Mastomys coucha | reverse complement strand
ACATCTGTCAGATCTCGAATTCTAGACTGGTGAGCAGATGTGATTCTAAAGCTGTGGCTAGAGTCAGAGGTACTGGGGTCTGGAACCCTCCCACTCAACAGGGAAATAGCCAACTCTCTGGAGGTCGAGCCTCCCCCAGGAGGACTTACCATGGGAAATAAGTTTTTGTTGTATTTTGCCTGTACTTAACTCTGGCTTCTTTCAGGCTCCCTAGAACAGCCCAGAAAGTCTACATTTTTATATTGTATTTCCCACACAGGCTCTTGCATTGCATCTCATGTTGGCCTCAAACCAACATCCTCTTTGAAGGGATGTGCCACTATTATTTAGCTTTTTGGGTTGGTTGGTTTTGTCTTGTTGGGTTTTTTTTATTTTTTGTTTTTTGGTTGGTTTTTTTTTTTTTT
>NW_022196906.1:57299038-57321907 GCF_008632895.1 Mastomys coucha | reverse complement strand
TTTTTTTTTTTTTTGGTTTTTGTATTAAAGAAATTTGCCAGGTTGTTTATAATCAAGCTACTCAGGGGACACATAGTATCTACTCACAGGAAAATGAGGCTCCCTTGTCTTCTGTTTGATCTGAGCCATGCAGCATATGTGAGGTAGCTGAATCAAGGCCGCCAGTGTTTAACTCCCAGGAGTGTGTCCAGAGCCTAGCCCTTAGTAAGATGTATGTCTCATCTACTTCCCAAGAGACTCCTGTGTCTTGATACGTCTTTCTGCTTTCACATAAGGCACAAAGCCACAGGCAGTCCTGACACAACGGAATGAAGGTCTTCATGTTTAGAGCTCTGCACCCTACCTATGCTGGAGTGTTCCATGGGTACTCCTGGGTATCCTAGCTAGGACACTGGTTTCCACTGTTGACTTCAGGGCCACTCAGATTCTGGCCATGACCTGGTACATCTCCTTATTCTGTTAGTCCCAAGAGAATAGCTGAAAGTCATGATCAGGTCACTTGAACACCTAAGGATGGCTCCAGGCACAGCTTCAGCAAACCACCAAGAGCATCAGAAAGGCATGCTTGATTAACTCTGCACGGCTCCCACTTCCTTGGTGTGGGATAAAACTGGATCTCCCCACTGCTCAGCCAACCCTACATTCCTCTAATGTTTGTTTCCACTTTATACCTCTTTATGAAAAAGCATCCTACACTTGGTCTGGCTGGTGAAATGGAAATGAGGATTTATCAGTGGCACTGTAGAACTATAAGAAATGAGAACAAAAGATAAAACTCCAGAGAGGAAATGGGTGTGTCTGTGTGTATGCACTGTGCTTATTGTGTGTCTTGTGTGTGTGTGTGCATGCACAATATGCTTGTTCTATGTCTGTGCTCTATGTTTGTTGTTCTGTATGTGTGTGCACACTCTGTGCTTGTTGCCTGTTCCCAGCCAACCTCAGCTTTATCTTAGAAATGTCGAAGGTTGTTCTTGCACCCAAAAGCAGACTGGTCTGGCAGACTATTCTTTTAGAGACACGCTACCATGGAAACACCAATTCCACATGCTCTCAAGTTGCCAACCATTTATTTTCAGTCATAATCTTCATCCTCGTGAGGTCCAAAGGTTTTGAGAAGTACAGTGCGTGAGGGAATGACGATGCAGAGCCAACACTGGCATACAACTCTGACTACAAACCATAGGCCCTTCCATGCTGCAAAGGGCTAGACTGTTAGTACCGAACTCAAGACAGACCATATTACAGGCATCCAGTGCCGTGGCTACATCATCTGTTGGTACTTATACCATGCAGTGGTTGTGGCACGTGGTCTTAACTGCTGTGTTTGCCATCTCTATACTTCCCTTATGAAAAGGAATCAGTCTAGGTTTTCAGGCCCCAGAGGCTCTCATCCCCTGCTCCCTTGATCTCGGCTCCCTCAGTAGTCTTGCACAGGAAGGGTGATCTTCTGGATAAATGTGTCATATTTCACTTGGCCATTCGGTTCGATGCCCGCTTCCTTGAAAAGATCATCCACTGCAATAAATCACATTACTGTTTCAATTTGGATCTGGTGATGTTAGGGGTCTCCAGAAGTCTTCCCTGAGAATCTGATAGACTGTTTCCATGGACTGGGATGCACGCCAAGATGGGAGGATAACCTGCTTACAAGAACCCAGAACCTTTCCTTTCTGCAGTGCCCAGGATATGAGCACAGAGTACACTGGATCGTCACTGAGGCTGCCTTGTACTTGACTTTGATTTCTTTGGGGGGGAGGTATTGTGCATACCACACATGTGGAAGTCAGAGGACAGCTTGTGGGAGTCAGCTCTCTTCTTCCACCATGTGGGTTCCAGAGATCAGCAGGGTTGACAGACCTCTCTGTCAAGAAACCTTTAGCATGGATGTTTTACCTGTGCAGCCCACCCTTGTAACCTCCCAGTCACATGGGCATTGTCCACGGCTCCAAACACAGCCACACTAATCCAGGCTCACACCTGTACCTCTCTTCCACAAAAGCCCACCTCTCACCTTGCTGCCCGCCACCCCCTACCCCCCCGTTAATGGAATACTGAGTGGCAAATGTCTGTTACTCTATAGTCTAGTCTACAAGTGGTCTGGTACTCTACAGTCTACAAGTGTCTGTCACTCTATAGTCTATAAATGTCTGTTACTCCACAGTCTAGTCTACAAGTGTCTGTTACTCTATAGTCTAGTCTACAAGTGTCTGTTACTATAGCTCATTACAAAAGGGATGGGGTGAAGAAAGCACATGGCCCACATGCACCTTGGTTGGAGTTGGATCCCTAGCATTAATTTGAAAAATGCATCTTGTCAATGCACATGCAAAAAGTAAATCCAACTGCAACTCAAGTTCAAAGCATCAAACTACATTGTTCAGACGCTGGAAAGATGACTTAGCAGTTAAGAGTACAAACTACTCTTGAGAGAACCCTAATTCCATTCCCAGTAGATGTGTAGGTAGCTCACAACTGCCTGTAACCTGTTCCGGGGGATCTGATGCCCATTATTTGCCCTCATGGGCACCTGTACATATATGTGCAAACACAAAATCTTTTTTTCTACCAGGTTTTTGGTTTGTTTGGGGAGGGTAGCAGTGCCTACAACGCACTTTGTAGACTAGGCTGGCAAGCTGGAACACAGCAGAGATCAGCCTGCCTATGACTCCCAAGTGCTCAGATTAAAGGCTGTGCCACCACACCTGCCAGAGAGAAGCTTCTTGAAAGTGGAACTGCTTTTTAAAAGATAACTAATTCAGCCAGGTGTGGTGGTGTGTACAGCTTTAGTCCCAAACTTCTGAAGGAGAAGACAGGTGGATCTCTGTGTTTGAAGCTAGCTTGGTCTATATAGTGAGATCCTCTCAGATAGATAGATAGATAGATAGATAGATAGATAGATAGATAGATAGATAGATAGATAGGTAAGTAGGTAGGTAGGTAGGTAGGTAGACATAGAGATTAGATAGAATATAGTTCTCTCTTTTTAAACCCAGAGGTGCTCTGAGCCTGAGGAAACAGATGCATCTTATTTCATGGAAAAGCTTCTAACCTGCAGCCAGTTAGTGAATTGCCAGCCACAGAGAACAGGCCAAGCATCCACTCCAGCTGGAGACAGACCACAATACAGCACACCACAGCCCAGTGCTGACCAGAAGGGGGCAACACTCTAAGGCTGGGCAATAGGCTGTGCTGGGTACTACAAGTGTCAAGGATGCTTCAGAACAGAGTATTTCTCCTGAATCCCCAGAAGAAATGGTTTTCACTTGGAGGTACCTTGTCTTCCACTGAAACCAGGAGGAGGAAAAACAGTTTCCATCAGCTCCCTTCCCAGTGTCCTTTGCTGGTTAGCACGAGGGAAGTCTAGGGCCTGACTATCACTACAGAGGATCGATAACCGCCTCAGAGAGCACTCCACCAGCAGTGCCATGGAGTCTGAAGCAAGGGCAGGCCTGTTTTCCCCTTCACAGGAAAAGCAGTTGCAGTAAATGCTTCCAGCTGAGAGAAATTGGGAGCTGAATCTGCCTGTCAGGCACCATTCTTAAAGGCTTTGCAGTCCTTCATGAGTGCAGATAAGATCTGAGCGGGCTGGTCCATAGAATGCTAGTTCTTGGAGGACCCCAGGGATACCTGTTAGAAGCTCATCCCAAGGGCTCCCTAGAGGAAGGGCCCGGATTCAAACCCAATTCAAACTGCAACCTGAAAACTCTGCTGTCGTTAGTTGTAATCTGGCCCAAAGTTAATAATCAGTGGGTACTGGGCCTTTTCTTTCTTTCTTTTTTTTTTTTTTTTTTTTTTTTTTTTTTTTTTTTTTGTTTGTTTGTTTGTTTGTTTTTTGTTTTTTTCGAGACAGGGTTTCTCTGCGTAGCCCTGGCTGTCCTGGAACTCATTCTGTAGACTAGGCTGGCCTCGAACTCAGAAATCCACCTGCCTCTGCCTCCCAAGTGCTGGGATTAAAGGCGTGCACCACCACTGCCCGGTGGGTACTGGGGCTTTTCATCTCTCTGTGCCTAAGCTGAACCTCCATCTGACCCCACAAACTCGCCAGACAACTCAAAAATCCTGACTGTGGATACAAGTGATGCTGACTAGGGGCAGGCCAAAGTCTACAATGTTATCAGGACCAGGGCTGCCAACAGTGTTAGCAGGCTAGAAAGAAAGACACTGCAAATGGCCCAAGCCTATACCTAGAGCTTTCTCACAAGTGCCAGGCCCTCATCCTGTTTGGAAGCAAGAAATGTAGTAAGCAAGACCACCTCATACTCTGTAGCCAGGACAGGTTTCTCTGGCTACCCCTGAAAAGCTCCCATAGCCCCAGTCCCTAGGGCTGCTAAGGGCAGGGGCACAATGGCCTCTCAATTTGGAACCACCATGGGTGACTGAATTAGAGCCAGCTGTGGTAAGAAGATGGCCGTCGAGATGAGAGGCTCCTGCACACTGCATTCCGCCTCAGCTCTACTCAGGAGCCACTCAGCTGGCCCCTTTTATCAACTGAACTCTTGTGTTGCCAGTTGTGTCCTGTGTCATAGCTCTTAGTGTGCATGGCTTGTGTGCACATGTGTATGCCAGTTCATCTGTGTGGAGGCTCATGTGCAGTGCGCCAGCACCTATTAATGGAAACCTGAGGTTGACATCTGGTATCTCCCTCTATGGCTCTCTACTTTTGTTTGAGGCAAAGGCTCTCTGAACCTAGAGCCCACGGGTTCGGATTTAGTCTAGCCAGCTTGCCCTGGCATTCTGTCTCTGCCCACCGCCCCCCTCCCGCCTCCTGTCTGCCTGTGCATGCTGTAATTACAGGCAGCCATACACACTTCCTGTCCAACCTTTAGAAAAAACAAAAACAAAAAAACATGGGTTCCAGGATTCAAACTCAGATGCTCGTGCTTGTGGGGCAAACCCTACCCGTGAAGCCATCTCTCCAGTCCCTATCTTGGGGCTATATCTTTGGCATTGTGTCACAACATTATCACCTACAAAGTTGACATTTGATAACCACACCAGTAAAGTTCTAAAAACAAAAGTGGCTGCGTTGCTAGCCATTCTGGGCCACATTGAGATCCTCAGTGAGAGCTTCAACGAAGTGAATTCCAGTAGATGCCCCAGCTGCTCACATGATTGGAGACTCCAAGTGGACTGTCTCTGAGCTGACCCTCTACCCTGGGCTACTTCCGCCTCTCCCCCCTGGTTTTGCCTTAAATTCCAGTCCCTCACTCAGCCAACGTGACTTTGGCTCTCAAGCTTCTGGGCTATCCATCATCTTGCTGTCCTCACAGCCTCCCTCAGGTGGGCTACACAACACCGCCCTCCCCACAGTTCCCTAACCCTTCCCAGATGGCTCAGCCGGCCAGGCGGGTACCTTCCTTGTGAGTGAGCTTCTCTCCCAGTTTCATGAGTTTCGACCGCAGCTCGGATGCCATGATGTAACCTTTCTTCTCCTTGTCTGCCATCAGCATGGCCAGAAGGATTTCTTTCTTTGGGTCTTCTTGCTTGATTTGCATGTGCATAATGGTCAGGAAGGTGGAGAAATCCAGCTCTCCGTGCTTGTCTAGGAAAGCCCACAAAACAGTGAGCTGGTGGGAAGGTTTGTTTGGTTTTTGTTTTTGTTTTGTTTTTTGTTTGTTTTCGAGGTAGGGTTTCACTGTATAGCCCTGGCTGTCCTGGAACTCACTCTGTAGACCAGGCTAGCCTCGAACTCAGAAATCTTCCTGCCTCTGCCTCCCAAGTGCTGGGATTAAAGGCGTGTGCCACCACTGCCTGGCTAAACCTTCTCTTCTTAAGTTGCTTTAGTCATGGTATTTTATCATAGCAATGGGGGTGGGGATGGGGGCGTGGCAGAGGAAGGACACAACCAAGACAGCATGATTATTAATCCCTCCCCAAATCTTGCTTGCTAAGGAGACAGTAACTTAGAGTATTGAATCATGGCACAGGACCAGATGGAGGGAGCCTCCTCCTCTGCTCTCTCCCATGCTTCCAAAATGGAGGGAACCTAGTCCAGGTCAGTATGTCCATTCTCCTCTTGGCAGGCACCAGATCCACCAAAGATGTGTGAGTCTGAAGCCCTGGTCTCTGCCTTACCACTCCACTACCTTCCCAAGGCCTCAGGCTCCACCCTTCTGGAAGGACAAGGACCCTCACACCACTTAGCACAACAAATGGGAATGCCCCTGACTGCTTCTTCCTTTCTAAGGAATAGAGAAGCTAAGGCAGCTCCTGCCCCTTCAGAGCGTGAAATGGAGAGCTCAGGTTTCTGCCCCCTGGGCTCTGGCCTGTGGGAGGAGATGCTCCTGTGGCCTCCAGTAACCCTAGCAGATGGTGAGAACCCATCTGAGAGACAGGACTCTGAAGTCCAGGTGCTGAGGACTCAGGCTTCAGGTCAAGTGCTCTGGGCTTGTTTTCCCCCATCCCTCACCCTCTAGTGTCCAGTCCCCAGTGTATACATCCTGGTAGACATCACTCCCTGAGCTTTTCATTCCTAAAAATAAAGAAACACAGTTTGGTTTTGATTATAAAAGTCTCATATTTCCAGTCAAAAAAGAGAGAAAGTCTCCCTTAATGACAGCAGCAGAGAGAGCTGTTTGGTAATACTCGGGCTCCGTTTCCTTCCAGCTTAGCAGCCTTGTTACAATTTCTAGGTCAGCCAATGAAATCAGAAGAATCGAGTCCTGATCTTGAGTCCTCTATTGGCTCCAGAACCCAGGCACCTTACTGGCTCTGGGATGTGTCTTTGTTTAGGACACGGTTGGATAGGGCCCACACAACTTGGATGTTTTCACTAAGCACATGCCAAACCCCCTGCGAAAGGCTTTTTCCCCATAAATATAGGAGCTGGGTATGATAGTACACATCTGTGAGCCCAGCACTTGGGAAGTGGAGGCAGGAGGATCAGGAACTCGGTGTCACCCTGGGCTAGCAAAAGGTGAGTTCAAGACGAGCCTAGGCTACATGAGACCCTATTTCAAATAAAATCAGAGAGAAAAAAACCCACCGGGACCAGTGTTAGCATGCTTTCTTGGGGGCTGTGACAGACTGGGTGGGACATGAGACCCTGTGGGATGAAACACAGTATACATGGCCAGCTAGCTACCTCTACGGTTCAGACTGGGGAGGCACACTACCGCCAGTACCTCGGGCCTCTGAGCTTTCTCCCAGCTAGGCCCTTCACAAGCCCACCCGAACCACCCACTCACCAATCCCATGAGTCTGCAGGTGCCGCTGCACTTCCCCAGGCGTGGGGCTGGCTCCTAGGCACCTCATGGACACCAGAAGATCTGTGGCCTTAATCTTCCCTCTTTGCTGCTTGTCGTACAGGGAGAAGCATTCCTTGTACTCTACACACAGTTGGGAGAGGAAGTCAGTAGCAGGTGCTCACCCCACCTCTGCCCTCCTCCTCCTCTTTTCATTCCATTCTCCTCCCCCACCCCATCTTGGGGATGAACTGGAACCTTGTGCATGTTGTGCAGGCACCCCAACATCGAGCTCCCTGACCTCCCTATTCTCTTTCCCTTGTTTTGCCCCACCTGATCTCCAAAACCCCATAGAGACACAGTGTGATAGTGTGTGCTTGTAATCCCAACACTTGGGAGGTGAAGGCAGGGGGATTGGGATTCCAAAGTTAGCCACTATGTAGTAGCTAAAGGTTAGCCTAGGCTGTCTGAGACACTGTCTCAAAAAAAACAAAACAAACAAAAAGGGCCAGCAAGGTGGCTCAGGGGTGAAGATGCTTGCCGCCAAGTCTGAATTTGTTCCCCAGGACCCACATGGTATAAGAAAAAGCAACTCCTGCAGGTTGTCTTCTGACATCCACAGTACATGTATAGTATACATACACACTCCATAAATAAGTAAATGTTAGGGTTGGAGAAATGGCTTAGCGGTTAAGAGCACTGACCACTCTTCCAAAGGTCCTGAGTTCAAATCCCAGCAACCACATGGTGGCTCACAACCATCCGTAATGAGATCTGTCGCCCTCTTCTGGTGTGTCTGAAGACAGTTACAGTGTACTTACATATAATAAATAAATCTTTTAAAAAAAATAAATAAATGTCAGACAGATATAAAACTAAAAAAAGTCAAATAGAATTCAGAGAAAGATGAGCTAATTGTTGAAGATTTATTTGTGTTATTTTTATTCATTTGTATGTGTCTGACTCTATGAGTGAATGCCACATGTGTGTTAGCACCAAAGACACCAGAAGGGTGGTTGCCCTGGGGCTGCGGGTACAGGTAGCTGTAAGCCTTCTCACATAGGTACAGGAACCTGACTCGGGTCTTCTGGAAGGGCAGTACTGATCCAACCCCCACTGAACTAACTTTCAGCATGAGCACATACCAACCATATATTAAATTAGACTCAGAAAATGTTTATTGGGGTGGCGAGATGGCTCAGCAGGTAAGAGCACTGACTGCTCTTCCAGAGGTCCTGAGTTCGGATCCCAGCAACCACATAGTAGCTTACAACCACCCGTAATGAGATCTGATGCCCTCTTCTGGTGTGTCTGAAGACAGCTACAATGAATTATGCTGGAGCGAACAGGGCCGGAGCAAGCAGGCTGGAGCAAGCGGGGGCCACAGAGGTCCTGAGTTCAATTCCCAGCAGCCACATACATGATGGATCATGGCCATCTATACAGCTACAGTGTACTCATACACATAAAATAAATAAAATAAATCTAAAAGAAAAAAAAAGATCTATAAAAAAAAAAAGAAAGAAAATGTGTTTATCTGAAATTCAAATTTCACAAGGTGTCCTGTGGTTCATCTGGCCAGACTGTCCCCTCCTTTCCTTCTCTATCCCTTAAGATGTCACTCAAAAATTGGTAGAGCTGCCAGACCCCCGGGGACCTTTGTAACATTGATAAGACTTCTCCCCTCTGTCTGCAGAACCCCTCTAGGAGGCAAATGTTCTCTGATGCTCTCTGAGGTAGGGGTTTGCTATGGTCGGAGCTGAATGTGGGTACTTCACATCACTTCTCTAGGACCTGACTCCCGAACTCTCAAGTTGTCCTCTGGCGGGTCCTGGTCCCTACATGGAACTGCTGGGAAGGGTGCCCAAGGCCTGGGCAGAGCTGGCCCCTGGCTCTTTCTGCTGTCCTTTCTTCCCTGTGCTGGAGCCTCCTGCTGCTGCTGCAGTTGCACAGCTGGTAAAGCTGTCCTGTCTCTGTCCTGTCTCTTCCCCGAGGGGCCCCTGGAGGCAAAGCCAAGCCACCAGTGAGCTTGGGTAAGATCCCAGCTCTGCAGATGTTGATTCCGTGGGGGTGAGCTGCCCTAATCCCCTAATCCCTTCCATCTTCCAAAGAAAGAGCTTTTGAGGCCTGGGCTTGGGGTTGGGGGGCAGGATCTGCTGGCTATCCACTGCATTCTCCTATGTTGGTAACTGGGGCCTGGGGCAAGGATTAAATGGAGGCCAGCCTCTGAGCAAATTGACATATGTGTTCTCTTCCAGCATTAACAGACCCACCTCTGCTTTCTTTTCATAAACATTTTAATACATTTTATTTTATTTAAAGATTTATCTTGTGCATATGAGCACACTATAGCTGAGCCATCTCTCCAGCCCACGTTTTATTTTTCAGTGTCTATATGTGTGGGAGTCAAAGGGGGAGTTGGTTCTTTCCACCATGTGGTGGGCTGGCGGGGATTGTCAGGCTTGGGGGCAGGTGCCTTTATCCACAGAACCATCTCTCCAGACAAAAATCCATCTCTTCAAACCTGCAGAGCCACATTCCCTGGAGCTGGAATTCCAGGTGGTTGTTGAGTCACCCAGTGTAGCTGCTGGGAACCTATCTCCCTATCTCAGGTGCTGAGCCATCTCTCCAGCTGCCACCTCCCCACCCCCACAACCTCCCTCCACCATCTGCCTTCTAGACCAAGCTCTCTTCCTTTACAACTCTAGGATCCCTGCCTGGGTCACCAGAAGCCACCCCTGGAGCCTGCTGGACACCATCCTGCATCACAGGGTTTTGTGGGCCCTCCATACCTGCTGTCTTTTCTCACTATGCTAGACCAAGATAACAAGATCCCCAGAATACCTGGCTTGTCTGGGGACCCCGCTCCTCAGTCCTCTACACACACACACACACACACACACACACACACACACACATGCCACCCTGCCCACTGCCTCCCCGCACCTCTCAGGTCCTCTCAGTGTGGCCCCACCCCTCTTTCACAGCTTTCCATTTTGTCTTTCACTCTTCTCTCAATGGTGATCCCAAGAATGGGGCAGGTACCTCCCGGCTCACTGCTCAATTTTTAATACCTGGGGTAGGGCTGGCACAGGGCAAGGTTGGCACAGAGAAAGGACTCTTGCTGAAGTAAAGAATAAGTGAGGTAAACACATCAGGTGGCATCATCGTCCCTCTTCTCAGACAAGAAAACGGAGACTCCGGGATGACTGGCTTTGCAGCCTCCAAAGCCCCATTCCTCTCCCATCCCCAGCCAGGCTTCTAGCCCCTAAACATTCATGGCCACCTTTCTTGGTGTTAAAGACACTGGGATACAAAGAGAATTTGCCTTCTTCCTTTCTGGTTGTTTCAAAAGCCATGGAAGAGAGGAGCAGTGAGAGTCTGTTGTCTAGGGGACTGATAAGGCTGACAGGTAGCCTCTAGCTTAGGTCCCCATTCAAAGACTTTATTTTCCATTGTGTGCACAGGCACCAATACAGGTGCCCCAGGAGGCAAAGGTTTCCTACGCCCTGGGAGATGGAGTTACAGGTGGTTCTGAGCAGTCCTTATATCGGCTGGGAACCAATCTTAGATCTTCTGCAAGAGCAGAATCAATTCTAGTGAACCGTCTCACCAGCCCCCGGCCCCTAACTGTGGGCTAGGCTGGGCTGCAAAGTCTCTTCACTGTGCCCTCTGGTCTTGGCCTTGGTTTGAGGGATAGGGAGTTGAAGATTCTAAGGGTAGGTACCCACTTGGACCTATAAGCATAATCCATGTCACCCCTCTTCTAGACCAAGCTCTGGTCGCTCTGGTCATTTACATCTCTGGGATTGAGCCTTGCTTGGGTAACCAGAAGCCACCCCTGTGACCTCCTGCACCAGAGCTCCATGTCCCCGTGTACCTGCAGTTCTAGCTCACTGACAAGGTGTCATGTCAGCGATGAAAAGGATATTATTGGGTATGTTTCCATCCTATGTTGGGGCAGGTTTAGGGGCACAGCCTGAGGGAAAAGATAGCTACCCTGTAAAGGCCTGGGGCTGCACTCTCTGGCCTCTCTGCCAGGAAGTCAGCCAGCAGACCCCTGGCCAGGTGTTGGCCAGGTTCAGTGTAACTTAACTCTGTCTTTCTGGTCTTGGGGAAACAGAAGTCTGCTCTGTGGGAAGCCCAAAAACAAGATGCCTGCATTGAACTAGGCAAGAGGTACCAGCTGAGCCCCTAGTTTTACAGAGACTAAGGGCTGTAAAGAAATCTCCTGCCCCAGGGTGTAACCCTGGGTTCTGGTGCCTCTCTGCGCTGATGACAAAGCCCCAGCCCTCCTCTCTGGCTCAGTGTCTATGTTAGTGATCTTTCTCCATTACCAGCCTCCCACCCAGACCCCCTTCCAGGCTCTCTGGAGCACTCGCAAGCTCACTTTTATGACTCAGCTTGAAAGTCACACTGACATATAACAGGCCCTGGTCTGTCTTCTGGGCCACCCCCAAACAGATAACCAGCTGCCCCACAGCACCTGGCCCCAAGCCTGTGGGTGGGCCAGCTGTCCAGCCCTCGGGCCTTCCTTCCTACCAACAAAACCCAGCAAAGCAAATTGCCTAATGAGACACACATTTTGTGGGGAGTTACTAATTAGAGAACAAACCCAACCTACCATTAATTTGGTCCTGGGAAAGGAACTTGGCCTGCAGCAGAGAAAGAACAGTCAAGAGGGGGGCTTCAGCCGGGGCCCTCCCCACCAACTTCCGGCATAGCCCCTCACTCACCATCCTCAGGCACCCCTTGCTCCTGGAACTGTGTTTGGTTCTCTTTACGCCGGCTTGGAGTCCAAAGTCCAGCAGGCTGGGTGGAGGCCTGGTAATAAATCCTCCGCTGCCATGGAGACTGGGCCCTACGCCATGAGAGTCAGATTCCAGCTGAACACTGGATGCCCTGCCATCCTGAGAAGGTTGATTGTGAGGAAACCATTACAGACTCTCCTGGAGGCCCCTGCCCCTGGAGGCTGAGGCTCTGCATCAACTGGACAATTTGGGTGTCCCTTCTTGGGAGCCTAGCTTCTGAAAAGGGGGCTCCGGGGTGGAGTCTGAGCCGCTTGGGACCCTTTTCTCTCTCCTGAGGCTAAGCTGAGCTCCTTGCTGGAGCCAGGTAGCACACACACATTGTCTCTCCAGAAGAGGCTGTCCAAGAGAGTCTCAGAGACACTCCATCCACAGCCATGCAGATGCACTACATCTGGGGACACACCAAGGACATTGTCCTCAGCTATGATCCAAATTGTCCATCTCCTGTATGCCTCGGTTTCCTCAACAGATACATTATGGGCTGCTGAGAGAATCCAAAGACCAATACACAGCCAATTCTATTTCCTAGGGGCTGGGGATGATGGTGGGTGCTGGAGCTGAGTCTCAAGCTAGCAGCTCAGAGGCCTTGGAGTTTGACCTGACTTTCCCAGGCAGGAAGTTCCTCTCCCTTCCTCGTCTCGCCCTTTCCGGTATTATAAAAGCTGCTGACTGAATTTCTCAGCCCTCTATGCCTCTCCTCCTCCCCTGAGAGACAGGAAAAAGGGTGGCTCCCAGAACTGGGCCCTGGGCATGACTAGGTTCTCAGACTGGTCTGGAAGTCTCCTTTCCTTCATCCACACTCCTTGGCTGGTTTGCCTTCGAGAGTGCTAAATCCAGGCTGGTCCAATTGTCAGTCATTGTGTGTGGTCACGTAGGCTGTGCACTACACAGGGAGCAATGGGGGCTGCCAAAGGCTGCAGGTACCAGAGGAAAAGAGGTGAGGTCTCCTGCTAACCCCTATGAGGGCACACAAACTCAGGGCCTCTCCCGGTCCTGACCCCTCCATGTGGAATGTTTTTTTTCTCCTGAACCACCTCTTCTTACATGCTTTAAACTCAAGAATCTTGAGGTTCTGACTCCACTTTGTGAGGGTAGGTATGATTGGGAGGGTAGGTATGGCTGGGGGGCAAGATATGGTAGGGGACTAGGTATGGAGTGGGGGTAGGTATAGTTGGGGGGTTAGGTTTGGTGGGGGGTGGGTATGATAGGAGTGAGGAAGGCTGGAGGGTACAGGTAAGTAAGTGGTCGTGGGAGAGCAAGGAATGTAGGCTGTACTTTTTGACAGGTGGGCACAGAGCTGAGGCCCCAAATACCCTACCTTTGTGAAGGGCTCAGAGTCAGGTGAGGCATTTTCTCAGGTTTCAGTAACTGGGTAGTGGGGTCAGCCATGTGCCCCTAGGGGCATCCTGACATCCATCAACTCTCCCTTCTTTTGTTTGGTTTTGTTTCCATTGGTGTGTGCGCGTGTGTGACTGTCCTAAATCATTTATTGGTATAAATTTTATGAACATTATTTATATCATTACTAATGGAGCTGGAGAGCTCTCCACTCTCTCCAACTGTGTGGTGAGAACCACTCAATGTGTCAGAACTTGGATTCCTTTTCAGAGACCACAACTCCTGTGGCCAGCAGATGGCAGCCTCAGTGCTTGTGGGATGGTTCAGTGATCCATTGGGTATCAGGATTTGTTCTGATAACTTATGAAGTAGTGGATCTATGAGGAGAACCTCAAAGAATCTGTATGGAGCCTTCAGCCTAGTAAGAATTCAGGATGCTCAGAATCCACAATGGAGTCCAGATTTCTCCACAAAATACTGAAGACTGAGCCATCTTTAACTGCTTAACCCCATGATGGACAGGTTTACTCTAAGTCACACTCTAAGGAATTGGGTGTTTGCAGCCTCCACTGTGAACATGAAATCCTTCATCTAATGTAGTTTTGCTTAGCCTTTTGAAGCTGTCTGCTTTACCTAGCCAGGTGAGGCACAGGAATTGGTGATACAGCTAACAATGGGCCCCTGAAGAAAGTGCATCATGTCAGGTTGTCAGATCTCTTCTTCCACTATAGCAGTGGTCCTCAACTTTCCTAATGCTACAATCCTCTAATACAGTTCCTCATGCTGTGGTGACCCACCTATAAAATTATTTTCATTGCTTCTTCATAACTGTAATTTTGCTACTGTAGTGGATCTGTAATGCAAATATCTGATAGGCAGGACATCTGATCTCTGTGAAAGGCCCAAAGGGGTCACGACCCACGATTGAGAACCACTGCTCTGTAGTCTGTATTTGCATGTCCATATCTTGGCTTGCTTGATGGCTGCCTCCAGAGAGAAAAATATTTTTAAAAATATACTTTTAAGCCGGGTAGTTGGGAGGCAGAGGCAGGCTGATTTCTGAGTTCGAGACCAGCCTGGTCTATTACAGAGTGAGTTCCAGGACAGCCAGGGCTATACAGAGAAACCTTGTCTCAAAAAAAAAAAAAAAAAAAAATATATATATATATATATATACATACATACATATATATACATAAAAGTATATATATACTTTTAATTATATAAATATATAATGTGTAACCAGCTGAAACAGCATGAGACAACCCTTTTGACACCCACAAAGAGAGGGACCTGAGTGTTGCTGCAGACATCCGACGTGTACTTGGGAGGTAGAGACAGGAGGATCAAGAAGAGTTCAGAGCCATCTTCAGTTATTACAGTGAGTTTGAGGGCACCCTGAGCCACATGGGATCCTGTCTCAATACAACACAAATTATATATTTTATTATATATTTGCATGGCCGTGCATATGTGTGACCATGAAAGGGTGTCAGATCCCCTGGAGGTGGAGTTATAGGCAGTTGTGAGCCACCCCATGTGGATGCTAGAAAACAAATTCAGGTCCTCTGCAAACACCGTATATGCTCACCAAGTCCTCTCTCCAGCACCTGTTTTGTGTTGTGTTGAGACAGGATCCCATGTGGCTCAGGGTGCCCTCAAACTCACTGTAATAACTGAAGATGGCTCTGATCTCTTGATCCTCCTGTCTCTACCTCTCAAGTACACATCGGATGTCTGCAGCAACACTCAGGTCCCTCTGTGGGTGTCAAAGGGGTTGTCTCATGCTGTTTCAGCGGGTTACACACCCCCTCCAAGGCTGTGACTGCCAGTGGGCTCATGGTATACATCTACTAGACTGCTCAGTGGTCTGCATGTGTGACCCTCCCTGTGAAATGCAACAGGAAACCCCTCTGGCACCACTTGGGGCTGGATTTATTCACTTTATACTTGAAACTTGGCCCTCCTGGCGAGGGGCCAGCCCCTCCCCTGGACTTCACTGACTTCTGCTGGCTCCTACCCCTCTTTTACCCATCTCTGGACTAACATCCCTCCCTGTGGAAGGGGTTTTAGGCAAGGGGCTCCTCTTCCCCACTCAGGCAACAAGAACCCCAGAAGAGTCTCCCGGGAATGTCTTAGGTTATATGGGGGTAGGGACTCAGTAGAACTTGCCTAGCATGCAAGCCCTGGATTTGACCCACAGCACCACATAACTCAGACACCACATATTGTGCTTGCCTGTAAGTCTAGTAAGAGGATGAAGGAGGGAGGATCAGAAGTTCAAAGTCAGCCTGGACTGCACCCCAGCCCTGTCTCCCTAAATCCTGCTCTCACCCAAAAGCAATGCTCTTCCTCTTGCCGCTTTCAATGGAACTGTGTTCCTAGCCAGCACTCCTGCCTCTCACAGAGTCGGGGCATGACAGGGCAGTCCTTATTCCCCCATACCCGGGAAAGTGAGTCTTCACAAGCATCCATGTACCTGCTGGGTAAAGTGTGGAAGAGCAGGAAGTGGTCCTCAGACTTTGTTCTCCCCACCTCCATCCTATCTATCCTTTTGTTTCGGGGCTCTCCTGGGATAACTAGTGTCCCTGGAATCCATGTCTACCTAGAGCCTAAGGGACTTCATCTGGAAGTAGGGTCTATGGCCAGAGGTGAGGTGAGGTCATACAGAGCAGATAGGGTAGGTGCTAAGTCAAGGCAAGCAATCACACGGGGAGGGCCATGATTAATGGGCTCACAGTTCAGAATACCCAGGATGGCCTAGGTCCCACCACAGGCTGGAAGAGGCAGAGAAGAGACATCCTGTAGAACCCATGAGAACACAGCCTTGACCTCACCCTCAGAACGGAACAGAGAGAGACCAGCTGCTCTCAGTCACCAGGTTCATGGCACCTTACAGTGGCCTTGAAAGTCATGTGGACTGCACACGTGCCTTGGCAGCAAGGAACTGGGACCTCAAGGGTCCCCGCCTAGGTACAGCCTGGAGAGGCATCAAGATGCCTGTTGGTCCATTTCCAGAAGAAGCTGTAGCTGCAGTCTGGGGCCACACTGAGTAGCTAGGATCTGGTGTGGTGGTACGTGAAGGAGCCCATGTCAGAGTGGCCTACAGGTCCATCTCCATTTTCTGATTAGTTCTGGTTTCTCCTACAACCTCTTGTACTCTGGGAACCAATTTTCTAGAAGCTTTATGGTAGATATCCAGGAAGATGAAGCCAGGCTCCATCCACACAGCTTCCCAGGGTGACATTCCTAGTCAACTGTCCAAAAGGTACATAGGGCGGCCCAAGACCCCAGGAACTCGCTGTTTCTAAATGCTTGCTTTGGGAATATTTTTAAATGTTTTCTTAAGGAACCCGAGTTCTACCCCCAGAACCTACATAAAAAAGATCAGGTGTGGTGGTCCATGTTTATAATCTAGGCAAGAAGAAATGGAGACAGCTGGATCCCTGGAGCCCACTGGTCAGTGAACCTAATGGGCAGATTCAAGGACAATTAAGTCTCTAAAATAAGGTGACTAATGTTTCTAAAAGACCCACTGTGCCTTCTGGTAATGTCACCCACATCATTGTCTGGGGAGGTGTGACTGGGCTGCCAAGAACCCAGGCTCTAGGAGCTTAGTCAACTTGCAGAAGGCTGAGGGCCACCTCCTGTGAATGTCAACTAGCTTCCCATTGTCTCCCAACTGGGACAACTTGTGGGACACTCCCAGCAACAGACCTGGAGATTCTCTACTTCTCTTCACTGGCATAGGCTCCTCTAAGGAACAGTATTAAGTGTTGGGGGGGGGGCAAAGCTACGGGGGGCAGGTCCCCAGGTCTGCCCTAAAAGCAAGCCTCACACCCTGCAGCCCAGAGCAGACCAACAAGTCTCTCCCTTAGTCCAGAACTCCCACGTGCGTCCACCACCACACTCCCAAAGCTAGAAACAACCACCAACCAGGCTGGGTTTCAAAACAGCCTTTATTCAGGCCTCTCACCCCTGTCACCACCACCCCCCAGCATGGGTTAGCCCATAGAAAGACCACAAGGGAAAACTGAGGCACAGTCCCTGAGAACAGCAGAAAAGAGGCAGGGCCATGCATGGAGTGTCCCCAAGACTCACAGTACAGGCCAGTCAGGGCTGGCTACCAAATGAGGTGGTGGCGCCTTGTGCCAAGGAGACCTATATCTGAGGCCTGGGAGGAGGTGGGCTGGGGAGAGACAGGAGCCACCATGCTGGGAACAAAGGCACCAGGCAGGTGCTGACAGAGATTCAGGCTGAGATGCACTGTCTCAAGAGACTGACTTGTAATGTCTCAGACCCTTACATCAGGTCTCAGCGAATCTATAAAACAAGGGCTTGAAAACTCTGCCTTCCATGTAGCTCGGAACCCAGGCCAGCTTCAAGAGCTTGGCTGAGAGTGTGGCCTCTGGCTCCCTGGAGACAGGGTTCTCAACAACATGTGAATGGGGTATGAAGCTAGACAAGAGGCTGGGGGAAACTGTACCCGCTAGGTGGAAGGTGGGGGACACAGTAAAAGAACCACTCCTCCTTGCTGCCGCTGCCCCGAGGGAATCAGTAACCACCAGGACCCAGAGTCACTTGGATCCACGGGGCCCTCCAGAGCAAATGAAGCCCAGAGATGGCATTGCTCTGTTTAAAGCACAAAAGAAGTATTGACCCAGAAAGCTAGGGCCCAGGGGCTGGGCGGGTAGCAGACTCTCCTGCTTCTGTCCTGTGCAGCCCTCCCTCACCTGCATGTCACCAAGGCCAGCCCAGTCCTGAGAGATAGGGGTGTTATTCAGGCACCTCTAATAGTAGTGAAATACAGGGGAGGGCAGGGGCTGGGATCTTGGCCTTCATATACTTCCCCAAACTAAATTCCATTTTAAGCCCAAAGGGGGAGAAAGAAAAGAAAAAAACAAACCCAGAACCTGACCAGAACAGTTGAGTCTCTCAACAGCACACTCTGCCCATCCCTGCCACCAATGCATAGTTCACATTACCACAGTGCGTGTAATGTATGCAAACTTGTCCAGATACCATGGCCTGTTGCCCCCAGTGAGCCTCACTGTTGATTGCTAACATGGAGCGTATAGAAGGCCCAGGGCTCAGGAACATAGATGACACCGGGGTACTTCTTTCTGAGTACAGGGTCATTCCACAGCCAAGCCACCCACAGAGCCACCAGTGAGAGGGTGAGTGCGAAGGAATAGAAGAGGAAGAGGCCATTGCTGTCCAGGAAGAGGTGCCTGCGCTTCTGGTGCAAGACGAGAGCCAGCATGGCGAAGAAGGTGAAGATGAAGAGGATGAAGATCTGGCCCTCGGTGACCAGGTACCTGGAAAAAGAGAACAGGGGTGGAGGTGAAGTGGGTGCCATGGCAACACCATCACCAGCATCCTTCTGGACCAAGTCCGTCCTAGGCTGCTCTCCCAGTCAATCAAAACAGCTCATCTAATGAGTGGACTCAAGTGCCCAGAGGCCTCATACTGCTCTAACTTTAAGTGGTTTATCATATTCTGCAGGATAGCTATGTGAGGGGGTGCACGACTTTAATCCCAACCCTGAGGAGGCAGAGAGGCCAGCCTGGTCTACAGAGTGAGTTCCAGGCAGCTAGGCATGGTGGCTTACAGGTTTCCGCTGTGCCCAGGAGGCAGAGGCAGACAGGTAGGCTCTGCCTGCCACACAGCAAGTTCCAAGGCTATGTATTGAGAATCACAGGATATCTGGGCTTTAGTTTCTGGCTTTTCTTTTTCTTGTTTTTTTGTTTTTGTTTTTGTTTTTTTTTAAGATTTATTTGTTTTATATATGTGAATATACTGTCACTGTCTTCAGATACACCAGAAGAGGGCATCAGATCCCATTACAGATGGTTGCTGGGAATTGAACTCAGGACCTCTGGAAGAGCAGTCAGTGCTCTTAACTGCTGAGCCATCTCTCCAGCCCCCTGGTTTCTGGCTTTTCTTACCACATTAGGACACTTCCACATGACAAAAACTGGCTCTGGAGGAGCAAGAGAATGTATTCTTTGCCTAGAACACCTTGCAACACACGGTCTCAGTTCTTATACTCCCTGGGGCCTCATCTCCTGCCAGCTTGGTTTCTGGAGACATGTGAGTTTGGGGATGTCATCCCAATACATGGAGACTATTGTCATTACTGTCCCCTTGGAGGCTGGACTACTGTTATCTCTTAGAGATGTTGCCACCTCAAGTATAGAGCACTCAGAGGCACTTGGAGGCTTCTGCAAGGTTACCTGTCGGCCTCTAGGGTTTCCTGATGACAACTTCAGGGCTGCTTTCTCCCTTAGGAGGGTAACAGAAACAGCCCCACCTCTCAAGGCATCTGGCAAGTCTGTGTGTAGCTCTTACTTGGGAAAGCATTTTATTCAGTGAATGGTGCACTGTTATGGATCCGCCAATGTCACACTAACATGTCAAGTAAGACTGCGGCAATGAGCATGTCCTGGTCAAGCCTCTTTTTCTCTGGCATTAATGCCAGTATCTCTAATCCCACCCTCACGGAGAACATAGATGAGCTCTGGTGGGACCACTTGTAGGCTGGACAGGCCTTGGAAGTGCTAGCTCTGACCCAGGGAGAAAGGGCCTTTCTCATGTGCAGGGGGCTTCCTACCTAAGGAGAACCCAGTTCTGCTGGGTCCTTCCTGTAGTCCAAGTCCTCTGGGTGTGTGAGAAAGACCTGTCTCCAAGGAAGAAACCATAAGGGTCTGGCTGAGGCCTGAGAGGGGAGTCTGGCATGGGGACCTCGGGAGAACAAAGGACCAGGAGAGGGTGCTGGGCGGGGAATTCCTCCTGCTCTGTCCTCTTGGCACCGTGCTGCTCTTCTCTCCCCACTGGATCCTGACATTCCTGAGATGGGGACAAGGCCAGTATAACTCCTATTTCAGAGGGGTAAACTGAGGCTCAGGAGGATTCACAAGACATGGAACTAGAGGTAGACTCCTGGCCTCGAGGTGGCTCTGACATGCTGGGAATTAGGGCACAGAGGAAAGGGGCAGCAGCCACACCATCTCTGTCTACTTAGTGCTGAGGATCCTGGTAACAGAGGTGCCTCTTCAAGGCACAGTCCTCACTCAATCCAGGAAGAAGCAGAGGCCTGGAGATGTCTTATGTGGAGTCACACTGCAGGCCTGTGGCCAAGTGTGATCTCTCTCTCTTTCTCTCCCTCTCCCCACCCCTCTCTCTCTTTCTCTCTCAAACAGAGTCCATGTAGCCCAACATGGCCTCAAACTTATATAGCCGATGCTAACCTTGAACTCCCTATCCTCCTGTCTCTACCTCCCAAATGCTAGCATGAGATTATGGAGCTGGTGATGTGTGGGTTTTCACTGTGGTGGCTCATTCAGTGTCTGTGCCCTTTGTCCACCCCATGTGCCGATATCCACTCACCAGTAGTACAGACCACTGGGCACCACCAGGAGCAGGGCAGGCCCTGGCATGTGGCTCTCAGCCTTGGAGGTAGTGAAACAGCCACTGAAGTACATGAAGAGGATGAGGAAGAAGGGGATGTACCTGTGACAGAGAGGCAGCAGTTTACAGGCCTGGCCCAGGCCATCCCCACCACCTTCCCACTGGTCCCTTGCATTTCACATAGCGTGACACCAAGCTGACATGTCATGCGCACTGCTCTACATCCAGCCTTTCTTGCCCTGAGAGTCAAGGTGGGAGGAACAGAAACTAAAAGGTGACTCTCAGGCTCCAGTGTTAAAAATGAAGTGAAGGGGTAGTCGCCATGGCAACTACCTCCTGCCTGGCTTCCCTCTCTGGACTGGGCACCTGCCCTGTCCTTCATTCCACATGGAGATGAGGGGATGAGGGGCTCTGTCTCATCCATGTGCCTCGGATACCAGTAAGTCCGGCGCCACACTAGCCTAGAAATTAGGCTACCCAGCAGGGCTGAGGTCAGAGAGAACACAGTGCTGCAGGAATCCGAGAGCTGTGAAGCCCCCTCACCCTCAGCCCACAGGCCCTATCTCATCCAAGGGTATGGCATCTCCCCAACACACAGGGGCCTCCCTTTCTCCTTCCAACACACACACACACGCACGCACGCACGCACGCACGCACGCACGCACGCATGCACGCACGCGCGCTCATACTGCTCACATGCAACCCTTTTCTGTCATGTGACACCCTGATCCTCAATGCTCAGTCCACTCCCCCACCTCTCCTGAATTCCCAGCTTGTTCTTCCTCTCCCAACTTCCAACAGGAAGAGTCATCCGTCAAGGTCAGGACGAGCTGGCACGGGAGGCCTGTCGGACTCTGAACCAAGAGGATGAAGCTCTGTAATCTCAGCCAGTCCCGCAGACGCAGACACCAGTGCTGGGCATGTGCTAAGGGAAGCGCCTCACAGTGCTAGCCCACCACCTCCTAGATAACAAGTGTTCTCATCTTCTTCCTCTGGCTTTAGTTCATCTTGTGTAGGATGAAGGGCGGCAGAAGAAACCTCTTTATTTGAGCCCTGAGTCTGATTCTGACCGCACGTGCTTGATATTTTCCTGGCAGTAGTGGCGATGGTAGGGAGATTTCCCCGGGAGACTGTTTTAAGATGGGGAACACAATCTGTGCCACCCAGACCTGGCCCTGCTGGCTCTTCTCAGCTTTTTAAACCCACAACTGTCTCTTGCACCAGACCCACAACCCTCTGTGTGTTTATCAGGGCTACTACGGTCCTCCCTCCCCAAGCCCGGGCTCACGAGGACAAACATCTGCTTTCTGCCCTCTAGTGGCCACTGTGGGAACTTCAGGTAGGAAGGAGGCATTAGGAGGCCCCCTTAAGGCCAAAGGAAAGTAGCTGGGTCTTCCTAGCGTGCTGACCAGGGGCCCCACTCATAAGACCTTCGATGAGAAGAGAATGCCATCCCAGATGGTCCACTCAATACTTGGAGGCCTGGGATCCAAGCAGCCCTGTCCAGTATCTCCTGGTGCCTGGACCCTGGATGGAACCTAGAGCGGTCAGCCCGTCACTCACCACATGCAGTGGCCCAGGTACTCATCATAGTAGTACAGCAGCTCAAAGGAGTCGATCTGAGAACGCACAGGGGTGGCAGAGTGAGGCGGGCTGGGACCCACTCCTGCCCCTTTCCACCCCCCACCTCCACACACCATTCTTATTCCCTCCCCCAGGGTATCAGAGGGGCCATGCAGAGCCAGTTACTGTGCCAGATTTTTTTTGTTTGTTTTGTTTTGAGACAGGATCTTGCTATATAAACCAGGGTAGTCTTGAACTTGTAGCAATCCCCTTCTCTTTGTCTCCTGAGTGCTGGCTGGAGTTACAGTCGTGGGCCCCACAGCCAGACACTGTCCCTATGCAATTAGGAGAATACTAGTTTGGGTGGAAGTGCACAACAGTGCCCTCCCTCATGTAGGTGCATGCTTGTAATTCTAGCACTCCAGGAGGCAGAGACAGGAGGATCAGGAGTTCAAGGTCATCCTGGCTGACTTATACAGTTTGTGGCCAGCCTGGGCTACATGAGGTGTGATGACTGGCAAGGGAGCCTCTTTAGCCTCTAAGAACAGAAGCCCCCCCCCCCC
>NW_022196906.1:57276460-57298212 GCF_008632895.1 Mastomys coucha | reverse complement strand
CCACCTGGCCAGAATCCCGTGTCCCGCGGAACAGGGACCCCGCGAGAAATCCCGGTCCGTGGCAGGGGGGGAGGGGGGGGAGGCAGCCTCACCAGAGTCTCCGGCTTGAGGTTCTTGATGATAGGGTTCTCTCTGACGGACAGGTGGTGTTGGTACCCACTGAAGAGCAAGCGATGGTTGACTGAGTCGCCCACCAGGTGGATGCTGGCTCCCATGATGAAAGTGATGATGCTGACATAGATTATAGACCTCGGCAGCGTTCGGGGGGACCGCTCGATAAGCTGAGGTGGAGAATGAGGTCCATGCCTCAATTACGGTGGATGATAACCTCTGCCTCCCTTCCCTCAGAAAAATGGGATAGAAAGTCCCTCTGGAAGTTATGGGTTCCTTAGTAGGGCAGTCTAGCTCCAGATCATGGTAGGGGGTAAACCCAGCAGGGTCTGCCAAACACACACACTTCCTCTCCAGGAACATGGGGTGGAGCAGTTAGAGGAGATACCAGAGCTTCAAGGCAGGTGTCCTGACCAGGCCTGGCCCTTCCCCTACCTCAGTGTGTCCTGTGTGCACCTTTGGAGGGCTATGGTGATGCACAGACCTGTCATTTTTGAATGACAGGCCCCAGAGGGGAAAAAAAAAAAAAAGAAAATGTCAGGGTGTATGAAATGAGCATGGTTGTTCTAAAAAACCACAGAAACCGAATCTTTTCCTACTTTTAGAGATTTGAAGTGTCTTTCATTTTTAATTTTTTTAAAAGATTTATTTTATTTTATGTATATGACTATGCCATTGTTCTCTTCAGACACACCAGAAGAAGGCATCAGATCCCATTACAGATGGTTGTGAGCCACCATGTGGTTGCTGGGATTTGAACTCAGGACCTCTGGAAGAGCAGTCAGCACTCTTAACTGATGAGCCATCTTTCCAGCCCTCATTTTAAAATTTTTAAAGAAACATTTACCTATTTCGTGTGTGTGTTTATGTAGGTACACATGTAAAGGTCAGAGGGCAATCTGTGGGAGTTGTTTCTCTTTTCTGTTGTGTGGGGATGAAATTGAAATTCAGGCTGTCAGGCTTGGCAGCAAGCACCTGACCCACTGAACAAGCTTACCAGCTCATGAACGTGCCCGCGCGCGCGCGTGTGTGTGTGTGTGTGTGTGTGTGTGTGTGTGTGTGTGTGTGTGTGTGTGAGAGAGAGAGAGAGAGAGAGAGAGAGAACAGGAAAGGGAGAAAAGGGAGAGGGAGAGGGAGAGGGAGAGGATGGGAGGAAGATGGGCCAGTTTACCTTTAGCAGAAGGAAGGGCGTGATGATGTTGTAGGTCATGTGGAAGTAGTCCCCGACACTCGGCTTGTTGAGAGGAAACCACTGGATTGGGAATACCAACTGCGGAAGAGAGCATGCACTCTCAGGGAAGCCTACAGGCCACTGGACACCAGCCCCTCACAGACAAGGAGCATTTCCTGTGTTCTCTGGGAACCCCTTTAGCAGCCCCAGGCCAAAAGGACTCCCAGAGAGAAACTGAGCCCCACAGACAAGTGGACTTCCCCAGTCATACACGATACTCAGAAATCCAGGGCCTAGCTTAGGCCCTCTACATGGTAGCAATTTTTTTTTTCTTCCAATTTTTATTTTTTACACTTTTATGTTTTATTTAATCTTTTATTTAAGGACAGAACACATTTACAACCTAAAATCCTTCCTAATTTGAAATTCCTTCAGCCTTTTTTTTTTAACCAAAAATATACTATCACAGTCACATCTGTTTTATTCCACTGACTGCCAGGAGCCTCAAGTGCCTGCGGAACTTGTGCAGGCCTGGGTGGGTCTTTCACTCCTGGACTAAGTTTATTTCAAGGCATGTTGTTTTGTTTTCTAGGCTCCTGTGAATGGGACTGTCTTTCCGACTTCCTTGTGAGCCTGTGTCTGCCTGTATAGAGGAAGGTTACTGATCTGGGTATGTTAATCTTGTCACCTACCACTTTGCTGGAAGTGTTTAGCAGCTAGGTTTGTCTTGTCTTAAGACAGGGTCTCTCTTAAGACCACGTAGCTCAGACAGGCCATCAAAGTACAAGTGGAAGGTTAAGCTTCATTAACAGAAACAGCCATTTGCATATAATGCTATAGAGATATTCTAATGTAAAGCAATTAAGGTGCAGAATATAGCAGGGCAGTGGTGGTGCACGCCTTTAATCCCAGCACTTGGGAGGCAGAGGCAGTCGGATTTCTGAGTTCAAAGCCAGCCTGGTCTACAGAGTGAGTTCCAGGACAGCCAGGGCTACACAGAGAAACCTTGTCTTGAAAAATCAAAAAAACAAAAGGTGCAGAATATAGGGTATAAAACAAAATTTCCTTTGGCTGGGGAAAAAAAAAGAAATTTCTATATATGTTTATGTAAACAGAGAAAAGAATGGAAGGGTATGCCCCAGGGATGGGACCAGGAAGGTCTAACACTTCCTTATCTGGGGACTTCTACTCTCAGTACTTGGAAGTGACTTTATTTCAATTATTACAAATTTGGTCAGTTATAATATGCAAAACCAGCTAATGGGCTCCCCCTCCAGAGGACAATGAGGGAGGACAGTTATGCTCTGGTCCCTTCCCCAAACCTTCTGTCTGGCTCAGGGATTTGGTTAAACCTGGTCTGACTACTTCAAGGTGGGCTACAGGGAACACCCGGTGTCTACCGGGCCCTCCCAGGCCCTCCCTTGCATGGCTGGCCTGTCATACAGCTACAGAATAGAAAAGCCTCTGGGTTCGCCATGAGGCCGTTCAGCAGGACTCAGCCTCACACTTACCATGGCAATGGGGCGGCCAAAGTCCAGAACCCAGTTCTGCAGTGTGAAGTAGAACCAGAGGTCAGAATGGAAGGGGGCTGTGCGGTCTTTGTCCTCGGCCTTCACGGAGCCATGCCTGGTGAGGAATGAGAGACTAGGGTCAGCCCTCTCTCCTCCCGGGTTGCTCTCAGCCTAAGGGAAAGACAGAGGTCTAGGCACTTGAAGACAGAACATGTATGCTATCTAGATGGGAAACTGGATGTAATCAGGAGGACAGTGAGTTTCAGTTGGCCCAAATACCCTGTGGCTCAGGAAGAAGCTGACCCATGGAGAAGCCACTGTCAAGCCTCCCTTATAGAATGATGGTGGGAACAAAGCAAGACATGGAAGACTAATAGGGTGGATGATAGCTGGAGAGATAGCTCAGAGGTTAAGAACATTGGCTGCTTTTCCAGAGGTTCTGAGTTTGATTCTCAGCAACCACATGGTGGCTCATAGCCATCTGGAATGGGATCTGATGCCCACTTCTGGTAGGTCTGAAGACAGCAACAGCATCCTCACATACATAAAATAAGTAAGTCTTTAAAAAAAAAGAAAGAAGCCAGGCGGTGGTGGCGCACATCTTTAATCCCAGCACTTGGGAGACAGAGGCAGGCGGATTTCTGATTTCGAGGCCAGCCTGGTCTACAGAGTGAGTTCCAGGACAGCCAGGGCTATACAGAGAAACCCTGTCTTGAAAAAAAAAAAAAGAAAGAAAGAAAGAAAGAAAGAAAGGAATGAGAGACATCAAGTATGATGACAGACACAGGCATGAAGCACCCACTAGCTTCCAGGCACCACAGGCAAGTGTCTGATTGCGTGAGTGCTTTCCTGTATTTATGTGCATATGGGTTGCAGGTGCCTGGAGTTACAAGTGGTTGTGAGCTGCCTGACATGAGTGCTAGGAACTGAATGCTGGTCCTCTGCAGTACTCCGCTGTACACACTTAAAACCACTGAGCCATCTCTCCAGTCCCGAGTTGATGGATGTGTGTGGCGGTGGTGGTGGTGGTGGTGGTGTGTGTGTGTGTGTGTGTGTGTGTGTGTGTGTGTGTGTGTGTGTGTGTAAGATGCTGGGAATGGAACCCAGGACACTTGAGCATGAGTCCCACCGTGGAGGATATCCCCACATCCCCATCTACTCAGTCCATTCCTCTAACCTTACAGGAACTCTTGGAGAATTGACTGTTACCCTCGTTTTTTACAAACAAGAGGGAAAAGCACCCAACAGACTAAATATCTAGACCTGAATGATTAGGCTTCGGTTTATTCTTCTAATCTCCATCCCACAGTATGTCCGTGGTGACTGGTCTGTGGGGACTGCTGTGGGACCACAGCCTCCCTCCACCTCCTCAGCTTTGCAGAGGTGCCTGGAGCGGCTGGACTGTTATCTCTCTTACAGTGCACATCAGAGCCTGGGAAAGAGGCCACCAAGGACGCAGTGGTGTAAGAAACACAGGGGAAGGAGGTACCACACACAACATGAGCCTGCCCCCTCTCAAAGCACTTGGTCCCCTGCTATTCACAGATGCACTGAAGTTCACCGGCATTCCCCCTTCCAGTGGGAGGGCTTCTCTGAGAATGCATTTCCAAACCACACCAGCCCTACAGGGAACAAGCATTCCTCAGTAACTCAAGCCAGTCATAGCAGCATGAAACTGGTGGTGTGCTCTTCCAACAAGGCCCTCAGGAGGGGAGTCTTTTAAAAAAAAAATTTTTTTTTAAACAATTATTTGAGTGTATGAGCATGCACGCCTACTGTGCCATGCATATGGAGGTTGAAAGACTTTGTTCAAGGCTGCTCTCTTTTCCGCTAAAGCGCAAACTCAGATCTTCAGGCTTAGTGGGTACCTTAACCCACAGAGCCCTATCGGCAGCCCCAAAGGAGAGATCATTAAGGTTCCCCCAACTCTCCAACCTCCCCCATCAGTCTCTCTTACATCATGCTTACCAATCAGAGACAAAACCCTGGTAGCTCCTAAGGTGATGGGGACAGTCTCACTGTCCTGTGTGTGTGGCCACAACAGGCATGGGGGATGCGGATCCCTGACCTCCAGAGATCAGCTCTGTCCCTGGCTTGGGCTGACTTAAAACCATCACTGTGGTCAGTTCAGTATCTCTCCCCTATGGGCACATGGTCGTCTGTAGGTGTTGTTGTCATTGTCCTATATTTGCTGAACTCAGCTAATTAGCTCCCGCTAATCCCAAAAATAATTAGATGATGGACCAAGCTACCCGGGACCAGGGAGGCAGGCCTCTGGGGAATCTGTGGTTCTATAAAAGGCAGAGCAGGTAGAGTAGGCTCCACCATCAGCATAGCCTCCTGTCCCCAGACTTCGTGCCCCCCCCACCACACACTGATCACCAACTGTGCAAGATGCTACGACCTTTACCCGTGGCATCTCAGCTAACCCTAGGCAGTGGCACCGGAGGCAAGGCTGTTCCCTACTGCTTTTAGACTAAAACGCTGAGGCTCTGAGGTCAGAGTTCACCCACTGTCACCCACCAATGTAGTAAGGAGCTGTTTTGACTACTCTTATTGCCTCTCTCCCAACTCTTGCTTCTTTCCCAAGAGGTAGTGTTAGCCACAGGGAGGGCTTGGTAAGCTGGGGAAAGAGTGCCTTCTGGTGCTGACTCTGTAGGATGCAAGTCCCAAGACTGCCTTTGATGAAGGTTCCACCCTCCAAAGACAGCCAAGAGAAAATAAAGTGGCCTCAAAGAAAGGGTGTGTGTGTGTGTGTGTGTGTGTGTGTGTGTGTGTGCACGCACACTCGGGCAGAGTGTTCTTGTGTCACATGGCAGGCTGCCTGGGGCCATACATGCTTACACATTTTACTGGGGTTAGGGTGGTGCTGCTGCGGAGTTCACACTAACTGCCACGGAAATGCAGGAGTTCTGGATAGCACAGAACTCAAGCCTGGGTCTCTGTGCTCTTAACAGCTTACTATTCCAATCACTGTAATAAGCCGGCTGACATTTGAGTTCACTCCAGAAAAGGATCAGTGTAGCCAGGAACAATAGGCAGAGCCTACAAAAAGGAAGAGTGCTTTAAGATGGGGACTGTCACTTTCAACCAGGAAGAAAAGCTACATGTGAGCGGGAGGAAAAGGCATGGGGGAGGAGAAGGCACGACGGCAGAAATCCCAGGCCTATCAGGGACAGAATGGTAGAGCTGGCCAGGCCTAAGACAGGGCAGATATTCAGGTTAACCATGCAGACTGCTCAGAGTTCAGTGACAGCACCCCTGGAGCGTCCTTCTGCCTTATGACTTTCAGAACAGGCCTCAAACAAGCCTTGAGGGGTGAAGAGTTTGCAGGGAGGGGAGGGTGTCCTCTGTGTTTCATTCTGAAGCCCCCAACTCAGACCGAGCTGGGATGCTCGGGATAGAGAATTAAGGGGTCAGGAGGTGTTGTGTATCCCCAATCCCTGCACTCCGGAGGCAGAGGCAGGGGGATCTCTGAGTTCCTAGCAAGCCTGGACAGCCTGGACTACACAGAGAAACCCTGTCTCAGAAAAAGAAAGAGAAAGAGAAAAAGAAAAAGAAAAGGAAAAAGAAAAAGAAAGGGGTTCTGAAAGCACACACGGGGAAATGGGGGCACTTGGTGCCCGCCTCTTGAAATTACTGGCTCACAGTAGAGGCTCCTTAACAATTTCTCCCTCTATCCCAGTAAGCACTTCAGTAAATGGGAACCCCTGACATTAGTGCAGCCTAGCTTAGAAGGGCAGCTGGGGAAAAGAGGTAGCAACAAGGATGAGGGGGAAGACCCGAGCTCTGGAATCCAGACTCACACACATGGATTTTCAGAATCCCGCTCTGCATTGCAGGTCTTTCTCTCTGTGTGCTTGCCGCGTGTGCTTTTCCTCAGCCTAATAAAAGCCTTCCTGTACCAGCAATACAAAGACAGGCAAACATCTGAAAGGTTTACTTCTGTGGGGCTTCGATGGTAGCAACCTCAAGTTTGTCCCAAGTTCCTGACCCCCAAACTTCCCAGGCTAAGTCCAGGCTGGTCCTAGGCCCCTATCAGGAGCAACAGGCAGAGCTGAGGATAGTGGTGAAAGCCAATGCCAGGTAACCTGAGGCAAGCCCTGCCTTGGCTCCTGCTCCCCCCCCCCCCCCCCCCCCCCCCCCCCCCACTTCCCAAGTCTACCACACAGGGGAAACTGACACCTCGACAGCTGGGAAGCCAGTTCCACACAGCAGCATCTGCAAGCCTGGGAGGCGGAAAAGCAAAGGGCTTGTCTAAAGAGCTATGCATGAGGAGTAGACACAGACGGGGCTCCAGCTCCTTATAACCAATGAGATGCCTGACATAATGAGACCGGGATATTTCAATAAAAGTGAAGACATGCAGACAAACAACAATGAGGGGGAAAAAAAAAAGGTCTCAGAGACAGCAGTGACCTTTGATCCCAGCACTCTGGAGGCAGAGTCTGGTGGGGTGGATCTCTGAGTTCAAGGTCAGCCTGGTCTACAGATGGAGTTCCAGGACAGCCAGGGCTACATAATAGAGACCCTGTCTAAACACAACAGAAAACCAAAGACAGCTTAAATAATGTAAACACTGTAGCATCAATGCACAGCTAACAGGTAGAGAACAGCCGTGACCGCCACAAATGTAGAAGATAATTTTGACCCCCAGTGCCGTGGGCAGCTTGCCGAATGCCTGCTCGACTTGTGGTAGGTTTTCGGATGTTCTACGGCCTGAGCCTCAGTCTGATCAGGCTCCTTACAGCACACTGGACCTACTTTCTTATCAGTCAGAGATGATGAGGTAAAGGGACCCTCAAGTGACAAGAAGATGCTCAATAATGTGCCTAAGGGCAAATCTGCCACCATAGCGTGTATATACAAACTAAGATGGCTACCGTGTTACTAAGCGACGGAGAGCTCATAGGATGACCACCAGGTAGAAATGTTACCAGAAGCAGCCTAGCACATGAACAGAGAATTGCTCCCGAGTCAAAAACGCAAGCAGACAACACGTTTCTGGAACTATGTCCAGAGTAAGTCCCTCCTCTAATTTCAGACTCTAGGGCCTTCTTGTCCAATTCTGGGGCATTCGGGGCATTTTGAAGTCGGTCCAGCCCCTGTCGTTCATTTTTTCTTACATCCCTGACTTGTCCAACACCACTACACTCCTTGTCTTTCCTCACATTCTTCCACTGTCTACTATGCCCAGTTTCTGTGGGCTGGGGACTGAACCCACGACTTCCTGCATGCTAACCGACTGAACTACATCCCCCTAGAAACCTGCCTCTGCCCCCTGAGTGATGGGGTTAAAAGCATAGCCACCATGCCCAGCCTCATAGCCTTAAGTGTCTGTCCTCTACAGAGTCTTGTACTGCTCAACTCCTCCAGAAAGCCCTCCAGGATAAGCTGTCTCCTGCTTTGGCTCCGACTTTCCTGTTTGTCTGCCCTCCAGCACAACGCTAGGCACATGACAGGTGCTTAATCAATACGTGTGACGTGCGGGGAATGCGGATTGAGGCGGACTGGAGGAAAAGAGGAAAAGGCGGGTTTTGTGCTTCTGGCTCTGCCCTGTCGAGCCAGAGAAACCCCAAACATCTCCCCTCTGAGGGGAGCGTCCTCTCATTCAGGATGGGTGCGTGCCACTTCCCTGTCCACGGTTAACGGCCCACTTTTCCCTGGCCGAGAAAAGAGAGTCAGTCTTGCCTAGAGCAGGAGGTTCCTGAAAACTTGGAAGTGACAAGGGAACTCAGCCGAGCTGGCCGGGGTGACCTCCGAGTAGCCTACCCCTAACCCTGGCGAGGTCTCTCAAACTCTGGGGCCCCTCGCGGCCTCCCTGTCCCCGCTCCACGCGCACCTGGCCTGCACGAACGCGACACCCGCGCCGCCCGCCGCTCCGGGGAGCTGCCGCCTGCGCGCCGCCGCCTCCATGGCCGCCACGCTCGGCCTCGCCTTCTGGGAGGGAGGAGGAGGGACGGCTCCGCGGGCCGTGCGAAGCCTCGGCGCCCAGCGCGGGGAAAGCTGGGCGGGAGGCGAGCGCGCGGCCCCGGGGCGGGAGAGAGGGAGGCGAGCGCGGGGCCCCGGGGCGGGCGGGAGGGGTGGGGAGGAGCTGGAGGCTGGAAGGGGAGGAGGGAGAGGAGGGAGGGGAGAAACCGGAGGACAGAGCAGGAGGAGAGCTGGTGAAGGGAGAGGGAGGGGCTTAGGGCGCGACCGGAGAGGAAGATGGTGAGGGAGCCTGGGTGGAGAGGAGGAAGGAGAGTTGGGGGAGGGACTGAAGAAGGAAGGAGAGAGGAAGAAAGAGGAATGGAGGAGGGGAAGAGGAGGGAGAAAGCTGGAGGGCGAGCTCGGCTTGAGAAGGAGGGGCCTAACTTATGTCCCAGAGGTCTTGGGTCTGAGCTGGATCTGCTGGCCATGCCTGGCGCCTGAGTGGTTGTGTTTGTTTGTTTGTTTGTTTGTTTTCCCGGACTCCTCTGCATTTCTGCAGAAAGGAAGCCTTGCCTAGCCGGACTTGAGGATACTGAACAGATGTGACCCGGGGACCCAGAATGATCAAACTGTGAGGTCATCAGAAGGCCTGGGGTCTTTGAGTCCTTCAAGCTGTACTGGGAAGTCCAACTTCCTGACTCAATAAACTATCAACTAAGACTGCTCAATAATAAATAATAATAAAGCCGGGCGGTGGTGGCGCACGCCTTTAATCCCAGCACTTGGGAGGCAGAGGCAGGTGGATTTCTGAGTTTGAGGCCAGCCTGGTCTACAGAGTGAGCTCCAGGACAGCCAGGGATACTCAGAGAAACCCTGTCTCGAAATAAATAAATAAATAAATAAATAGATAAATAATAAGACTGCTCAATAAACTATCAACCTTGCTTTGATGGGTGAAGAGTCTAGTGAATTCTCTCCTAGTTGGGGGACAATGAGGTGATCCAGATCCTGGCTTTGTCCTTCAGGCTTGGCTTGGGGAAGCACACACATTCCTTCCTCATTCAAACGTGTTAACAACCTCGTGAGTGCTCTGTGGGAAACCAATGAGCCCTGTTCAGAAGTGCACATGTTTGTAACTAATGATAGTGGTGGAGGAAGTTCTGAGGGTTGTGTAGACATGGAGGCAGTAAGGCCAAACAGGCCTCACAGGAAGGATAGCTGACAGGGAAGTGTGAACTGGAGGCAGAAAAGAGCTCCAAGAGGGAGCAGCCACAATTCTCGCACACATCCACCCCTCATACTCCCACACCCCTGTCCAGAGACTGACTGGTATGGAGGAATGGAAAGTTGTGTGAGAATCACACTGCTCAGAAAAATGAGTGACAGAGGCTGAGTTGGGAGAGGGACAGGTTTAGATTGGACATCTCTCTTCCCCCACACTCCATCCCTGAGAACCTCAGAAAGCAACTCAGGAAGGGCACTGGCAGGAGACTGGCATATGTGTGCATTTCAGGCGCAGCCCATCCACAGGTGGGTGAGAAGAGCAGAACTGGAGATGGAGGAGGTGCAGCCTGTAGGGTACCAAGTTCTAATGAGGGTCCTGGACTGTAACAGTAACGTGGGGTGGGGGTTGGGGGGTGGGACATGTGCAGTGGTGTGGGAGCTACCTTCTTTGGCATGGCTGTAAGGGGAGAGGAGCTTAGATGTGACCAGGTTCTGCATCTAAGGGGGTGGAGCAAGTACACGGTAAATGAGACATCATCTTTGGGCACCCAAGGGTCTGTTGGACCCATGGGTCTGAAGCTCAGACGACATGTCCGTAAGGAGCCTGGCAGATGGACTGAGCCGCAGGAACATAGATGATATCCAGAACCCAAGAGAGAGAAGAGAACATGAGAAGCATCTGCATACTTGTAGCAGTGGCTCAGATAAATTGCTCAGCCCCTCCCAGAGTCAATTTACCCATCTGGAACAAAGGGAAAGCTATTTCATCTGCAGCTTTCAGAGTATGGTAGGCAAAGAAATGCATGAGCCCCTTGCAGACTATCTGGCTCTGTTGGGCTGGTTTTGTTGGAGTGTGTGCATGTGGTGTGGTGGTGGTGTGTGTGTGGTGTGTGTGTGTGTGTGTGTGTGCCTGAAATTGTGGAGATTGTGCACATGTACAGGCAGGTGCATGTGGAAGCCTGAGGTCTTCATTGGGTGTCTTCCTCAGTTTCTCTTATTTTTGGAGACAGGGTATCTCACTGGGCCTGGAGCTTATCAATTTGACTAGACTGGCTGGCCAGTGAGCATCAGGGATCTACCTGTGTGTTTCCCAGTGGGTTACAGATGTGCTGCATATACCTGACTTTCTAAGCGAAGGCTGGGGGTCCAAACTGGGGTCTTTATGCTTGTACAGTACCACTCTACCAACTGAGGTGTGTGCTCACTCCCAGGCTGGTTATTTATATCAGCCTGTTCTGAGGGTCTATGCTATGGGGGTGGGGGGGTGGGGGTGGGTGGGGGGGGTGAACTCTGATTTTTTTTTTTTTAAATGAAAGCTATTCTTCCTTGCTTTGGTCAGACTTGCATGGACTACTTGACTATGAGAGGCTAGGGTTGTCTGCCTTAAAATCATTCTCTTCAACCCAGAGGCCACACCTAGATTGTTGCTACGGTAACTACTGAAAGCTACACTTGTTTCAATGCATTTTTTATTTTTCTTTATCTTTTTTGTTTGTTTATTTGTTTTTGTCTTTTGTTTGTTCGAGACAGGGTTTCTTTGTGTAGCTCTGGCTGTCCTGGAACTCACTCTGTAAACCAGGTTGGCCTTCAACTCAGAAATATGCCTCCTCCCCACCCCCACCCCCACCCCCCAAGTGCTGGGATTAAAGGCATGCACCACCACCCCACCCTACCCCCTCGGCTCTTTTTCTTTTAAATAGCATTTTATGTAAACCAGTACAGCCTCAAGCTTACTATATAGCTAAGGATGACCTTAAACTTTTTTTAAAAGATGTGTTTATTATGTATAGTATTCTGTCTGCATATGTACTTGCATGCCAGAAGGGGGCGCCAGATTTTGTTACAGATGGTTGTGAGCCACCGTGTGGTTGCTGGGAATTGAACTCTGGAGGAGCAGTCAGTGCTCTCAACCTCTGAGCCATCTCTCCAGCCCTGACCTTAAACTTTTGATGTCTTTGCCTCCATCTCGAGTACTATTGAATTTTGCCCAGTTTCAAGACTCTCTGAAGCTAGGCAACTCTATCCCCAGCCCTCCTGTGACTTTCTTTTATCTCTTTAATCTTGCCTATGTCATAAACAGAACACGTGATGTCCTGATTTGGGAGCAAGCAACACCAACATCCTGAGCTGAAGTGATATGTTCAAGGTCAGCCAACCGCAGCACCCAAACCGGGTCCTCGGTTTAATTCCCAGGAATCGGATCTGCAGATTGATGTCGCTGTGGCTTCCCTACTCTGACCCCAATCTCTCCCCCTCTCTGTGGCTTTGCAGTGCTGCCAGGCAGCAAAGGGAGGGGCTGAGGTACCCAGATGTGATCATGAAGTTAATAACCTGGGGTGGGCTTCCAGCCATCAGAGGATGAGTCTTTATACAGGGGGGAGCCTGTGACCCCTTTAATCCTCCAATTACTTAAATACCAACAAATCAGGCTTCTACCTGAAGGACCAGCTGCTGCCAAGAGGAGAGGAGTCCAAGCAGGCTTTCCTGGATGAACACGGCCCTGTATCCCCGAGTCTGATGGGAGTCACAGGCCTGTTCTTTCCCATCCTGTCAGCTCCCTTGAAGAACACCCTCTCCTTTAGCTCTTAAATGTCATGGAAGTATGCTGTGGAGGGTAAAGTGAGTGCCAACTCCTGGGCATGGAGGGGCATGCATTTTCAGGACCTTGCTTGTGATTTTATGGGGCCATGATTTCTGCACACCAAAAAAGCAAATGGCCTCAATTCTCAGAGCTTTAGTTTCAGTGTCCACCAATTGAACAATCTGTAGAGGAGCCCTTAGGGGTTATCCAGGGCAGAGATAGGCTTTTCTCCTTCCTTCCTCTCCCTCTCTCTCTCCCTCTCTCTTTCTCTCTCTCTGTTTTGTTTTCTTACACAGGGTTTCTTTGTCTAGTTAGGCTGTCCTGAAAGTCAAGACCAGGCAGGCTGTACGTAACTCTGTAGATCAGGCTGGCCTCGAACTCACAGAGATCTATCTGCCTGCCTGTGCTGGGATTAAGGGCATGTACCACCTCTGCCTGGCTCAAGTTTTCAAGATTGTACATCACTTGAGTTGGTTCAGGTATTTTGGAAAACAGTTAAACTTTTCTTAGAAAGTTAAATATGTATTAGCACATGACTCAGCCAGCCCGTCTCTAGGTGTTTAGCATCTATTCACACGAAGCCTTGCACCTGACAGGTTCCTGGCAACCTTATTGTAATAGTTCTAAACTAAAACTAAGAACATGCACAGTTGCATGGATTAAACTCATGGAGCATTCTAGTAATGGAGCCTACTCCCTCATAGGAGCAACCCAGCCCCTGGTACAGAAGCGAGCATAGGCGAATCTCAAAAGTGTCACATCGAGTGAAAAAGCCCAACAGAAAATCCTGATCCATTCCATGAAATTTAGGAAAAGGTGAGACTAGTGGCAGGAGGCAGATACTGTGGCATGAGACTATAAATTACCATGAAGTGGAGAGAGGAGGAGGATGGAGTGGGGTTCAAAGTCATCCTTGGCTACTGTATAGCAATGCTGAAGTTTTCAGCAAAACAAAACAACCTAAAATAAATAAATACTGGCTGCAGTTGACATTGAACAGAACTAAGAAACTACACTCAAATAAAAGGCTAACTCAGCTAGGCAGTCTGGGAGCACACCTTTAATCTCAGCACTGATCTCTTGTGAGTTTGAGGCCAGCCTGGTCTATAGAGTGAGTTTCAGAACTGACAAGGCTATACAGAGAAAACCTGTCTCAACACCCCACCCCCAAAAGCCAAAGCAAAACAAAAAAACAAAAACAAAACAAAATCCTGAGATGTTCCATCTTACAGGAGGCGGTTCAGTAAGAGACACATAGTAAGTTTGAGGCTACCCTGAAGCATCGTCAGCCTGCTGGAAAGCCAACTCCTTTGGCCTTGAGGTTCTTTTACTTCCATTCCGGTCTCTCAGGCTCCTTTGCATCTCCTGATCTTCCTGGGATGGGCTTCAGTGCCAAAAGCAGAATCAGGCCAAACCAATCTATGCATAATGCATGGATGACCTAAGAATTAACTTTCCACCCAATGCAGAAAACCCTCCTGGTTAGACATTAAATTAACTATTCATTGTCTTGGATACAAGATCCCTCACCAAACAATAAGCAAGTCGAAATTCTTAATAGGCCCTGCTGGCAAAACTGGTTCCTTCTTCCCAGCTAGACAATAAACCAGAGGCAGTTCTCAGGTACCTGTCAGTCAATAAGCATCTCTTGAGCTGCACCAGAATGAGGTGCACAGGGACCAGTATTTCCTTCCTTCTTTCTTCCTCTTCTGTGTGTACCAGTGCCTGCAGGTTCGTGTGCTGTGTGTGAGTCCAAGGTCTATAACAGGAGACCTCCCTACATCACTTTTCATGTTTGCCATGTGAGCCAGTGTCTCTTACTGAACCTGACTCTGGTGAGGCCGGCCTACCGAGGAGCTTTCTCCCAGTCCCCAGTGCTGGGTTTACAGGCCTGTGCCGCCACGCCCAGATTTTACATGGGTTCTGGAGATCTGAATGCACCTCCCCATGCTTATGTGAAAGGTACTTTACAGACTGAGCCATCTCCCAAGGACCCCTTCTCCTTCCTGCTTTGCTATTGTTTTCAAACAGGGTCTTACAATATGTCCTTGGCTAGCTTGGAGCTTGCTACATTGACCAGGCTGGCCTTGAACTGATGGACATCTGCCTGCCTCTACCCCGAGTGCTGGGACTAGAGGTGTGTACCACCTTCTCTTTCAGAGATAGTCTCCCGTGTCTCCTCAGACTTACTCTGTAGTCTGACCTTTAGTTCTGTTCCTCCTGAGAGGATCCTCTGGAGTTCAGGGGTTACAGATTTATAAAGCCACACCCAGCTTCTCTGAATTTTTTTAACATAGACTCTTTCTGTGTAACACTGGCTGACCTGAAACTCTCTATATTGATCCTGAAATTTACTGAGATCCACCTAATTTACTGCCTTCTAAGCGCTGGGATTAATGATGGGTGGCTATGGTAGTTTTTTGGTTTGTTGTTGTTGTTGTTTTGTTTGTTTGTTTGTTTTTGGTGTTTCAAGACAGGGTTTCTCTGTGTAGCCCCAGCTGTCCTGGAACTCATTCTGTAGACCAGGCTGGCCTCCAACTCAGAAATCTGCCTGCCTCTGCCTCTGAAGTGCTGGGATAAAAGGGGTGCACCACCACTGCCCAGTTATGGTAGTATTTTTATTTTACATTTTTAGACATTTTATATGAATTATTTTGCCTACATGTGTGTATAAGGCCCATAGATGCCAGAAGAGGGCACTAAACCCCCTGGAACTAGGGCTTAAAACAGTGATGAGCCACCATGTGGGTGCTAGAAACTCAACACAGGTCATCCACAAGAGCCACTGGGCTCTCAACCCCTGAGCTGTTTCCCCAGCTCTTATGGCAGCATTTTAAAAGTAACTGTTAGCATCAGGGCCTCCAAAGCCTGTGGTGATGCATGGGTGGGTCTCAGAGACCTGTTGCCAGGGCAACAGCCACCATATTCCCAGAATCCATTGGGCTCACCTCCCACCTTTACCTGCAGCCCCTACATCAGAACCCATATATATATATATATATATATATATATATATATATATATATATATATGGAACAGTCCTCCATCTCTCTCTCTCCCCCTCCTCTCTTTCTGAGCTACTGTCCCCTCTCTTCCTCTCAATTAAACCTCTTGCTGGGCAGTGGTGGCGCACGCCTTTGATCCCAGCACTTGGGAGACAGAGGCAGGCGGATTTCTGAGTTCGAGGCCAGCCTGGTCTACAGAGTGAGTTCCAGGACAGCCAGGGTGACACAGAAAAACCCTGTCTTGAAAAAACCAAAACAAACAAACAAACAAACAAAAACCTCTTACACATGGAACTGTTTGGGCCTAGTGTGTGGTAGGTTCTGACGTGATCCGCTGTTCTAACACATCAGTAACCCCATAAATCCTGCCCCTGTGGTCCCACATATGTGTGTGTACGTGTCTGTGTGTTCATGGACATTCTCATGCTTGTGTGTCTGTGTGTATGTGTTTGTGTCTGTATGTATGCATTTGTGTCTGTGTGTGTATGTGTTTGTGTCTGTGTGTTCATGGACATTCTCATGCTTGTGTGTCTGTGTGTATGTGTTTGTGTCTGTATGTATGCATTTGTGTCTGTGTGTGTATGTGTTTGTGTCTGTATATGTGTTTGTGTCTGTGTGTGTGTACTACGGATGGAACCCAGGGCCTTATGAATGCTCACTAAGGGTTCTACCACTGATCTATACCCCTAGCTATTATATCTTTAATACAATTTAAATGTAATGGGTGAACACAAGTTAGCAGTGTCTATTTAATTAGAAATGTTTTGCGTGCTTTTTCAAAGTGTTAGGAGAAAATTCTAATGGCTCTGTCCTTGTGATGAGAACTGAAGTGGGATTTTCTGAGATTTTGAGTCTAGGTTAGAGTGGCCTGGAACTGTGAAGCCCTTCCAGCCATGAGTTCTGACATCTGCCAGCTCAGCATCACAGGTACTGGGTTAAAGGCTTTTGCCACCATGCTTGACTTCAAAATAACAGTCCTGCCACCGCACCTGGGCTGTGGCCACTTACTATGCCTTTTTTTTTGTTGTTTAAATATATCAGAATTGTACTCTCTCTGGACAGGTCCACAGTAAGAGTCAGGGATATTTTTACACGACATGCTTCAGGATTTATGGGTCACATCCCTCCTTGATGGGTTCACATTAAAAAAAAAAATTGCACGATGTAGTGGGATATTTTGAAGATGGGAATCAAATCTGAATACACGATTCAGTTACTTTTCGCACATTTATTTACCTCAGCTGAAGGTAATTGTTCATGGTCTGCTGGCGCGCCTGTATTTTGTTAGGACACATGTACGTGAAGTCAGGGTTGAATTTTCACATCAGAGCTTAAAGCTTTTCATGTTTTACAGAGTTTCTGGATCCAGATAGTAAGGTTCAGGTGCTCAGCTGCAGGATATTTTCTGAAACCTGTAGCTTCCATTGGAAACTCAAAGACCCCTCTAGTGTAGCCACAAGTTTGAACTTTGAACTATTTCTGTCTCTCTCTCTCTCTCTCTCTCTCTCTCTAAGCTTTCTTTCTTCCTTCCTTCCCCCTCCCTGCTTCTTCTTTCTTTCTTCCTTCTTTCTTTTTTTTTAAACACACTGAGAACTAATGCCCTTTTATTTGTTTTTTTTTAACGATTTATTTTATTTATTTTATGTATATGAGTATACTGTAGCTTACAGATGATCGTGAGCTATCATATGTGTGGCTGCTGGGAATTGAACTCAGGACCTTTGCCGGCCCGGCTTGTTCTGGCCATGCTCTCTCCTGCCATGCTGCTCCAGCGTAATTCACTGTAGCTGTCTTCAGACACACCAGAAGAGGGTGTCAGATCTCATTACAGGTGGTTGTGAGCCACCATGTGGTTGCTGGGATTTGAACTCAGGACATTTGGAAGAGCAGTCAGTGCTCTTACCGGCTGAGCCATCTTGCCAGCCCTGTTTTTTTTTTTTTAATGTTATTTATCTAATGTATATGTGTACATTGTAGCTGTCTTCAGACACACCAGAAGAGGGCATCAGATTCCATTACTGATGGTTGTAAGCCACTATGTGGTTGCTGGGAATTGAACTCAGGAAGGACCTCTGGAAGAGCAGTCAGTGTTCTTACCCACTGACCCATCTCTCCAGCCCCCCTTCCTTCTTTTTTTCCTGAGAGAAAATTTAGTTGTATAGCCCAGGTGACCCTGAGCTCACCATCTTCCTGCCTCAGACCCCAATACTTGGAACACTGCTGCATACATCTATGCCAGTTTGGACTGCCGATTTGGCTCAGTCAGTAACTTGCGTGTCACACAGGAATGAACATCTGAATTTGACACCTCCGATCCAGGTTAAAACAAACAAAAACCAGGAACGTGGTGGCACACAATTATTCCAACACTGTGAGGGGAGGTTGGTGGGGAGTGAGGTGGCTGGGGCAAAGACAGGAGGATCTCTGGGGTTTGGCAGCCAGCCTCCATTCAGGTGGATAAGCTCTCCTGGGGCTGTGATAGAGGGAAGTACCCAGTGTTGACCTCTGGCCTCTATATAGTCACATGCACCAGCACAGACCTGTGTGTACACACATAAAAACCACACGTGAGGAGAGTGAGGAGAGGCTGGGAGTAGTGTGGTCTTAGTGGGAGGCTCTAGGTTTGATCCTCAGCACAGTAAGAGAAAAGCAGTGTCCTAGGATTGGGAAGAACTACCATTGTTCCATGTAACAACTGGACCTGGAATTGGAGACAATAGGGTTTGTGTTTTGTTTGTTTTTGTTTTAATGTTGCTGTTGTAAGGGTCCACGATTCACCAAAGAATGACACCCTGGACTCAAATAGTATGTAAACGCAAAGAGCATAGAGCATTTTATTCTGCAGAAGTCCAGCATGCCGGGGCCTCCCTTTACCAAGATAGAGAGACTTGGGTGTCTTGGATGAGCTTGCAGGCCTGATTTAAAGCATTCAAGGTGACCTCTCTGTTAATCTGTTGGGTCCATCTCTACAGACATTCCATTACCCAGGTGTGGGGGCTGGAATTTGCTAGGAGAGATCTGGAAACTGCTGCCGACTCATTGTCCTTGCCTCAGGCCAGGTGTGTGTGTGTGTGGGGGGGGGCAGCTTCTGAGGCCTGGAATTGCCTGGAATTGCCCAGTTCTTGGAAACAAAGATTTAAGCCTAGTCTCCTTTCTTTTTTTTTTTTTTTTCCAGACAGTGTTTCTCTGTGTAGCCCTGGCTGTCCTGGCACTCACTTTGTAGACCAGGCTGGCCTCGAACTCAGAAATCCGCCTGCCTCTGTCTCCCAAGTGCTGGGATCAAAGGCGTGCGCCACCGTTGCCAGGCTAGGCCTAGTCTCCTTAACTGCCAGTTTGAAGCCTGTCGTGGAATCAGCCTAGCCTTCTCACTGTGCCATGCTAAGGACTGAGTTGGAGGCCAGGCTGAGTTACAGTATGAGCCCTTGTCCCCCCAAAAAAACATGAACGAAAGTACATTACCACTGCTAAAATAAAATAAATATATAAACTCAAGAAGCTGGGGCAGGAGAGACAAGGAAAGGGCAACGTCCATGCCAGTACCTACAGTGGCGGTGACCAAGTAGGGAAAGGACTGTTCCCATGCCTAAGTCTCAGCACAGAGAAGCCAGGAACTACATTTCCCAGAATCCCTTACCGCGTGAGCGGTCAGCCCCAGGGATTGTACAGGGAAGTTCTCCGGAGAGGCTTGTCACGTGAGTGGAAGGGAGAGGACGGCTGCAGGCGTGTGCATAGATCGAAGGGCGTTCCCTGCAGCTTTCTGGTGTGCTTCTGAGGACTGCCTGCCGGGGCGCTGCAGCCCGAGCTCATGCGTGGGAGCGGCTCCGAAGCGCTTGATCTTGTTGTTGCCATGGTTTCAGGGCAGGCCTGAGACTCACACACTGGGGTGCCACACGTTGGAGCTGCGGTTCAAGCTGCCTTGTGCCCTCAGCCTTCCTGAAGATTGTATAAATCCCATATTCTCTGTCCTCAGTACTTAAGTACTTAAAGACCTCTTGGGTTTTTTGTTTTTTTGTTTTTTTGTTTTTTGTTTTGGCTTTTAATTCCAAACTCACTTTTCAGTATCTGCTCTGTGATTGATAATGGGCAAACTGGGAACGTGACTCAGATCACGTTCGACAGGGGACGACCCTGAAAAGCCTCCGTGGGACGGAGTGGCTTTCTGTTGGCTCCATTACCTTTGGAGACACAGTAAGACAGGAAAGGGAGATACAGCGACAGGTCATTTAAGTTGGGTCTCTGAGCGTGCGTTTGTTTGTTTGTTTGTTTGTTTGTTGAGGCAAGGTCACACCAAGTTAACACTAGCTGACATAGTACTTGCTGTGTAGCCCAGGCTGGCCTAGAGCCCACAGAAATTTCTCCCTTTGCTTCCGGAGTGCTGGAACTAAGGCGCGCGCTACCACACCGTGTCCAAGTGTTTATTTGATGCTGGGTTTATTCTTTACATACATCAAATAATTATTAACTTTTGAAAGGAGCCTGTAGTTCCTCTTTTTCACCGCTATGTGGCAGTTTGGCGTGTTGGGTAAAGTCAATCCTGGTTAGGAAAGGCTGCTCAAAATGGAAACGTATCTAAAATAGCACGAACTCTATCTAGTAGTGTACTATTCTCCTATAGGGGCGTACACCATAGGGTATTGCTTTCTAAACTTATCGTGTGTGTGTGTGTGTGTGTGTGTGTGTGTGTGTGTGTGTGTCTGCAGGTTCGCTCGGGGTCCCTGATGAAACCGGCTCTAGGGGATTCAACACCCTTCTCAAGCGCGCGCACAGACACACACACACACACACACACACACACACACACACACACACACACACACACACGGAGCGGGGCGGAGATTTTCAGGCTTGGGGGCAGGTGCCTTTATCCACAGAACCATCTCTCCAGACCCAAATCCATCTCTTCAAACCTGCAGAGCCACATTCCCTGGAGCTGGAATTCCAGGTGGTTGTAGATGCTGGGAACCTATCTCCCTATCTCAGATGCTGAGCCACCTCCCCAGCTGCGCCTCCCACCCCTCAACCCCCCTCCCACCCCTCCAACCTCCCTCCTCCATCTGCCTTCTAAACCATCTGCCTTCTAAACCAAGCTCTGGTCCTTTACAACTCTGAGATCCCTGGCTGGGATCCAGCTTCAGAAGCCACCCCTGGAGCCTGCTGGACACTGTACTACATCACAGGGCTTTGTGGGCCCTCCATACCTGCTGTCTTTTCTCACTGTGTTAGAACAAAATACCTGGAATACCAGGGAGCCCCTGGCTCTCTTGAGGACCCTACTCTTTCAGTCCCCTTCACACGCACACGTATGCGCACACACACACACACACACACACACACACACTTCCAGAGTGAGATATAGGTGCTGGGAAATGAGCTCGGGTTCTGATGTGGGTGCCGAGAACTTAAGGCCATCTGCAAGAGCAGCAAGTGTTCTTATTAGGCCAAAGCTGAGCCATCTCTTCATGTCACCTTACTGGGATCTTTTTTTTTTTTTTTTTTTTTTTTTTTTTTTTTTTTTTTTTTTAATTGTTTGAACTAGGGAGGGAGGGAGGGAAGAAAGAAGGGCGGGACAGAGAGATCTTTTCCTCGTCTGTATTTTAATTGGCCTTTTGTCATGAATTAGCTGATCGTATGTGTGGCTTGTTTCTGAACTTTCTAGTCTCTTTTCTACCACTGTGTTTATCCTTGTACAAAACTCTCGATTTTAATGGCAGTGGCTTTCGAATCCACCCTGATGAATGTACTTTACTCTCCCAACCCCCAACTCCCGGTATTCCTGTCCACAATAAACTCTTCTGGGCTTCTACATTCCTACAGAAAGGCAGGAAAGGGGAAAGGGGACTTCTGAGTAGGAATGCTTTGAGTCAGCAGGGAAATGGGGGAGATTAACATCTTTACAGCACGGAGCTTTCCAGTTGGTGGATGTAACAGGGTTCTTCGGGTACTTAGGCACCTGAGTCTTTTATTAGAAGAATCTCTCTTTCTCCCCGCTGAACCCCTTCCCCTCCTCTTTTGAGACAAGGTCCCACATATTCTAGGCTAGTCTCTGTTGTGTTTTATGAAAATATTAAAAAAAAGAAGGAATATGTCTGCAGGAGGCACGGTGTGGAGTGGGGGAGGGGGTACCTCTGCAGGCCCATGCTGAGGCATCTCTTCCCCCTGAGGGACCAGCCACACGATGGTATAGTATAGAGTTTATTCAGGGCATGGGGAGGGGTGATGAGAAGGTAGTAGAGGCAAAG